>NC_059432.1:51800784-52128284 GCF_021028975.2 Sphaerodactylus townsendi | reverse complement strand
CAAGGTGTATGCATGTTTGTATGTGTTATTTTTCTTTCCTCTTCTCTTTCACAGGAATTTGACTTGTTAAGAAAATTTCTGCTACACAGGGGTGATGCCATGATCATTTCGAGATGTTGTAAAGTGTGTAACTATTTTATAGGAGGGTCCTCTTAATTCTGTCTTTGAAACCAATATAAACAACAGCTGCGTAAATTCCTTCCTTGACAATGTATTAGGCTTCGGTTTTTTAAAACTCACTAATACTCCCAACAAAACATACTATAGTGACTGAGACCTAACATAACAGCCGACAACACTGTTGTCATGTCCTCACTTGAGAAGCTATTCACAGGAGCCTTTCCACTCCCATTAGCTGTGCTTTGTTATCTCCAGACACCACACAGAATCAATAGAACCATTATCACACAAGTGAAAAACTGGATATTTGGTAGAGGCAGAGAGTTAGCATATTTATCCCTTGCTCCAATGAAAGACGTCACCATATCTCATTTAAAATTGGGTATTTTCAACCCTAGTGGTTGCAAAGAACCACAACCTGCAATTAAAAAGCAGTGTGCGGGTTGTGTTGCAGGTTTTTTTTTTTTTACAAAACTTCGTTACCTCATAAAAAAGGGAAGAGCAGGGAAACAAAAACTCAATGCACCAAGATGAGGAGAAAACTTCCCGACATTGACACATTCTTATCAGGGGCTAATTTTGATCAGAACATACCAGAGGCCTATTTTGGTGCCAGAGTCCCATTCCAAAAAATCTACTGCATAATATTAGCACAATTCTCCCCATTCAAAAAAGCAGTCCCCGGTTGTTATTAAAAGTTACACATTACACATTCCAATTCTACTTGGATACACTGCAGTACAGAACCAAAATAAGGTTGGATCTCATGATACTGTTCTGATAATGGTGATGCTGAAACCACACATTCCACACACAGCCTTCAATTGCTGTTTTGCTTACTGGATGCACCCGCTCCCTTATGGGTTGCTGGAATAAATCTCTGGGGATTTTAAAAAGAAAAATACAATTGAGCTATTGGTGATCATGGGAAGAAAAAAGAGAAGTGAAAAGTTGGAATTCCATATATGAAGTTATTTTAATAAATAATAGTACCAAGAAATAAGTGCTTTGAAAGCTGAATTGTCCAGCTTCTTTACAGTCCTCAAGTGATGCTGTCCAACTGGCTGACTGAAAAGTTACACATTACTCCAATTCGGATTGTGCTATTTTCTGGAGACAGAGAGAAGGTGGTGTGTGGGGGGCAGGGGAGGGGGAATGTAACTGGGAAATTAGAAAGAGCTAAGAAGAAGAGAGCACAAAAGAAGAGAAAATTATGAACTTCAAAATGAAAAGGAGACAGACAACACCTTGTGGAAACTAAATGATGTCTGCACCCATGCTACAGTTGAAGGTGTGATGATCCACCCACAGTTCAGAGCATTTTATTGATATATGATTTGACATTACATGTACAGAGTTGGGGAAAACTGTCGATACTTTTAAAAGGCTGTTTATATGTGCGAAATTCAATAGATGGAGCCTTCCCTATTGCAGAAGCTCTTTGTGGAAGGCTATGACCATTATATCTGAAGACTCAGGACCCCTCACTCCCCTTTCTATTTTTATGTCATATGTGGCATTATTTTCCATTTTGTTTTTAAACAGAAGACATAATACTTTGAAAGCTATGCCAAAAAACAATGGGGGAGTTTAAGTCTTAAAGCCTAGATGACAGATAGGTGTTTAGCAACAGAAACCTCTGTCATCAGAACATCTCTTTCTGTTGTATTTCTGCTTGCCGTGAAGCATTTATAAAACACAAAAGCTGTGACAGAAAAAGATGTGAACTATGCCTGAAAATTGTATGTCATCTATTTGTAGCATCATTTGTACTTTTTGGGGTAGAGAATATAGTTATTTCAAAGCACAAAAGGATACCTTTAACACTGCCTGCATTAATTCCTTTGTATTTTGACTTATTTTGAACCATCATGACTGAAACTCCATGCTTCATGCCACATTTTGGAGAATCTCATGAGAAAAAATCCTCTGACCCAAAGGCCCACAAGAATGGTCTTGCTTTAATTTGCAATGGTCAATTTTTCCTCTCTTTTTCTTACTAATGGCCAAACTACAAATGGTTCAGGGGATCAGTTTTCAGATCCCCAGATATGCCTTTCAGTAGTGGTGTAGGGACAATGGAGACATCCGGGGCAGCTTGTCCTGGGCAACCCGTGGTGAGTCACACATGACTCACCATGTCTTGCGCCTCCCCCGATGGCCTCCTCTCCCACACCCAAGCGAGAGGAGACCGGCTGACTTGCCCGCGGGAGCCTGGCCTGCACCTATGCAGAGCAGCCAGCCAGGCCCCTGAAAGCTGCCGATGCCCAAAGCCTGCAAGGACAAACAAGAAGGCAACTCAGGCAAGCAAGCAAGCCATGGGGGGGTGGGGGGACCCACAGAGGAGGAAGGGAAAAGCCTCGTCGTCCCCAGCTCCCTCCTTCCTTCAAGATGTTCGGTGGGGGGGGGGAGAAATCCCTGTGGAGGATGAAGAGGAAGGGAAAAGGATGAAGAGGAAGGAAAAGGTGTGTGGTGAGGAAGAAAATGGTTGCAGGAGGAGGGGGGCAAGAGAGGCTGAGGGATTGCAGTCTGCCCCAGGCAATTTGGTGATTTGCTAAAAGTGAGTTGCCTCCTGGCCTTGTGTCTTTCCAACAGTCCTTCATTTTTAGATTGTGCTTTTAACTTTCAAAGGTTTTCTCGGGCATAAAATGACCTAATTATTCTGGCAACATCCCTGTAAGGTAAGCCAGTATGAAAATGCTACTTCCCAGCTGTCCCTCACATATATGACAGTTTTCTGCCTCAGGTTCATCACCTCCCTTGGAATGAAGGTCACCCCCTCCCCTGCCACGGGTGATGGTTAGAAATGTGGTCACTGGCCACAATGGGAAAAATGATGCTTAGACAAAATGGCCCTTAGTCTTGTCTGGCAAGGCAGGTGCTGCCTTATCACTGCATCTCCAAGTTTGGAGAATCGCCCCTGCTGAATTTTTGCCTGCCTTGCTGGTGGTAAGGCATAAGAGTCCAAAAAGAATGATGGTATTCCTGTTTGCAGGTGGATCTTTTAAACTCGGGAGGGGGGAATCTGATGTATTAAAATCTTAACAGGGCAAGGGACTAACGGCTTCTTCTGTGTTCATGATCTGTGGCTTTCTCTTCCATCCTAGCCTTGAGCTCATTTACTGGGAAAACATCCCCCAGCCCCAATGTGGTGATGAAAAAGCTACATTATGCTATTTAGTAAACCATCTGAAAGAGCACAGCTATTTAAATGAGCTTTGGAATTGTTTGGAGCTCTGAATCAGGCCAGATGCTTAATAAAGAGGTAGGAAAGTTGGTGTTGTGCTGACCACCACCATGTGCCACCATATAGTCCACATTCTTGTTCAAAGGGCTACTTACTTTTTTGGAACTCTTCCAGTTTTTTGACCGCTTCATCTCTCTCCTGTTTGATTTTGTCACACTGAAAAGAAACGCAACACATATTTTGTGCAAAATCATAGATGTTTTTATATAACCAGTCACTAGCAGTTAGCACAGCATCAATGAAGAATTCTGATACTGCTGCAAAATCAAATGAACTTAAAAACGGATATTGCAAACCAGCAATAGCTTATTTAGCCCAGTTATACTTTTTAAGTTCGGGTGCACATTTCAGAGGCAAAATACCTATGCAGGGCCATAAATTTTGAACATATATTACAACAGGATAAAGTAGCCTCCAAAGAATATGAAAGCATATGGCTAGTAGTGGAAAATCTGCCCAAGTTCACAACTGATGTTTATTTTGCCCTTTTGATTTGGGTAGTGTTCATATTCATGTTTTAATAGTATGATATGAAGGAAAACCTAGAGCAGATAACTATTGAGCCCCAGCCCAAATTCTTCACTATCCAATTAACAAGGTTAGCATAAATTCTGCATGAATACTTGGAGAAGGAATATTGCATTCCTTCTATGTACAATTCTTCTATGTACATCATATGTACAATTTCATGGACAAGCAATTTTTCTAAATGATTACTGGCTAACTGAGAATGTCGTTTGCATTTATTAATACTCATGAAAAAAATTGTTCATTAATTTACACAAAAGACTATAAGCAAGAAACTATATTCTTAGACATGCCTCTGTCTTGTGGCTTCTTGCAATGTTAGCCCAAACTTTTATAATTATGAGCAAGCGTCATGAAATGGGATCAGCAATTCCAAATACTTTAAAATGCCACTTCGTAATTTATGCTGACCACAGTCACTCACCAAAACCAAGCACAACAAAGGGCTGTGTTAACTTCAATTTATGGCTTATACATTTTGTGCAGTCTCAGATCACTTTAAGTCATGAGTACTAGGTGCCATTTTAGAAACATGTAATGTAAACCCGTAGCCAGCATGGAATAGTGATTAAGATTGGTGGACTCTAATGGTGGACATAGAGTAGTGATTAAGATTGGTGGAGAACTGGGTTCAATATTCCACTGCTCCACCTGAAGCTTGCTGGGTGACCATAGTCTCTCTGGGCCCGTACAGAGGCAGGCAAAGGCAAATCACCTCTGAATGGTCTTGAAAACCCTACCGGGTCACCATGTGTCAGGAGTGACTTGGTGACGCATGCACACACACACACAATCCAGTAGGTTTGTGAATACAGATGCAACATCACAATTTATGCAAAGCATTTAGGACTGCTAAGGTTCAATTAGAGAGGCATGCACGATCCAATATTTCTGCTGGGTATCATTTGCAGTTTCTGTGTGAATTCACTGAACGAACTGTAGAGGCAAAATTAGATTACAGCAGTTGTTTCCATTTTTTTAATACACTGTGTGTGTGATTCTGATGACCTAAGTTTACACAGCTACTGGCCTTTTACACTACCAGGAAAACTCAGAACTTTTTCAAAACCAGTGACACAGGATACCTAGAAACAATCCTTGCTGTCACTGGTAAATTCCTGGATGATCCAATCTATCCTTTTCTGACTTGTAATAAAGTTGCCCTTTGCATATCCGATAAAGCTCATAAGCGCCCTGACACTGATAGCCCCAGACTAGCCTGATTTCCTCAAATCTCAGAAGTTAACCAGGGTCGACCCTGGCAAGTATTTGGATAGGAGACCTCTAAGGAATACTAGGATCGTGACAGGAAGGCAAGATGTGGCAAATCACTTCTCCTGCCTTGAAACCCAGACAGGGTTGTCATAAATCAGCTGTGACTCGACAAAAGAAAAAAGATCATAAGCATTTATATTATGTTCTGTTAGGTGTCAGAAGACCTCTTTTTGTTTTGTTCTGTTTGGTTATCCTACTGGAATTTGTAATCACAGGAAGCTTTCGATTGTACACCCACTTCTGCATGTAGTCACTTAGCTATTGTTTACATGACATCTCTGTTTTATTTGATGATAAACAGAATTGGAAACCGCTGACTGTCCCAGAGGCTCTTATCCACTTTTTCCAGTATTTGACTGACTGCTTGTACAGTGCAAACAAGACTAAAGCATTTCAAGGTCCTGGTATCATGAGACAGCTATCATGCAAACACTTAATTGGAAAAACACTTAACTATACTTTCAGCCAAGGGAAAGTATAATTAAATTGCATCATAACAACAGTGCTGACTGAATGACAATTGAATTATGTTTGTTTCTTAACCCTAGATGTGGACAAGGACATCAAATCTAGAGTTGGCCGCAGTCCCCTCTTCTAAATAGTATTTTTTCTTAGCCTTGATTCTGTCTCCCTCCCACGCACAAAGTAAGCCAGAGAGAGGTGTGTTTGATTTTTGCTGTCAAGTCTCCACTGACTTATGGCATCTCCAAGGAGTTTTCAAGAAGTTTGGAGGCCGTTTGCCACTGCCTTCCTCCACATAGGCTGAGAGAACTATAATTGACCCAAGATCACTCATCAGGCTTCATGTGGAGTAGTAGGGAATCAAACCCAGTTTTCCAGGTTAAAGTCTGCCATTATGACATGCTGGCTCCTAAGAAAGAAGACAGCCTAAATATTCATGTCAGCAACTCATATCGATCAGTCTCACAGGTATGATTGCTCAGAGGTAGTTTTGTGGGGAATCAATAGGATGCTCTTCCCATTAAGTAAACAAAATGATTTGTGTTTTTTTGAGAATGAAGGACTCCTTCACAGCTTTCTGCCACCATCAATAGAAATTATTAACTGTCGATCTTATCATAACAAACAGGTAACAAGCAAAAAAGAAGTTTAGTTGAAAATAACACCTAGATTAGAAATAACAAATCAATGATCATTCACAGCATGGACCGTGGTAAAAAGACTGGAAACTGGTGGCAGGCTTATACAGCCCATTCATTCCAATCCCTTCCCTTCTTGTTGGCCTTAACTGTGGTTCAATGTGTTACATCAGCCTCAAGTCCACCCATAGTTAATACCAACCAGGTTCCATTCTAACTATTGTTTGCAATTCCATAGCAAACCTTGGCCTCAAATTCTGGCTAATACAGGAACCTGGGAAAGAATTATCTATAGTTCGCAGCAGTTGTGAACATATAGTACTGAACCATGGTCACCAAGGAAAGAGAAGGAGGAATTTGCCCTGCAGAAGGAGACAGCACACAAACCTGGGGCCTGTTCCCAACTTCACTGCCATCTGAAATAGGGCTTTGTATTGATACACAACAATGACCAATTGGTTAAGTAATATTGACAATTGTTACAGATATGACTCAAAATAGTAAGAGTTTTTGGACCCCAGAGGTACATTGCCCTGCCTAACACCGTTGGGAGGGTTGAGTGGAGCACAGCATCACAGGTGCAAACATTTGAAAATCACAGAAGCATGTATTTACTGGATGTTCATATAGCAAGCAACAAAGGAATCACCCTTATCCTAGAGCTACAATGCATAGATAGATCCTAGAGCTACCCTTATCACTTCCAGTAAGTACACGAGGCTGCTTTAATTTTTCTTGATTTTTCCTCCTATCGCAGCTCAGTGCCACCGAAGGCAATGGAGCCTGGGATCAGGGGACCCACCATCTGCACTGGGGGCTTGGCAGCCCTAGCTGACCCACAACATGTTTACGCCAGAAAAGAGGCTCACTGAGGACAATTAATTTTAACTCAGCATAAGGGTTACCAACTTCAAGCCCAGAGTTCACATAGAATCACAACTGATCTACAGACTACAGAAGGCTGTTCCCTTGGGGCGAATGGCAAATTCAGAGATGGCACTGCATTCTTGCTGAGCTCCCTCCCAAACTCCAACGCACCACTCCCAAATCTCCTTTTCCCTCCCAATAATTTAGTGGCGCTTTTTGAGCAAAACAATTTTTAAGCTCATTCATCTCCCAATAGAAAGGGTAGACATGCCTGCACTTTGATGGCTTCACAATAGTTATGCACTTGGCTGAGTGCTGTGCTGCAATTCATTACATTTTTATTCTACCCTTTCTCTAGAGTTCAGGAAAGCACAATTGGTTCTCCACTCAAATATTTTACCTTCACATTGATAGGTTATACTAAGTGATAACGGCTGGCCCAGGGTTTATGGTTGAGTGGAGATTTAAACTCAGGTTTTTATCTGTCCTGTTTTAACACTTGAACCATAACTATACTATACAGGCTGTCCAGAAGAACAGGACAGTCCAGAAGAAAGGACATACAAACACACTGGACACTTAGGCACAGAGTGGCTGAAGAACAAGGGCGGAGGATGGAATCTGCTGACAACTGGTATGTGATGAAGGAGAGGTATGAAGAGAGCCAAAGCTAGGAAACATCCCATACAGAGTACGTCCCCCCACAAAATACATTAATACCCCACATTTCTTCCTGATGGGGACCCAAAGTGGCTTTCTATTTGTTCCCTCAGCTTTCACATTTGACCGTCCTGCAAAAAAACCCTCCTAAAACGTTTCTGAAAAAAACTCCTAACATTTTTCAGTCCCCCTTCCCATGATGCTAGTTTGCATTCAACCCGTCAAAATAATTCATGGGCGCCTTTAAGTGTTTTTTTCCCTTTTTGTTTAGTTATAAGTTGAATCAGTGCTTCAATGCTTCAAAGTTATATGCTGTGATTTTCACAGCTCATATACTGTTATTTGAAGAATTAAGCCCACCCTCAAAAAAATGCACACACAAATGATTAAAATGAACAGGTGAGAGGGAATGGAGTGAGCTCAAAAAATGGCGCCAAGGAGGAAGTCTGGGGGTAGCGTGGGAAACGTCTTAAAGAGCACACAGAAAACTGAAGACATTTTCAAATGTTTCAACCAAATAATTCTTTCAAAAGACATTCATTTAAAACAATTTGAGGCTGCAAATAAAACATTTGGGGGTAAAAACAATGCAGAACTCAGAGGAACCGTTTTATTTCCTGCCTCAAAATATTTTAAACGATTTGTTTGGAAAGGGCCTCAATCCTGCCAACAAGCTTGTTAGATTGTGATGGGCCCAAGGTCACATGGCAAGCTCCCCTAACTGAGCGGGGAATTTGCTTGCGGTCATCCCAGTCCTATTCTAACTGCTATATCATATTGGCTTAGGAAGAAGAGGATCTATATGACATTGATGGATTGGGGTCATGGATTCAAAGTAACAAGGGGAACCAATTTATAATTGATTTATAAATTCACCAATTTATAATTGATTATTTTGTACCAGGGATTGGGGAAATGTACACTTCCCTCATAGTTACAGTCCATCTTGGCCAACAACACATTTATGATATAAAATATGAGTATTTGCCACAACCTGCTCATTAGTACTTGTGATAGAATTAGCATACTGGTCCAAAAACATAGAACTGAGAAATACTGATTTCAAAGCAATTTTGTGTAATTTAAGTGCCTCAGAGCCCAATCACTTTAAATCTGGTATTGACTGAACTGCAAATTGGTCTGTCTCTCTCTATTTTGTTGCATTGGAAGCAGGACATTAAAAGTGCTTCATTGTGAAAAATCATATAATAAAGGAAATTTACACTGCAAAAGAGATTGTACCGAAGCATTTCTCTCTATGTAAGGGACTTTAAAAAAATGCATCATATCTCATTTTCTTTTCATCAAGTGACATAGTGATCCACAAATGTAGCTTCACCATAACAATCAATAGTAAGTGCTCCTTCATTTGCAAGCTATGGATGCTGCCAAGATGCGTACTGAATACCTGTATAAACTGGCATTTGTGCACTTTTTTGGCATTTTATGAAGCGGCAACCTTTAAGAGAAGATCCTGCCTCTTTACTTTTGTAACTCAATTAACATGTATGCAGGATCTCAAACAATTATTCCCATTTTAAGTGCAAAGTGAACTGGAAAACTCAAGCTGCCTTAGTAGCATAAGCTGCCTAAGTAAATCCATACCAGCACTGCAATATTTGCTTATCATTAGATCTCAGAAGCTAAGCAGGGTCAGCCCAGGTTAGAATTTTCATGAGAGACCTCCAAGGACTACCAGGGCTGTAGCACAGAGGCAGACAATGGCAAACCACCTCCAAAAGTTTCTTCCCTTGAAATCCCTATGGGATCCTATGATGGCACACCCACAAACAAAGGACAGGATTGCCCCCCAGATCATGTACATCAGTGCATGTAGCAAACTCACCAGCCAAGACTGGGACTGGGGGCACCTCAGCAGGCTTGGCAATGGAGAGGAAGGATTCCTCCCATGAGTTTCACAAGCCCCCACTTGTTTATATATCTAATAGTGACATGTGCCCCCATCTGCAAATACCTAAATCTGCAGATTGAGTCCACTCCAATGCTCAACAAATTGTTCTGTAAACTTGGGGGATTCCCCAGGTTTACAAAAAAATCTGAAGAGTAAAAAAAATACACTGGAGGCCTAAATTCTCCCCAAATTTTAATAACAGCATTGTCTGCAAATGTGCAAACTAATTTACCATAACAGCTGGTGGCTGCCACAGCAGGAAGTCACTTTGGGCCCAGCTATGGCATATACTCAGAGCTGTTCCAGCCCCGGCCATGCCAGTGGCAGATCCTAGGAGTTGCTCTGGACCCAGCCACTATAGTGGAGAACTCCAAGAGCTGCTCCAGATTCAGAGCAGCTTCCAGACACTGTTGGTGCTGGACTCTGAGGTGGGTGGTGGTGCCTGGAACTGCGATAGCTTCAGCAATGGTGGGAATGATATGTTTCCCCTTAAGAGTCTTGCGGAGCCCCACTTGTATATTCACATAGCCAAATGGCCAAATCTAACAATATTTAAGTCTGATGAATGGAACTGTGAATGGTCAAGACAGATCTTACTATACTCTGTTTCACATAAAAGATGTTAGCAAATTGTATATTCTTCCACCATAGAACGAAGCATGCCTGGGTCCTAGTGCCTACTGAGCCCTGCTTCTCCCCATCCATTTGAAAGTTTGAAAGTAAAAATACATTTTGGCATAAATGCTCTTGTATCAAAGAACCATGTTCAATAATGCACAAATAATGGTTTTGGCAAAAGCAGTGCATAAAAATGAACGATAATTCTCATATTCATTCAGAACTATATTCTAATGCAGAAGCATACAATTTTCTCAATTGCTGTATTTCAACTGACTGAACTAACATCTTTATTTGAAACACACCATGTGATGTGAAAAATGCCCTAGGTTTGCAGAAAATTCTGAAATATTGAAAAAAAACTTTTGTGTTTTTTTCAAACCTTTCTCCTTCCAAATGATAAAAACAGCACCTGTAGTTTTAAGAAACAGAAGCCTCAATAACTGTTGATGAGCAACCAGAGCATTCTAAGTTCAATTTCTGCCAGTAAAAAGCAGGGAGATAGAGCAGGACTCTTTCCAGAGATGTTATGGCCTTTGAAGGAGGGCTCAGCAACTATCAGGTGATGTGCTACTACCTGACTTACATTACTACTCTACTATTCAACAACAGCCACCCTATAAAAGACAGTGTAATATAGTGGTTAAAACTTTATTCTTGGGTCTGGGAGACCCAGGTTCAAACCATCAGTCTGCCGTGGAAGCTCAGCAGGTGATGTAGGGCCAGCCACTCAGTTTCATTCTAGCCTACATTCTAGCCTACATCTGTTGTGAAGATAAAAAGGAGGAGAAGGAAACAGTGTAAGCTGCTTTGGTCTCCACTGGAAAAAAATGGGGTATAAATGAAGTAAATAATAAATACAGCAGAAATGGGAGACAAAAGATATGTTGGAGAATCAGTTTGAATGAGAGAATGAGGAAGAGAACGGACAGAAGATGCTGGTTTAGGGAAGGAGGAAACAGTGTGGGAAGGAGGATGCAGGAGAAAGTGAGGTGCCATCCCACAAGTCCTTGAGAGTTCTCTAACATGCAAGTGGACCTGGCCCAGTAGTCAACACCACACCAACGAACCACAGTTTTTTCTAGGTAGGAGCTGTTAGGGGAGACCTGCATAATAAGCATGTACTACACTTAAGAGCAGTGTTTTTGTTTTTCTCACTGTTGTTCTGCTTCCAATAAATTACACTAAATGAACTGGTACAACAGAAATCAAGTGTGGTGTAACCTGGTGAATGCTCATGCTAGCTGTCACTTTCAGGTAATCTCCAGCACATGAATGTTGTAAGGATTGAAAGGGGAAGGGAGAAACTTGTTTGCCACCTTGAACTCCTTGTAGGAAATACAGACTCACATCAGCAGTTTCCACAATCATCACCACTACTCTCATGAAAGTTGCTCAAAAATACTCCTACGTGGAGAAAACCCAGTAGCAGAATCCCTAGTGCAGTGGTGGCGAACCTTTGGCACTCCAGATGTTGTGGACTACAATTCCCATCAGCCCCTGCCAGCATGGCCAATTGGCCATGATGGCAGGGGCTGATGGGAATTGTAGTCCATAACATCTGGAGTACCAAAGGTTCGCCACCACGGCCCTAGTGAATGTTAGTCAGTGATATCAAAAACAAAAATACCAATTGCAATAGGCTATGTAAAAACGAAAAGCTACACAGCATCTTATGACATAGTACAGGGGTAGGGAACCTGCGGCTCTCCAGATGTTCAGGAACTGCAATTCCCATCAGCCTCTGTCAGCATGCCCAATTGGCCATGCTGGTAGGGGCTGATGGGAATTGTAGTTCCTGAACATCTGGAGAGCCGCAGGTTCCCTACCCCTGACATAGTAGAATAATATGTATTGTATACAAACCTCTTCCTGTGTTTTCTTATTCTCTGTTCTTAACTCTTCATATTCACCAATCACTGTAAAATAATTAAAGATTAACTAAGTAATGTCCTTTGCAGAAATACCATTAATTTTCACACTTCGTAAATTCCACATCTACAAAGATCATCTGAAAATTGTTACATGTCAGCTATAATTATCATCATAGAAGTCAATTGGTAACACACCAATGAGACCTAATAGACCATATCTGAAGTTAACCTTACTTTTCCCCACGTTGATATTCATGACACATCTGCTGTAATATTAATACTTAGCATTTATATAGAACTAGCAATAAATGTCGTTGTGCAAAAATAACCCCCCCCCCCCCAAACCAGGGGGCTCTTGAAAACTTATCCTAACAGGGCAAGAGACATAAACAGGGAATATCTTCAGGAAATGACATTCAGCATAACCACTGAACTTGCAAAAAAAAAAACCACCCAACATCCCAGTTTTTCCAAGGAGGGGCAGCATGATGCCTGTGAAGATGGGGAGAGTTCTCCACATCTTCATAGGCACCTCCCTATTTTTGCAAAGAGTGTGGGGAGTTAGCAGGGTGCCTGTGAAGATGAGCAGAGTTCTCCCCATTTCCATAG
Source organism: Sphaerodactylus townsendi (assembly GCF_021028975.2). NCBI lineage: Eukaryota > Metazoa > Chordata > Lepidosauria > Squamata > Sphaerodactylidae > Sphaerodactylus > Sphaerodactylus townsendi. The sequence goes on along the minus strand of NC_059432.1, from coordinate 52,115,474 downwards.
GCATCTCCCCATTTACCAAGCTGGATCCCAGTTTTGCAAAATAGTGTGTGTGTGTGGGGGCCAGCAGGGTGCCTGTGAAGATGAGCAGAGTTCTCCTTATCTCCATAGGAATTCTTCCCTGTTTTTAAATTGGACCTGGCTTTGCAAAATGTGGGAGCCAGCATGGACACCTATGAAGATGGCGAGAGTTCTTGCCATCTCCATAGGCAGTCCCCCATTTGCAAAGCTGGATCCCGGCTTTGCAAAGCACAGGGGGAGCCAGCAGGATACCTGTGAAGACAGGGAGCCTGTTATGTGAAAATACAACAGGTTCTAGCAAGTGAGATCCAGCAAGAGAGGACATTAGAGATTATTACCCCACCTTTTTTTGTTTTCACCCTTCTTTGCCTCTCCCTCTCCATCCTGCCACCCCTTCTCTTAATCTTCCCTATTTTTTTTCCACTACCCAACTCTCGGGCCCCCTACTCCATCTCTCTCTCTCTGTCTTTCTACCTTGCTTCCTCAACTTTCTTTCTGTGCCCCCTACTCTCTGATGGTCCACTTCTTCCAACTTTTTCTTCCTACCTCAACTCTATGTTTCTACCACTCTACCCAGCGTTCGTTCTCTCTGTCTGGCCACCCACCCTAACTCTCTCTTTTTTGTTCTGCCTCTTCCCAGCACTCATTTGCTTTCTGCTCCTACTCCAACTCTCTCTCTCTCTCTCCCCGCCTTAGCTCAATTCTTGGTAGCTTGCCTGGAGTGCTCTGGATGAGTGCGGTGAGGGCTCTCCCACCATATCCCTGCTCTCACTGCCTCAGCCAGAGCTATTGCAGGTGTGTTGAGGTCTTCCCCCTTCCCCACCCCCCAAACAACCTAAGGCAGGGTGGCCTGTTCAGTCCTGGCCACGGGCATCATGCTTGCTCCTGACTTTCTCAAGAGTTGGTTCAGGCAAGGAACAGGACAGCCCTGCAAGGACCCCAGAGCTTTAAGAAGTGTTGTTGGCTGAGTGAGAAGAAGTCTGGCAATTGTAGTCCCATCAGTCACTCTATACATGGGAAATGAAACCCTATGGACTACATCTCCCCTTTTGCTTTTTCTGATTTGTCATCAGGAACACATTGCTCAATTACATAGTAAGATGTCAAAGTGTTCAAGAGAATGCTAAATATATTATCTCAGTAATTTAAAAGATTTTTTTTAAAAATATTAATCAGAAATTTTTTTGAAAGGGAAAGAAGAACTCTGCAAGTAGGTGATGAAAATCCAAATGACCAGATGATAACAGGATACTCATCAAGAAGGAAAGCAAATACCATGTAAAGGGGAACTTTTTTAACCTTTATTTTACAAGCATTCGTAACAAATAGCTTAAAAACAGAAAAACCATTCAACATTATTTTCCTCTGTCCAAGAAATGCAGGAACTGAGAAGGCGGAAATAGGGTGCTGGGATCTCTTTGACCCTCAACAAACTACAACTTCCAATAGCATCCTGTGGGAGAAGTCATGGCAGTTATTGGAATAAAGCCTATATAGAACCAAAAGATCTACTGTAGCTTTTGATCAGTTATTAATTACACAGGAGTCTGTAAGCAATGTACTGAAAATTAAACACATATTTTCATCATTTAACAAGACTGTCCTATGAATCAATAATAGCAGCAGTCAGATGGTTACTACTTAGCATGAACGAAATATACCTATTCTTTAATAGTATTACCAAAGTTACAAATTAGCTTTTAAAAAAGCATTTAGAAACTATCAGGGAAGGTCTTCAGTTCTTAAGATTCTGATGCCTTCAGTTCTTAAGATTCTGATTCCTATTGTAGTTTGATGAAGGCAATAAGACCAAAACAGGGAGAGGAGAGAGAGCACGTCAGCAAATAAAGTCAGTGGCAGGCATATTGACCAGCAGACTATACCGATATTACCATCAAATAGTTTTCATGAGCATTGTTTCTACCAGCCATTACACTACCAGGAGAGCCTTTTTGGTTCATGTTTGTATTGCTGCTTGTCTTTTCCAGAAGGTGAATGGAAAACCTCTGCTCTGTCATTATTTTACCTGCCACTTCCATAATGCCCTGCTAAGGATTATCTGCCAACCCCCCGCCTCCACACTAGTGGTGTTTTAGTGAAAGTGAAGATCAACCTTATTTCAGAGAACATCTGGCTTGTAATTTATTTAAGTACCTGGATGCTGTTAAAAGCTGTTTATGATAATGGCAAATTGTGCTTTTACTAGTGTATGTCCCTGTTGGACCAGCACATCCACACAGCTTGGCGGGCTGGCGCTTGCTGCTCACAGAGCAGAGCAACAGAAACATGTTAAGTGGAACTTTCCTCAGAAGATGGCTTCTCCCTCAACAACTGTTTAACTCAAAGAGATTGACTATCAACAGAGCCTTCTGGCTTAGTGCTGGTTTGGAATAAAGAGAAACATGGTTTCCACGTGCCTGTTTTAAAATAAATTCTTTCCCCCATGAATGGAATAATACTCTGTTACAAATGGTACACACTTCTTACATTAATTATACTGTTTGTTAACAAATTACATAGAAATTACATTTCTATCAATGGTTAAAGCAGTTCGTGAGGTTCTTCTATTGATGCTTCTTTGATGAGCTTTAAACATGCTTCTGACACAGTCCAATCTACAACATGATTAGAGCACCTGTTAATTATTTACATACTTTATAAAGTATTTAAAAGTGTAACCTTAGTATAAATGCAAGTAGGAAAAAAGAAGTTATTGATGTACACATTACTAACAGAACAACAACTATGTTTTCCTTCAGAGAGCCACAGCAAACTGACTTCAGTCTTGCATGATCCACTGTTTCTTATACTATTTCTTTGCAAAGTTTAGATCTCACCTTTCTGCCATATCAGGGCCATTAAGGTAGCTAACAATTAAAATCAAGCATTATACAAATTCATCATTAACCCAATTAAACCAAAAGTCTAATACATATATAAAACACAGAACCAAAAGTATAATACATATATAAAACACAGAGACAACAATTAAAATATAAGATAGAAAGAATAGATCAGCACAGGAATGTCAATGAAATGAGAAAGTCTTCATCTGCTGGCAGAAGATAATGGTAGACAGATATCCCTTGGGAGCTAGTGCAGATGGAACAAGACCGGAGCAATATTTTCCCTAACATGTGGTCTAGTCAACAAATCAAAGGGGAGAAGAGTATAAACCACTTCCCCACTGGGAAGAAAAGTAGGGTACAAATGAATTAAATAAATCCTGGCTGCAGCATTCTGCACCAGCTAAAGTTTTCAATCACTTTTCAAAGACTGCCCCACAGAGCACATTGTAGTAATCAGTGTATCTAATTCTCACATGTTCTGCCTGCCTGTGGTTAGCCAAATCTGCAGATAGGGCTACACTTCCCCACAACAAGTTCTCTCCACAGCCACAGAGAATACACTTACCTCAGGCTATTGCTGGCAGTTGCACAACCTGGGAGCCGATGGGTATGGTGGTAACTTCCATCAAGAGAGAGCAGGAAAAGAGAAAGAAAGCTCCAGGCTTGGGCCTCAGAATGCCAGCCAGCTTTAATGGAGAGGAGGGAGGGAGGGAGGGAAACATGGCTCCCGGCAGGTGGGCTGGGATGCCTGCCCACTGGGAGGGAATGGAGAAAGGTGGAAATCTGGCTTCCAGCAGGGTCTTGATGCACCTGCCAGCTGATAGGGATATAAGGAGAGAGAAAAGTAGATGGGGAGAAGTAAACAGTATGTCAATGCATGAACTTGCTGGGACTGAGAAAGAAAGAGACCTTGGGGTGACAGTGGACAGGTCAATAAAAGTGTCAACCTAGTGTGCTTCAGCAATGAAAAAGTCAGACTCTATACTGGGGGTTATTAGGAAAGGGATTCAAAACAAAATGACCAACATTATGATGCCCCTAGATCAAGGGTAGGGAACCTGCGGCTCTCCAGATGTTCAGGAACTACAATTCCCATCAGCCTCTGTCAGCATGCCCAATTGGCCATGCTGGTAGGGGCTGATGGGAATTGTAGTTCCTGAACATCTGAGAGTCGCGAGGTTCCCTCACCCTGCCCTAGATCATAACGCCTCTCAAAAAAGGCATCACCAAGTTGAAAAAAGTACAGAAGAGGACAGCCAAGATGATTAAGGGGCTGGAGCATCTTTCCTATGAGGGAAAGGCTAAAAAGTCTAGAACTTTGAGTTTACAAAAAAAAAAGATGACTGGTTGGAGGCTGTGACAGTGGTTTATGAACTTCTGCAAAAGGTAGAAGGTGGACACAGAACTTTTGCTCTTTCCCCAAAATACTAACTAGGAGCACATCTGATTGGGCTGCTGAGCAAAACTCAGGATGGATAAAAGAAAATAATTCTTTAAACAATAAATGATTAAAATGTAGAATTTTGTGGGATCTAGTCCACAGGAATAGACAACTTTAAAAGGCGATTAGCTAGATATATGAAGGATAAATCTATCAGTGGTATTATGCATGGTAACTAAAGGGAACTTCCACATTCAGAAGCAGTAAACCTCTGAATATCATTCCCAGAAGGTATAATCAAAGGAAGACTTCAGCTTCAATGCCCTGTTGTTATCTCAGAATACTGAACTAGATGGATCTCTGATTCATTGGGGCTCTTCTTATATTTTCATGCTAAAGACTCAACTGTATGTGAGGCTGGGAAGCTGAAATAGGATCTCCATATGTGCAACTAAGCTATAAGAAGCAGCTGCAGGATGGCTTGATTTTGATTAGGAAACAGTGCCGTGGAGGTAATGTTTAAATTCTCACCTCAACACAGTTTCCCCATAAAAAATATCATCCCCAACTACTTGTGGTCAGGAGATGAGAGAAAGTGCCTGCATTCTGAGCCCAAAAATAATCCAACTGAGTCATTTCCAATCAGGGAAATGACAAAGGGACAAAGAGTTGCCCTCCTTCCCAGAACCATGACTTTAATTCACATTAGTTCCCTCTCTCTAGACTACATATCTGGAGGTCCCCAGCTGTGATAGGGATTGGACATCCAGACACTTGCTTGCTCCAAAGCTGGTTCAGAGGCAGTATGGATAGAATGTAATTTGAATTGCCTATAATGTTGCTGCTTAAGTAAAGTACTAGGCATGGCATCCCTAGCAGCTGAGAAATTATGGCAGACAGCTTTGTGGCTGCTAGTGGAAGGAAAGACAGAAGAAATCCCACAAGAACAATTCTGACCAGTCTGTCTACAGAAATGATTAGTAAGTGCAGTTCATTCACTGTAATAAGAATGCAGGATGCCCTGTTTAAGATCAGAGGAAGAGAAGTATACAAGCTCCCTGGAGCACAAGAATGCAGTCCTTCAAGTACTCTGGACCCAAGCTGTTTAAAGAACCACTGCTTTGAATTGTGCTGAGAAAAAGGTAGGATCTAAAGATTTGCTACAATGAAAATTGGCTGCAATAATATTATTTTAAAATAATGGTTAAATTATATTCCATTTATCATTTTGAAAGATAAAATGTATATGTGGGGATCTCTGGTCCCAAAATGTCAATTTACCCATTTCACATCCCAAGATATTTTGTTTTTGCATCTTTCCACCAGTTAATTTTTTAAACCTTTCAATTTCTCCCTCAGTTCCACTCCAATTCACCAGCCCAGTTTTCATCCAAGGTGTCAATGATGAGACTTTTCCCAATGCAATATGGTCAGAGGCCCAATTCAATGCTAATACTGACCTTTAAAGACCTACCTCAAGGATTGCCTACTCCCATGTCTACACAACCACTACTACCATCTTTTGAAAGCTTGTTTTTGGTGACACAGTTTTCTAAGGTCAATGAAATGGGAACTGGAAAACACTGGATTCTAAGGTACTCTGTCCTCCAAGGAGGCTGTTCCCATTCTGCCACCGTCGCCTCGCTAGCTGGTGAACACTTCATAGTTTTGTCTAATATTCTTTCAACATTTAATGTTATGTTTGGGAATGATATTGTAATTGTTTGTTTCTCCTTCATGAAATACTATTTTAAGGTGTCAAATATCACTGTTTTGTTGATTTTATTAGAAATACTGGGATAGATTTTATTAGAAATACTGGGATAGATTTTATTAGAAATACTGGGATAGATTTTATTAGAAATACTGGCATAGATCCAAGATGGCGCCCGCAGCGGGAGCTTGCAGCGGAAACTCCATGGATTTTGGGTTTTGGGGTTTTAGGCTTTTGGGCTTAGGTTTTAGGCGTCGTTTTAGACCCTGGCTACTTGTTTTATAGCCATAGTGAAATGAGTGTTAGGGTTTGTTTTAATTTGGCTTAGGACTAGTCTAGTTACTTAATTACTTACGGTGCTGGGCATTGTTGTTGGAGAAAGGCTCATCTGCCATTGGCGGGTGGAGCTGCTGTGGCTTGACAGGTCTGTCTTGCTGGACCTGGATGTTCGCCGCCTCTGGCTGTCTGTTGCTCCGGCTATCTAGGCTCTCTCCTTGTTCTCCAGCTTTTGGGGCTCCCTTCCTCTGCTCGGCTGTCTGTCCGATCACCTGCTGCTCCTGGTCTCTGGCCCGGTGGAGTCATGCTCGGTTGCTGATGCTCGTTTCATCTGCTGCACGCCGGGTGGAGCATTGTGGAGTCGACGGAGTTGGCGATGGCGATGCCGTGGGGATGCCCGTTAGGGACGGAGACCCCCTGTGGCGTTGAGATCTCCCCCCTCTCCTTTGGCTAGAGGGGCCCGCCCAGGCAGCTGGACGTCACTGAAGGAACCCGGTGGCAGAAGGCCCTCGGTGACGCATGCGTGAGGACGCCCATCTGATCCATCTGGCCCATCCGACCCAGGAGACTGGCCCAGAAGCTGAGGTAGTGCCGAAGGAGGAGGTCGGTGGCTGGGACCTCCTCTTGTCGTCCGGGAGGGAGAGGCAGCCTGGATTGAGTGCCCGTTTGAAGCGGAGCCATCCATCTGGAAGCTGATACGACAGCCGGGGGGGAGGTTGGTGGCAGAAACCTCCTGTGGCGATTGTGTGGAGGGCTAGATTGAGAGAGAAATCCCTCCTTCTTTGCCCTTCACTAAACATCAGAACAAATACTGACGGTCTGTGGGGAGACTGGTGGCAGCAGCCTACCTGACCTGTCCATCTGGCCTTGCTTCTTCTTCTTGGCTCCTTCCGACTACGGTTGTCGATAGTTCTCCCCTGCTGATTGTTGTTCATTGTCCACCTGTCCAACTGTTGATCTATGCGAGTCTGGACTCTGACTGTCTTAGATATTGTATTTGGCCTGCTTATTGGGTTCCATCTGAGGATCGAGGAAAGAGAGCCGGTGGCAGTGGTCTCTTTCATTGCCCTTCTCCTGTTTTGCTGCTCCATCAGCAGCCACCTGGCACCACCCCAGCTATTTGGTGCTGATGTCAGACAGCAGAAGTTATATTTATTGGAACTTTACAGACTAGGAAATGGACCTGGTTTTCTTTACTTATTGCTAACTGAAGCGTGGACATTTTAAATCAATCAGGTGATTGATTGGCAGTATTGGGCGTGAACATCAACAACATCGGCAGGAAGAAGTGGCAATGATTCCTGACCCGATGTATGTTTGAAATGGGATCTACCCTCCCCATTGTCATCATTGCCTTCTCTGTTGTCGCTGTTATTGTTAATTGATGCACTAGCACTTTATAATATTAATATTAATTTTATTGGTATTACTGTACTCTATTTGGGATTAGTGGCTGCCGGAATCAGATAACAGAAGTGTTGAATGATTGAAGGCAGCCAATAGAATTTAATTATATTTGTATATGTGTATGCAGTTAGGTTGGAGTAGGTAGTACTATAAGGGTATTGTTAGTTTACTAGACTTTTATATGAGGGAGGCGGCGAGGGGCAAGTGTGGGGGGGAAGGGAGATCCCAGTATTGTGGGACGGGGTAGATCTCTGTGGTGGGAGGGGCGTGCTGAAGGGGAGATGCATTTATGCTGCCCCCTTCGGCCTCCGACCCTATCCCGAGAGATGCGGGCAGAGAGGCTCAGGTATACCCTGCTTGAGGCCTGGTGTTGATTAATGCCAGGTCCATCAATAATAAGACATAACTTGCCGAGATTTTCTCGAGGCGCAGCTGATGGACCTGGCCTGCATCACAAGACCTGGGTGTGAGAGGGGCCGAGACGATTAGCCTTGAATACGATCATGCCCCCCAGGTTTGGCTTGTGTCCACCAGCCTCGAACACAGGGCTGGGGGGGGGGAGGTGTGGCGATGTACATCCAAGATTCCATCGCCTTCAGGTGATCCCTGCCCCTCAAATTCCAGGATTCAAGTGTGCGGATTGGGTGGCTGTCTGGGGAGAGGTTGGTCGTCCTCTTGGTGTACCCGGTCGCCCTAAGCGACCTGAGGGACTGCCTGCCACGGCTGCTGGAGGCGGTGGCCCAGTGGGGTTCGCGATTCCCTCGACTTATTGTCTTGGGGATTTCAAGCGTCCATGTGGTGCCGCCTCATGTTCAGCGGCAGTGGACCTGGTGTCATCCATGGCGACGCTGGGACTCTCCCTTCTAAACACCGGTGCCACCCATGAAGCTGGTCACGCACTTTGGATCTGGTTTTGGGCGGGAGTGAATATGGTGGTATCCTCTGTTAACAGAGTGCCATGGTCCGACCATTTTGCCCTGAAGGTTCGGGTGGACTCGCCAGCCAACCCTGTCTAGGCGGCCGGACCTATTTACGCCCGCCCACGGCGACTTATGGAACCCGGCTAGGTTCCTGAATGCTTTGCGCCACCCTGAGCCTCCTGGCACCCCCGATGCCCAGGTGACAGACTGGAATTCCAGGCTGTCCGATGCCATCGAGAAATTACTCCAAGCCCTCTAAGCCCCGTTCCTGACGGGCTCCTTGGTATACCGAGGAGCTGCTGCCAAATGAAACGGGAACTCAGGCGGCTAGAGCGTAGTGTGAGGAAGTCTCGCCACGGCGGCGAACAACTTATAGGATGTTTATGAAAGCCTATGAGCTGGCGATACGGAGGGCAAAGAATGCCCATTTCGCCCCTCCCTCGTGATCTGCTAGCTATAAGCCCGCACAATTATTTCGATTGTCCGATTCCCTCACCTCCTTGGTGGAGGGATCTATAAATTCTCTCAATTGACTATCGGCTGTGAGGCATTTCAGAGCTTTTGTAGATAAAGTCGCGTCCTCCGCCGGAACCGGAACCTTCTGGCCACAGTTGATACAGTAAAGGAACTTCGAGGCTCTCGCCGTCTTTGGGTCCAAGTCTGGACCGGTTTCCCTACTCTGCGAAGTCCGATGTTGACAGGGTCCCTAGCTGCTGTTAGACCTACTACCTGTCCTCTGGATCCGTGCCCCTCTTGGCTGATAAAAGCTTGCCGGAGGGAGTTACTTACCCCACCTGTTGAATATAGTCAACTGCTCCCTTGAGCAAGGAGTGTTTCGAATTGGGGTTGAAGGAGGCAGTGGTCCGCCCACTCTTAAAAGACCAACTTTAGATCCTGGAGCGATCTGGCCAATTACCGCCCCATTTCGAACTTTGTCGTTCTTGGGAAGGTAGTGAGAGAGTGGTGTTGGAGCAGCTTCAGGGCTTCCTGGAGGACGCGCGGTGCTCGATCCCTTCCAGTCCGGCTTCCGTGCGCTGGGCATGGAGAGAACCGTCCTCATTGCCATCACAGATATGCTCGCATGCAGCTAGACCAAAGGCGGATCCGAGCTGCTTGTGTTGCTTTATCTCACAGCAGCGTTTGATGTGGTCAATCGCGACCTTTTGATCCACCGCCTGGCAGCCTCTGGAGCGGGGCATTGTCCTTCAATGGATTGCCTCGTTTCTCCAGAATTCGGGGTCAGCAGGTATGGTGTGGGGTTGAGGCTCCTCCAGAGCCCCACTTAGTTGTGGGGTTCCTCAGGGGCCTTGCTTTCCCAGCTCTTATTTAATATCTATATGCAACCCCTTGCTCAGTTTGTGCAGAGCTTTAGGCTGGTCTGCCACCAATATGATGATGACACCCAGCTCATTCTGTTGATGGAGATGGAGGCGGCCTCTGCCCCTGCAGCTCTACAGCATTGTCTGGAGTCGGTCGCTGGTTGGTTGAGGCAGAGTAGGTTAAAACTTAATCCAACAAAGACGGAGGTCCCTCTGGCTGGGCCGGGGAGAGACCAAAGGGAATTCCAGCCGCCTATATTGGAGGGGTCGCTTTGGCCCCGCATCCCTGGCTTCAGAAGCCTGGGGGTCCGCCCTGGACTCTGCCTTGTCAATGGAGAGCCAGGTGGCCCATGTCACCCAGGGTTGCGCTTTTTTTCATCTTCGCAGCGGCACGGGCGGTTGGCTCCCTATCTCTCCCAGACCCACCTGGCCACTGTGATCCATCGACAGTCACCTCATGTGTTAGATTACTGTAACTTCGCTTTTACGCTGGCCTTCCCTTCGCGATTGATCCGAAGTTGAAGCTGGTCCAGAATGCAGCGTACGGCTTTTGACAGGTGGTGATTACTCAGACCATATCACCCCTGTGCACGTACTTCGCACTGGCTCCCCAGTGGAGTTCGGATCGCCTTCAAGGTGTTGGTAAAGACCTTCAAGGCCTTACGTGGCATGGGGCCCTCATATCTGCGGGACCGCATCACCACTTATGTCCCAGATAGGCCACTAAGCTCAGCAGTGGCAGAATTGTTGGTGACCCCTAGCCCCGCGACAATGCGACTGGCCTCAACCCCGCCAGGGCCTTTACGGCTCTGGCCCCAGCCTGGTGGAATACCTTACCTCCATCAGTCCGGGCCCTGCGAGATCTTGGCGAGTTCCGCAGGGCCTGTAAGACAGAATTATTCCACCGGGCCTTTGGAGAGGCCGGCCGCGGTTCTACTGCCCCCCACTGAAACGCTGCCGAATTTCCATCGTTGTCATCTTGGTTGGGCCTGCTATGATTCCATCTGGGCCCGCCTGCTCCCTCCCTTCCTTTCTTCTTTTCATCTTTACCTGCTTTTAGCCTTAGGAACGAGCGCCTGTCTGAACTGTTTTTATACTGTTGAATGGCTTGGATCGTTTTAAATTATATGTAACTGCTGCCGGAGTTTTAATGCTTAAGTTATGTTGTGAGTTGCTGTTGATAACAGCCATGTTGTTGAGCCGCCTCGAGCCCTCTGGGGAAGAGGCGGCCTATATAAATCTAAAATATAAATAAATAAATAAATAAATAAATAAATAATTATGATGATGTAAAGCTGCTCTGAGCCTGTTCCAGCAAAGGAAAGTGGGCTATAAAACTAATAAATAAATAAATGACCCCTTCCTTTGCTCTACATTTCAATTGCTGGCTCTACACTTTAATATACTTGAGTTTTTTTTGTTTTAACTAGTTTCATAATATGTTTTATACCTCTCTGTTTGCTTTAGTTGGCCACCTTGATAGCCCTGATTGTAAACAAATAGATTGTTGAAGGCTTCATGGCTGCAATCAAATGGCTGTTGTAGGAAAAACCCTACCAAAAAAAAGCATTACTTTTAAGTTAGGATTTTCAGGTGTATTTGCATTCTGAAAATCCAGCTCTTAGGGCCCCTTCAAAAAATCACAGTTTGGTTCTATAAACATATTGTATTAGGCAACAAAGTTCACTCTGGATAACGAATAGGGTGCAGGGGTGAGAGTGGGTAGGAGACTGTGATTAACTTATCAGATGCAGCACGCAGGTGTGGATTTCCAGTGGGTAGCAGCCCACATTCAGTTTGCCTGCCCTTACAGGGCTTTTAAACATTAGGGGTCACCCGATCAGATGGGAAAAGGAGGAGCCAGTAGAAGAGAGGCTCTGATTACATGGCAGCAGCTAAAACCAGGGCCCTTTTGTCCTTGTGCACTGGGGCTCTGTGTGGCTTGGGTCCTCTCAGCCACCTCGAGAGTCACCCTAAGAGTCCCCTGCTCCTCAAGAGACACAGCCCGCGGTGGCTATCGCATACCTCTACCAGCTTCCCTGTCCCAGCTGCCTGGTTGACTGATGACAGCAGGGGTGCGGAGGCTGAACACCGCTGGTGGATCCTCTTGAACAGGTGAGCTAAGGGTGGGAACGGGAGGGAATTGCAGGGAGCACAGATTTTCAGCTCAATCCTAACTTCCAGTCTGCCCTCTTTCAATGGGGGGTCAGGGCCGACCCCTGTTTTGGATGGCCTCATTTCCTCCTCCCCTGGGTCCTTCTTGGGGGGTGGAACCACATGGGGAACCCTAGCAGCCACCTTGGGTTGCAGGACCCACCAGCGGCCCTGCTTAGCTCCAGGAGATTTCCGTGCAGATGGCAGCCTGGCTGAATCCACATGAGAAAGACGCATGTCAGGTTTTAAAGGAGTTATTACCTGCAGCCCTGCAAGGTTGCACTCGTTGGGGCTGTTTGATGGGGAGGCAGGGGTGGGTGTGAATTGCTTGCTTCTGCATTACCAAGGAGGGCAAGAGCACATGGGGAAAGCCTTGCACATGGATCCTGGAAGGTTTACTTCAGAGTAAGCAAGTAGAGGGTAAGCTTGTAGATCATGGAAGGGAGGAAGGCCAGGATCATCCTCAGGCATGGTTGTTGTGGGTTGCCAACTCCTGGCAGGCAAATCCCAGGACATCTGGGGGTAGCTTCTCAGAAGCTGTGGCTTTTGGGACCATGGCGGGGGCCATGCTCAGTGAGGAATATGGCTGTCGAGTCCACCCTCCATGGCAGACATGGAGGTCTGTTATTATTTTTTGAGTTCAAAATGTTCAAAATGTGTTCTTTACATAAATAAAATATAATTTTCTCTGTAGCACTTCATGGATTTCATAAGCAACACACTATAATCTCTCTCTCTCTCTCTCTCTCTCTCTCTCTCTCTCTCTATATATATATATATATATATATATATATATATATATATATATATATATAAGGCTAACTGTGAATTTGTTCCTCACACCCTAACGCGGAAACAGCTGAACAGATTGCCCCCAAATTTTCACATGACGTCCCTTCCCATTGCGAGCAGGTTTTGCGCCCATCACTGGGCTCGTCGGTCACACTGGTGCTCAGTAAAACACATATTTCCCCAACCCCCTGGCAGACCAATGAGGGGCCGCCAAGCCAGGGAGGGGCCTGGCTTGCCCGCGATCGACGCAGCGTGCGCTTGGTGGCAGCGCCAACTTCTGCAGCAGCCACAGAGTGGTGCGCCTCCCTCCCTTGCGTTCTCCATTGACAACAGTGGAGCCGGAGAGGAGCGATGGCTTCCCTTCAGGCCGGCAAGGCTGGAAGGATAGCTAGGGAGGGGAGCAGGAGCAGGAATGGAGCCAAGCCCAGGCCCAACGGAAGGCCCAGCCACAGTCAGTGCCCTCTCCCTCCCTCTCTCGGCGCAACACACGGTAAGCCACAGCAAAGCATGGCCAGGTCCGCTAGTTGTTTATACAAAGCGTAAAGGTAAATATATATATATATACAGTATTATCTTCATTTTAAATGTCAAAAAGTATTTGCGGCTCCAAGTGTTTTCTTTTCCGTGGAAAATGGGTCCAAATGGTTCTTTGGGTGTTAAAGGTTGCCGACCACTGAGTTAAACCATGAAGGCCCCAGGCCAGGGGTAGGGAACCTGCGGCTCTCCAGATGTTCAGGAACTACAATTCCCATCAGCCCCTACCAGCATGGCCAATTGGCCATGCTGACAGGGGCTGATGGGAATTGTAGTTCCTGAACATCTGGAGAGCCGCAGGTTCCCTACCCCTGCCCCAGGCAGAGGCAGGCTGGCCACTCCCACCCCTGCTGGCAGGACCAAGTAGCCTAGTAAGGCTCCTTGTGCAATGCAGAGTACCTGGAATACTTGGCTTGGCCAGGAAAGCACCATGGAGAGCGGCAGGTGAGCAATTGGTGAGTTGAGGGGGAGGCGGAAGGCAGGAAAAGCAGCGGGCAAGCAAGTGATGAGTTTGGGGGAGACAGTAAAAGTGTCAGGCAACAGAGCAGTGAGTTGGGGGAAAGATGGGCAGGAAAAGCAACAGGCTAGTGAGCACTGTTTTGGGGAGAAGCAGGGCAGGAAAAGTGGCAGGCAAGGAAGCCCTTTCCACCCAGCTCTGCTGGGCCCTGCTTGGTTTTGTGGTGGGAAGTTGGAGGGCGATTGGGAGGGCTTGTGCCAGACCAGGTGAGAGGGCACTTTGCTGCCACTGCCCTCTGGGCCTTGCTTGGTGGGGGGGGGGCACAAGGGTTAGCAGGGGATTGAGAGGTCTTGTGCTGGGCCAGGTGGCTTTGCCACCACTGCTATGTCTTTTGTTTGACAACATCATTAATCTTGATGGGCCATCTGATAGGGGGAAAAGATATCATTGCCTACATGAAGGTATTTTTTAAACATTTGCCAGCAACCAAAGATTCATGGAAAGCCAAAGCTCACATAAATACGATCAGTTGAGCAGGTCACAAGATGTTTTCAAGTAAACACGGGCTGGTCCAGATGCTTAAGCACAGGCTGCTGGAAACCTCAAAAACCCCATTATTTACACTGTGTGCAATAGTGAGCTCCATACTCCAGAACTGACCGGCTCCTCAGCTAGCTGGACCTTCCTTTTTCTAGTTGTTTTGCCATCCTGTTGAAAGTACCAAAGTTCACGGGGTATTTGCTTAAGTTATTTTCTTGGAATCATTTACTTGGGTTCCGTTCTGAATGCTTATTTGTTTCACGGAGCAGAGACAAGCCGCCTTAGTAGGCAAATGGGGGAAGAGAAACTAGGTAAATCCATGCACATGCTACTCTATTTCATCATCTCAGCCACTGAAATCCACAAATTGGCTGGGCTGTGTCATTCTGGTGCCAGCTGCTGACCTCGCTGGATGGCAATTGATACAATTAAACCAGATGGGAGGGCTGCTGAAAGTTGATTAAATCATTAAAACAGCCTGATGTTCGGTCAAAGGAGGCAGAATTCCACAAACACTTCCCTGCAGCATGGGTGGAGCAAAGGCAAACGAAAAAGGGAACTCTTTCTTAAGGTAATAAGGGAAAAGATCCAGGCCTCAGCACTGGAGCCCTGGGGTTGTAAACATTTCCTCAAGGGCCCTTATAGATTAGCTCCAAAGCCGGCCACGCCTGTCGCAAAAGATCTACATCCCCCCAGACATGGTGTCACCGGCGTCTGGCTGCATCTTGACACTCTCCCCGGTCATTCCCCCCTTTCGGCTTCAGCAGACGGAGCCCCGCTCCGAGCGCTGGGCTCGTTTGCATCAGGAAGGCAAACTGCGGTCCCAAGTTGGTTCGATGCTTTTGTTTTGTCTGCTTGTGACCGAATGGCTTCCGAGTCAGCGAAGCGGCAGCCAGGCAGCCTCTCCCAACCAGCCATGCACGCGGATTCCCTTCCTCCGCTGCCTGCCTTGCATTGCTGCAGACCGGCGGCGGCGGCGGCTGCCTCTGATTTCTTACCTTGATCTTTGAGGCTGCCGAGAAGCTCCAGCTGTTTCTGCTCTTCAGAACTGCTCATGATGCCTCTGGACGAGAGCGCCTCCAAGGCAGGATCGCACCCCGGAAATAAGCGCTCGCCTTCGCCCGATTGCGTCAGGCGAGCGCCCGGTTTACCTGGAGGGGGAGGTGTGAGGCGAGCCCAGGACAGAATCCCGGAGCAGCCGCTGCGTTGCCTTCCGCACATGCCCGGTCTACTTTGGGATCAGCCGAGTGAGCATGTGCGGGAGACTCGTTAGGGGTGGCAGGCGCGCCTTATTGAACGGTGGGGCTGCTGCCTGGCTTGGCCTGCCATGCTCGCTGTTGGCGTGAGGAACAGGTTTACTGGTTAAGTGTGAGTGTCTGGAAAGCAGATTCTTTGACAGTTGTTACAAATGTCTGTTCTCAAGTAAGCTGGCTGCGCGTCTTCTTGGTCTCAAGTCTCTAAACAAGCAGAACGCCCTAGTACCAAGTACAGATTGTCCATCTAATGGCAGTCTGTAGTGGCCAACAATCATGAATGTCACAAATAAATTGGACAAATGTTGTTCCCCAAGGCCACATGTATTTGATTTGAATGCCTTGCTAGCCATTCCTACACCTGAGGGGAAGCTTTTCATCATTCCCTGCAACTTTTCTCCTTCCTTCCTTCTACAGTAAAATATGCAGTCGCCCAGCTGCACTATATTAAACACTAACAAAATGTATTCCAGCATATCTGGTGAATCATAGCTCACTTAAAAAAATGTGATTCAATGTAAAACCATCAGATCAACGCTGTTAAACAGTATAAAAACTCCCCTTTTGTTATATTTTATTATTGTTAGATATTTAGTTCTTTCAAGCATAAAGAGAAATCTGAAAATTTCAGTCTGCTGACAATGTTCAGGTTTAGGATGTGCAGTCTGGTCCTATGTATTATTTGTTTATTAGTTTGATTTATACCTCACCCTGTTTAAAACAGAAACTTCCATAACTCTGTGATGGTGCAGTTACACCAAGATGGGTGTAACTCTGATTGGAGTTGTGCTGTGAGGGTCATTCCCAGGTAAGTATCCTTGTTTTGTTGACTGGTAGAAGAAAGGAGGACTTTAAGGGATGGTGATGCTTACAACAGGTTTTGAGACGTAGGGCATTTACATTTGCAAAATGGTGGACATTAAATCAGCTATCAATGAGTGGCTGATTCCCCTGAACAATTGATGGCTGACAGTGACTGAACTGGTGATGCGGCAGCTTGCAACTCAAGGATAAAATGGTGGCCCAGCAGGGAGTTATGAGTACAACTCACAGAAGTAAGTATTATAATACTTCCTTGCAAGGCTGGAAAATACACATCTCAAACTACTTTGAAACAAACATTTCAAACATCATCACATTTTTTTACATTTTCTGTCTATATGGTAGCAAGGATTGTTTTTCTTCGTATTAAATTTTATTTTATCAGAATGGATCAAAGCTGAATTTCCTGGAGAGAAAGCCTTAACTACAAATAATTTATACAGCAGTAATTTTAAATATGATATCTTACACTTTTGCTTCATAGCAAACCTTTCTTTATATGTATATTCACACACATATATATGTATACATATGAAAGAGAGACTTGCCCAATATCCTGCATATGCAGTGTCCTGCGTATAATATCCTGCCCCCCCCCCCAAGGAAGCAGGACAAAGATCTAAATCCAGGTCTCAATTTATGAGATCTCATCCAATTAAGTGGAATGTGTAGAAGTCTGTAATTCAGCAGCTATGTCTACTTGACTATGAATAGCAATGCATTCCTTTAAAACAATGTGTAGGAAGAGAAAGCAGCAAAAGGCAAGCATCTACAGATTTAGTAGTTAAAGTCATTTGTACACATTTGACCAAATTATGTGATTTATTGATCTTGTGCGCTGGAGAGAAAGTGGATTGATAATGTTTAAACAACACGGTGTACTGAAGAATCAATGCATAGCAGTGTGGTGCCTATCACTCTTCATTCATAAGCAAGGCTGCTCACTGTTCATCTAATCTCCATATCATCCCAAGAGATGCTGATGCCCTGTTCACTCCACCTCCTCTTTAATTTTGTGCAATACCAGATTAGTTAGGAGCAAAACTAAACTCCTGTCTAGAAGAGGGAGAAGAAGAGTTTGGATTTATATCCCCCCTTTCTCTCCTGTAAGGAGACTCAAGGGGGCTTACAATCTCCTTTCCCTTGCCCCCCCCCAAAAAAAAACACCCTGTGAGGTGGGTGGGGATGAGAGAGTTCCAAAGAGCTGTGAGTAGTCCAAGGTCACCCAGCTGGTGTGTGTTACTGTGCACAGGCTAATCTAGTTCCCCAGATAACCCTCCATAGCTCAAGTGGTAGAGCAAAGAATCAAACCCAGTTCTCCAGATTAGAGTGCACCTGCTCTTTACCAGTATACCACTGCTGCTCTAGGCTGTTGGAGGAAGAGAAAATTAAAGTAACTTGGATAACTGAAACCTCATTGAAAGAAAATGATGTGGTGATACCAGACCTATCATCAGGTGGGCCCATCATCAGATGAAGGGAGGGTTATTCTGGGATCATCTACAGTGCCATATCCTTAATAACCTTGATACCATGTACAGCCCAGCCTCATGGAACAGAGCAAAGATAAGAGGTCTTGATTCAAGGGTTTGATATCAAGAGTGTCTGCCTGACACATGACATCATTCTTCTCCTCTTGAATAAAGAATACAGAGCTTCAGCTGGCCAGTGCAGTTCAGATTCTCTAGTGTATATTTGACTGAAAAAATACCCCCCAAAATACCAGTAAGGTATAATACAATACAGTAAATTTATTTTGGTCTACTGACCAGTGGTGGGATCCAAACATTTTAGTAACAGGTTCCCATGGTGGTGGGATTCAAACAGTGGCGTAGCACCAATGGGACTGGGCAGGGCATGACGGGGCGTAGCCAGGCATTCTGGGGGTGGGGCATTCCTGGGCGGGGTTGTGGCAAGGACGCAGGGCACATGCACCCCAAGTGCAGTTCGCTTTAAGGAGTCTCCAAACAGCTAACAAACACCCCCCTTTCATCTCCCCACAACAAACACCTTGTGGGGCAGCAGATGGGGCAGAGAAAGTGGGA
This sequence comes from Sphaerodactylus townsendi, assembly GCF_021028975.2. Classification (NCBI taxonomy): domain Eukaryota; kingdom Metazoa; phylum Chordata; class Lepidosauria; order Squamata; family Sphaerodactylidae; genus Sphaerodactylus; species Sphaerodactylus townsendi. The sequence continues at coordinate 52,096,993 of NC_059432.1, read as the reverse complement.
AATCAAACTCAGCTCTCCAGATTATAACCCAGCCCCACCACAAAAGTTAAGAAGCTAGGTGCTTCCTGCCCCCCCCCCCCCAACATCAAGGCCATTCACAACTGCAAACAAGATTTTAGGGATAGAAGTGCAGTTTGGATTTGCACATTACCTTTAAGGAGTCTCCAAACAGCTAACAAACGTGCACCCCCTTCCTCTCCCCACAACAAACACCTTGAGGGTGGGGCAGAGATTGCCTCCCTAGCCGGCCTACGGACTTCTCCTGTGCTGGCCAGCGCCCGTCTGCTGGGGAGAAGGCTTGAAACTGAGAGCAATGGCAACGACTTAATGGAGAATAAGGCACTGCACTCTGGGTGAGAGGGAGGGGAGGCAGAGCTCCCCAGTCCTCATCCTGGGAGCACAGTGATATTTCTCCCCCGCCCTATGGACACTCAGGGCCACCATAGAGAGTGGGCGGGGCTATGTCAGGCTTCCTTAATTCTTGCAGCAGCCGGCTTCCTCAATCCCAGGCTTGCTGGGGCTTGCAAAATCAGTCTGTGTGGGAGGACATTTTGGCGCCCCCCCACATGACTGCAATGGATGCGCCCAGGGACATGGGGTACCCCTTGTCCCTAGGCAAATATGCCACTGCCTCTGAGCAGACCCAATTAGTAACCCCCTCTCGGCACACACAAATAATTAGTAACCCACTCTCGGGAACCTTTGAGAACTGGCTGGATCCCACCTCTGCTACTGACCCAATTACATATAAAACCAACATTAAACAGACAATACGGATAAGATAAAAATATACAGAACAATGTCAGAATGTATACTTTCTAATCAGCATCATTTATCCAAGTTAGACATAAGATGTCTGATACTTAATGCCTCTGAAAGAAACAGCCAAGGTAATTCTGTTGCTTTTATTATTGAAGAGGATTTTAATTCGTATTGAGGGTTGTTGGCTTTCCCACCTAACCAGCAGGGACATTATCCTCAATTGAGCTATTCAAAGATAGAATTTACAGGGGGAGGGGGGGAAGCAAATTGTGTGTCAGTGAGTTCCTCTCTGTGCCACTACAAGTACAGACTATTGCAGAATAGGGGATGCCTGAAAATCTACCACTGAGCACTTCTAAGGAAAATATATTAAATCTGGCCTTAGTGAAAAGCTTTTGATTGTGGGGATTGGTCAAATTCTTAAGACAATTTGCTAAACAAAAGGAACTATTATAACTTAAGTCAAGGGAAATTGGAGAACAGGGGGAGATAAAATGAGTCTATAACTCTGCCAAAGTGACATCCTCAAATCTTTGAGTCACCAATTGGAGAGCCATATCCAGACCCAACAGAGCAAGAAACGAAGGGGAAAGGTCAACAGCTCATCCACAGGCTGGGCAGCTGGCCACAGTGCTGCAGCCGCAGTGCCCCATTGCTCCTGAATAGACTTTTTGGTGGCACTGCTGCAGAGAAGTCCCATTACCCCACACTCACCTTATGCTGCCGGCTGAAGTTCCGTCAGTCGGGACTCCCAGCCACCAGCGTAATGCGGTGTCTGGATGAGAGGAAGCTGACTAATGTTGGTTCCTCCTCTGACCATTGTTATGCTCCCCTTCCACCCTACATCTTAAAACATGCATCCAAGCTGGGATATTTATGGATAAAATATATATGTGAGATATATTTCTGATATATTAAGGTTAACAGATATATGGTGTGGTGAAGAATAAAATGGGCTAAAAGCAAGCCTAAGAAATGGCAAACAGTCAGTGGAAAATAAATCTACTCATTTGCTCCTTGATGTCCACACCCAAGCCAGAGCTACAGTCAATAGAGTTGTAAATGTGAACTATCCCTTGAATTGAGATGCTGTAGCCTTCCTTCCCTTCAGCTGTTCCTAAAACCTCCTAAGTGCTCCCATCCCTGATGTAATCTCACTGCCTCAGCTAAATTACAATAGCCAGAGACTCACTCTGCCAGTCACCTATTCAAGGTGTTTTTAATGTAATCAAGAGAACAATTGGCTACCGATCCCCTGGGTTAGGACAATAGATAGAGCTGCTAATTAGCTCAGCCCCACAACCCAGCACAGCTGCAAGTAACGAAACCTAATGCAAAGGCTCTCTTTTCCCGCCAAACCAGTGATCCACCCTATAAAAGTCCTGCTCACCTTAAGGTCATTGCTCATTTCTAACCTGAGCCTCCCTGGGTCAAGTTGGTGTGAGACACGATATCATCCTTCTACGAGATCTCTGTTCTGGCATAGAGTCCCTGCCTTCTACTTCGTCTGCTGCATTCGAACCATTAGATAACGTATCACCCTGCTGCCTCCCAAATCCCTTTCTATTATCCAAACTTATTTTTCTCACCTTTTTATATCTCTAGGAACTTGTGTGTATGTGCCTCCTTATCTTACTGTGCGTGTGCTTGAAACCAAATGTATATAAACATTTAAAACTTAATTTGGACTCCTTGTGTTACTCTGCGGAATGCTCCTTGCCAATTTCCCCGTATACATAGTCTCAAAGATCCCCGCCTAGCCTCCTCTCGCATTGCCAAGCTAAATTGTTTCTTCCCCAAAAGCTTCCAAGCTAAGTTGCTCTCAACAAAACACTGCCAAGCTGAGTTATTTCCCCATTGCTACTTGAGAAAGTACTGTTAGCCTATTAACACCATGCCCCTGGCTCACCCTTGCTACACCAGCAACACAGAGTCTACTGCTGTGTTTTTGTGCTGGAGGAGAGCAGCAGCACCCACATGGCAGCAGGAGCACCCTCCCACTGGCAAAAGTGCAAGGCATTTCTACTAGTGGAAGCCTGTGCTGCTTCTACTGATAGTTTCAGCCTCTCAACCCCCTTTGGATGGGGCTACAAATGAGATTCCTTTACATATAATTGCTTTGGAGCAATGGCTAGAATAATTATCTTGAACTAAATATGTAAGTAAACCAGATCCCTTCCCTGTAAGGAAAGTATTTTAAAACCTTTTTTTGGTTCGAATATACTGAATGCACATCTCTATTTGAGATGTTACACAACAGACAAAAAAGAAGGCATAATTGCTTGCAGAGCTGGTAAATTCTAGGTGCATCTGTGTATATAGTGCAATACAGTTGCACACTGACAAACTAGGCTCCACATAAAATGTCATAAATAATAAAATGGCAGTAAATCTTTTACTATATAATTAACATCCTGAATAGAGGAGGGGTTGTAAAAAAAGAAAGAAACTATGTGCTGAACAGATGCAAATTTTTCATCAAATCAATCAGTACCAAATAATAGCTGTAGCATAACATACAAAGATAAGTATAGGCTCTATAACTACCTACGCTGGAAAACAGCTAATCAAAATACATTCATAATCAAAGAACATTTATGATTAAAGTAGCAGAATCCAATAATACTGAATCTTTTTTTTAAAAAAATTACTATTTGATTAGTAAAGTTAACACAATTTACACTTTAACCACGCCCCTTCTTGTAGATTTTACCAGTCTAGGCAATGAAAGATATCCCTGATTGGAGGTTACATTAGGTTAAAGAAACCCACAAAATGAAAAATAAACATAGGCTCCAGAGTTTTAAAACATGTAGTTCCAACATAGTTAACAACTTTAGCTATGAAATGCGTAACTGCAAATCTTGATATCACAGTACATTGCTCTCTTCTGAGGTTGTTACTTTTTCTTATATCTTCATTGGCAACAATCTGCAAACTGCCAGGCCTGCTGTAATCTACCCCAAGAGCAGAGAAGGCAAACAGCTTGGGGCGAGTCCTGGTCCTGTGTGCACTTGCCAACCTGAAGCCTCTCCTCTACTAAGAAAGCACCAAAAGAAGCCAATGGCTCAGAGCATGATCTGGGCTCTTGACTGTTTTGTGAGCAGAGGACCTGACTGAGCTTGTGAGATGAGCCTAACACTGAACCCAGCATCATCTGCAGGAAAACTCCCTACATAAACCTGCAGTGATTCTGGTGTCCGTGTGGGATCCATTCATCTGCAACCTTGTTCATAAACCTATCAGTTGTTTAAGCCCTCTGCAGATTATTATTAAAATAATTTATATGCTACCTTTCCACCCAAACAGTTTCTCAAGCAGGCAGACAACAAGGCATTAAAACATTAAAAGTATTATCTTTGCCTTAACATCACGTTGCTAATTCAAGATGAAATTTTAAAAGCTTGTGGCTGGCTTATGTCTCTGCTCTAACGTTACATTGCTAATGCAATATGACAAAGAGGAAACAATTAAATTCCTTTAAAAATGGAGGACAAGGGGGAGGAGAAAATGACTAGAGGAGAGGTTGGGAGACAACGTGGATAAGGACCACATGTTTGGTGGGGCAGAGAAATAGACCATTTTAGTATGATCGCATGCTCAAGGGAAGCTGGCTCAGAAACTGATTTTTTTTTTTAAATCACAGTAAAGGTACTCAGGGAAACAATGGAAACCAAACAGAACAAAAAAACCAAGGGAAAAAGTATGGAATTAAAAGAAAATAACATGGCATTTCGTGGCAAGAAACATTGTGAACAGCTCATGCAGAAAAGGCCATTGTGATTTTTTAAATCATTCTAATAAGACTCGAAGGCTTTCACGGCCGGATTCAACTGGTTCTGATGGGTTTTCCGGGCTGTGTGGCCGTGGTCTGTAACAGACTTCCCTCTGTAATACACCTCTGAAGATGCCAGCCACAGATGCAGGCGAAACGTCAGGAACAAGATCCACCAGACCACGGCCACACAGCCAGGAAAACCCACCAGAACCAGTAATTAGACTGTTTTCCCATAAACATTTTCCCAAATGGGGAAAAAAACATTTTCATTGCCCCAAAAAAGCCATTTTTATCAACCCACCCCACAACAAAAAAACCAAGGGTCAACTTTTTAAAGGTTTGTAACTATCTGCTGGGTTGGGAGTCCCGATCTCTGCAAGCAGCCCTCTCTTGCCATTTGCAAAGCCAGGCAAGGAGGCAGCCAACAAAACTGCCTGTGAGGCTCGGGATTCCCAATCTCTGCAGGCAGCTGTCCAGGCTTCCCGTGATGCCTGGGCTGTGTGCAAATTTGTAAAGCTGTCAGGGTGGGGAAGGCAGCGATCAGGATTCCTGATGCTCGCAGGCAGCTCTTCCCCACCAGAAGCCAGCACAGACGAACACAGGGCTCAGCTTACCTGATCCCTGCATTCAGCTGTGCCACTGATATTTTTCAGGTTCAGCTGTAAAAAAACCTCCCAATCATTTTCAGAAAAGCTGAAAAAGTTAACAAGGGGGTTCAATTTTTTCCAGTTTTTTTAAAAATTCCAGGTCTTTTAAAGCCAAATCCAAAAATAAAAATATTTTTTTGCCCACCTCTAATTAAAATTTTAAAAGATAACGCTGAGTGATCTTTGGCTTGAATACAAGATTTTCACTTGTCACCTGAAATAAATTTCTGACCCCTCTTCAGTTCAGAGGGCTCTTTATCCATAAGGAATTGGTTATTAGAGTAGTCATCTGAACAGAGCCTTATGGTTTACAGCTCAGTTCTAAAGGAAGGGCCAAAGGGGCGTAGGCGTTAGACTGATCCCTATGCCATTGTGCGGGGCCTGTAAAACAGAGTTGTTTCACCAGGCCTTTGGTGGGACTGGTCACTGATTTTCTCCCCTGTCATCTTCCTCATACCACCATAACTGATTATTGCTGTATTGTGTCCAGTCCCCTCCTGGGGGATAGGAAGTTCTTTGAATGCCATCTAACATTAGGTCTTTTTGTCTTATACTGATATAGTATTTGATTATTTTGGTTTTACTTATTTTATTGTAATGATGTTTTAATGATGTTTTACACAAGATGTTGTATCTTCTGTACACTGCCCAGAACCCTTCGGGGGTGGGCAGTTTAGCAAATTTAATAAATAAATAAAGTGTTGTGACAGTTGCTGCAAGCATAAAATGGGTGGAAATGATGTAAGCAGGTGTGGGTCCCTGTTGGAGAGAAAAGTGGTGTATAAATTAATTAAAATACCTAGATATTTTATTTTAATCAGATTTCATAGCTAATATATATATTAAATAGTTCATTACTCGCAACATAAATATGGGGTTGCCCTTTTTTCTGGGCAAGCTATCTGTGTCTTTTAATGTATATGCTATTACCAGTAGAGATATTCAGTAAGTTTATCTTTTCTTACCATGTTGACCAAGGGATTGAAAAGGCTTCCACTGGCAAATATTTGCCTTCCATACACTCAAAAAAGCCTGCTGGGAGAAAGTAGCAACTGTACTAGTTTCAAAAATGTGGATTGTATTCCTCATCCCAACTACTGGTGGATGGCACAGCAGACTTGTAGTAAAACTCTGTAACTTGTATCACTGGCACTCTGAGATTGAAAATCTTTGATTTACGTATTTTCCCCCTTGTAATCATAAGCCTGTACTTAGCAATGGATGAAGTCACATGTTGCTGTGCAATGTAATTTATTCCATTGTTGTTATGGAAGTTGTAATTCAAAAACATAACAACCATAGGAAAAACTCTCAATGAGTGAAATTGACTTGGAGTCTTTTGTGCCTGATAATAAACATGTGACCCTATTTCTATGTTAAAAAGCAGCAACATAAATTAACTTGCAGGTCTCTCTGAAACTAAAGGTCTAAAGTGAACACCACAAGACTGTAGAGTTCAGTTCAGAGTGATAAACAGCCAGAAGAAAGCTCTGCACTTGCAGAATGCTTATTTTGATACTGTGCCAGTATCTTAGTTTGGATTGTAACACATTTTGATATAATGGAATGACCTGACATTCCTTCAGAAACTGCATTGTGGTGGGAAGGAAATGTTGATTGGCAATACAATAAGGATCAAGACAAAGAACTGAAAGTAGTGAATTCAAAATGCAGAGTGGTGGTCTATACTGCAACACAGTGAAGAATACTAGCAGGCCTTGACCATTTAGATATGTTTGGCAATCAGTAGGGTTCTAGTATAGGGTGATTTTTATGCTTTCATTGTGTCTTTGTACAGTGGTGTCTTGAAAGTGAATGTGTGTGCATTGCAAGGCCAGACCAACATTTTTTGAAGCACGGCAAAAGTCAAAATGGAACCACTCATATATTATACAAATATTTTTCTGTGTATATATATACAGATATTGTTATTTTAAACAATAGAATAAATTATGTGGACCTCTATGAACTTTTAATGAATAATCCAACCTGCAGGGATAGGGCGGGATATAAATTTAGTAAAAAATAATAATTACACCTTTACATTGTTTTATTTCTCTGTAATGTTTTCATATTCCTTCAACCACTTTGTGCACATTAAAAAAAAGAAAAATGCAAGGAAAAAATTATTCAGCCTAGCCTTTTTGTGGATATTTTTTAAAATATTGCACACATAATTTTGATGTCCTCTTCTTCGGTAGCATGTGGTCCAGGGAATTGCTTTGCTTCCTCCTGGGGGGTGGCTTTTGGGGTGTGTGTGTGTGAAGTGACATCAACTGCAAATTAAATGATTTTAACAAAGCCCTTCATCTTGTAGCTACCAGGTGTAATGAGATCTGTGTCTTTAAGAGGGAGGTGATGGGTGGAGTTCAGAGGCCTCAGTGAGCAGCTGCCGGGCAGGCAGGGCAGGCACTGGTTTGCCTTCTGATGTGTAATCAGAGAAATGTGAGGAGACCACTCTACATCCCACTGTGCAGCTAAAATGGATTAAAGTGGTGCACGCTATGCTACAGAATGTGGAGTCGAACAGTGGTTCCCAGCACTGGTTATTTCTTAAACTGGCCATCAAGAAACAAGCTAAGCTACCAGAACAATTGTAACACCATTGAAGTTACCTATCCCATATTGGTAAGACATTCCAGACAACTGATCATGGTTGATAGTATCCAAAGATGCAGATGGAAAAAGAAATTAGAGAGGCCAACAAAAACAAAAATGTAGTGGTAATGGGTGATTTTAACTATCCCCATATAAACTGGAAAAATGCATGTTCAGGTCATAGTAAGGAGAGAGCATTCCCGGATATGCTAAATGACTGTGGCTTAGAGCAGATGGTTGTGGAACCAACCAGGGGAGAGGTGATCCTAGATCTAATTCTATGTGGGACCCAGGACCTGGTGCAGGAAGTCAGTGTTGTTGAGCCGATAGGGAACAGCGACCACAATGCTGTCAGATTCAGTATCTCAGCATGCGAACAAGTGGCAACTACTAATGTAGTTACCCTTCAGAAAGGAAATTTCTCAAAGATGAGGGGGATAGTGCGCAGGAAGCTGAAAGGGAAAATCAAGAGAGTCAAAACTGTCCAGGATGCTTGGAGGTTATTTAAAAACACAGTAATAAAAGCTCAGCTGGAATGTGTTCCACAGGTTAGAAAAGGCAGCACCCAGTCCAAAACAAAGCCAACATGGTTAACAAGAGAGGTTGAGGAAATTATCAGAAAAAAGAAAATGTCTTTTAGAAAATGGAAGTCCAGTTTGGCTGATGAAGAATATGAGAGGGAACACAAATGGTGGCAAAAGGATTATGAGGAACGCATGGCTATGAACATCAAGACCAGCAACAAACAGTTCTTCAAGTACATCAAAAGCAGGAAGCCAGCAAGGGAAGCGGTAGGCCCGTTAGATGACAAAGGAACAAAGGGTGTGCTAAAAGATGGCAGGGAGATTGCAGAGAAGCTGAATGCATTCTTTGCATCTGTCTTCACCCAAGAGGAGGTGAGGAACATTCCTGCACCTGAACCAAGCTTCTTAGGAGGCGAATCCGAGGAACTAGCGAAGATAGTGGTAGACAAGGAAGAAGTTCTGGCAGCCATTGATAAACTAAATGTTACCAAATCCCCTGGCCCAGATTGCATTCACCCAAGAGTTCTTAAAGAGCTCAAGCATGAAATTGCTGATCTTCTCACTTTAATATGCAACTTATCCCTGAAATCAGGCTCCATCCCTGAAGACTGGAAGATGGCCAATGTCACACCAATCTTTAAGAAAGGATCTAGGGGGGACCCGGGAAATTACAGGCCAGTCAGTTTGACATCTGTTCCTGGTAAATTAGTAGAATCTATCATTAAAGATAACATTATAAAACATGTAGAAAAGCAAGACCTGCTGAGAAAGAGTCAGCATGGCTTTTGCAGAGGCAAATCCTGTCTTACAAACTTACTAGAGTTCTTTGAGGGTGTAAACAGGCATGTGAACCGGTGGACATTGTCTACTTGGATTTCCAAAAGGCTTTTGACAAAGTTCCTCACCAGAGACTGTTGAGAAAACTCAGCAATGAAGGAATAAGAGGGGAAGTCCTCCTATGGATTAAAAACTGGTTGAGAAACAGGAAACAAAGAGTGGGTGTAAATGGGAAGTTCTCACAATGGAGAGATTTCGGGAGTGGTGTCCCCCAAGGATCCGTTTTGGGACCAGTGCTCTTTAACCTATTCATAAATGACCTGGAAGTAGGGGTGGGTAGCGTGGTGGCCAAGTTTGCAGATGATACCAAATTATGTAGGGTGGTGAGAACCACAAAGGATTGCGAAGAGCTCCAAGCGGACCTTGATAAATTAGGTGAGTGGGCTCAGAAATGGCAAATGCAGTTCAATGTAGCAAAATGTAAAGTGATGCATATAGGGGCAAAAAATCCAAACTTCACATACATGCTACAGGGGTCAGTGCTATCAGTCACAGACCAGGAAAGGGATTTAGGCGTCTTAGTTGATAGTTCCATGGGAATGTCAACTCAATGCATGGCAGCTGTAAAAAAAAAGGCAAACTCTATGCTGGGGATCATTAGAAAAGGAATTGATAATAAAACTGCAAAGATTGTCATGCCCTTATATAAAGCAGTGGTGCGAACGCACTTGGAGTACTGTGTCCAGTTCTGGTTGCCGCATCTCAAAAAGGATATTGAGGAGATAGAAAAAGTGCAGAGAAGGGCAACAAGGATGTTTGAGGGACTGGAGCACCTTCCCTATGAGGAGAGGCTGCAGCGTTTGGGACTCTTTAGTTTGGAGAGGAGGCGGCTGAGGGGGGATATGATTGAAGTCTACAAAATTATGCATGGGGTAGAAAATGTTGACAGAGAAATTTTTCTCTCTTTCTCACAATACTAGAACCAGGGGGCATTCATTGAAAATGAAGGGGAAGAATTAGGACTAATAAAAGGAAACACTTCTTCACGCAACGTGTGATTGGTGTTTGGAATATGCTGCCACAGGAGGTGGTGATGGCCACTAACCTGGATAGCTTTAAAAGGGGCTTGGACAGATTTATGGAGGAGAAGTTGATTTATGGCTACCAATCTTGATCCTCTTTGATCTGAGATTGCAAATGCCTTAACAGACCAGGTGATCGGGAGCAACAGCCGCAGAAGGCCATTGCGTTCACATCCTACATGTGAGCTCCCAAAGGCACCTGGTGGGCCACTGCGAGTAGCAGAGAGCTGGACTAGATGGACTTTGGTCTGATCCAGCTGCCTTGTTCTTATGTTCTTATGTTCTTAGATTGGTCCATGAGAATCAACAGGAATATGCTCTCCTTGCATGTCCCAGCATAGGTGAAGGATTTGCTCAAGTTTGAGAACTGCCACTCTTAGGTCAGAAATGAAATGACCTGGCAGATTAAAGTGGTCTCTCACTGATTTTGAATGCTGTGGTTTTGATGTCAGATTCATGACCATTAATTTTTGGATGACATATATAAAATTGAAAGATGAACAAGTGAATGAACCTGAGGTGGTATGGTAAGTTTTATTAGGTACAATTATTGTGTTGTCAGACTGGATATAGGGACAAAGCAGGCATCGTGGTTTGTTGCAGGACCTGGTCCTAGAGTTTGTGTCCATTTTTAGAAGGACACTGCTGTTGGTGATAAGTTATTTAAGTTTAGGAGCCTGTCTGTGGTAAAGTAAAGGTTTACCTCCTAATGTTTGTCAGAGGAATATCATTGTCCAGCATAGGTTGTGGGTTGTTAATGATGTGTTGAACTGGTTTCAGCTGAGAACTGTATGTGACCAATAGTGTTGTTCTGTTATTTGGACCTATCTTGCAGCAGGTTATCCCTTGGTATGATTCTGGTTTGTTGATCTGTGTCCTTACTACATACATCAGATGGGTATGGTAATTCCAAGAATGTCTGTTGTAGATTCTGCAGGTGAGAATCTTTGAAAGGTTGGAACAGATGCAGCTATAGCATTGAGTTTGAACCAATCCACCAGAGTCAGATCTAGGGGGACAAGGAGGGGCAGGTGCCCCAGGTTGCAGGCAGACAGGGGGCAGTGGAAGAGAAAGGGGAGACTCAGTTGCCCCAAAGAGATGGTTCTATTTTAGCATATGGTCCCCATTCTCCTGATTTGGCTACTGCTAGGAGGTGAGGCAGGCTCAGTTGCCCATCAGAGATGGCTTATTCTGCAGTGCACACACCTCGTTCGCCTAAACAGTTTGGGGCCAACACACCTGTGGGATCATCTTTGCAATGCTCCACTCATTGAGTGAGAATCTGCTTGTGGTTCCTGGCCCAAGGGAAGTCTGTTTCGCCTCTACCAGGGCTAGAGTCTTTTCGACCCTGGTCCTGACCTGGTGGAACACTCTGTCTAGTGAGATCAGGGGCCCATGGGATTTAATGGAGTTCTGCAGGACCTGTAAGACAGAGTTGTTCCACCAGGCACATGGTTGAGGCAGCAACTGTTTACCATATGGACCTCCTCTCCCCCTTCTCCATGGATCACCAAGCAAACCTCCTCTGACCTTCCTGTTCCTCTGATTAGCATTTTTTACCAGTTGTTTCTCCATCTGGGTTTTCTTTAGGAATTATATAGTTTTAATTGCCTGGTTTTATGATGTTTATTATGTAGATTATTGTATCAGCTTTTAATGTACTACTGTTAGAAACTGTCCAGAGTCTGAGGGGTAGTATAAATACCTAATTCAAAAATAAAAACAGTAAAATAAATGGTTAGGTTGCTGCAAGGAAGTGGGGAAATTTAAATTGCTCAGAGGATATGACTCATTCTGCATGACCTGACCCCCCCCCCCAAAAAAAAAAAAAACTTGGGCTGCTGCTAGAAGGTAGGGAGAAGAGAGAAGGATATCCCGGGCTTCAGAGGTGAGTCCCACACCATGGTAAGGCAAAAGCTGAGCCTATTAGTCAGACAAGACCATAGCAAGCAAAGAGAAGGGGAAGCTAAAAGTTCCTGAGAACATGTTCAAAGATATCAAGTTCTAGACAGTGGAAGCCATAGACACCCAGGTAACCTTTCTTGGCCTTGCCAATCTCCCTCCTTTCTCCAACTGAGGAACCCTCTGCAGGACCTTCCAACTCCTTGTCTTTCTGCTTCCCCTTTCAAGGACCACACATTGGCAGTGGCCTTGGTAGGCTTAGGATTCATGAGACTTCTGGGGGGCCCATGTTCTGAATACTCACTGAAGGAAAAGACTTTGGAGGCTGGTGACAATTAATGGTTTAGAATGCCTGGTGCACCTCTCCTTCCTACCCTGCCTTACGTTCTGCTTAGGCACTGCAAGCCTGGATCAACTTGGAGTTGAATGGGGTAGAGGAGAAGAGGATGGCCTCTTCTCTTTCACCCCCTTTTTAAAAACTGGAATCCACAAGTAGACCTGCTCTCTTACCTGATAGGCTTGACCTTCCCCCAAGAGTCTGATTTTATATTTTGGGAAAGGGGAGAACAGAAACTGAGGGCCTGGTCATGTGTGTAATGTACCATCAAGTCACTTCAATTATCACTGAATCAATTATCTCCATAATGTGCTCTTGTTAACAGCCTTGTTCAGGTTATGCAAAATAAGGGCTGTGGCTTCCTTTATTAAGTCGATCCATATTTATTTATTTATTTATTTATTTATTTATTTATTTATTTACTGCCCTCCCCAAAGGCTCATGTTAGATCTCCCTTTCCCCCCCCCCCGTCTTCAATGTTTTCTAGCATTATTGTCTTTTCCAGTGAGTCTTTTTCAATGACTAAAGTACAGTAGTTTCAGGTTAGTCATTTTAGCTTCGATCAGAATAATTACCAGATAAAGCTTTCCTTGGACTGTACTTTGTAAGGTTGTGAAGGAGAATGAGGAGTTTTCAGTGGTTCCAATGTCAAAATTATGTGGGCTATATTTTTAAAAATGTCCATGAAAAGAATGTTTTTCCTTGCATTTTTTTTAATGTGGCCAAAGTGGTTGAAGGAATACTAAAACATTATAGAGAAATAAAACAATGTAAAAGTGTAATTATTAATATTTGTTAAATGTATATCCCGCCCTATCTCTGCAGGTTGGATTATTTATTAAAAGTTCATAGAGGTCCACATAATTTATTCTCTTGTTTAAAATAACAATATCTGTATATACATACACAGAAAAAATATCTATATAATAAGAGGGGTTCCATTTTGACTTTTGCCGTGCTTCAAAAAATGTTGGTCTGGCCTTGCAATGCACACACATTCACTTTCAAGACACCACTGTACAAAGACACAATGAAAGCATAAAAATCACCCTATACTAGAACCCTACTGATTGCCAAACATATCTAAATGGTCAAGGCCTGCTAGTATTCTTCACTGTGTTGCAGTATAGACCACCACTCTGCATTTTGAATTCACTACTTTCAGTTCTTTGTCTTGATCCTTATTGTATTGCCAATCAACATTTCCTTCCCACCACAATGCAGTTTCTGAAGGAATGTCAGGTCATTCCATTATATTAAAATGTGTTACAATCCAAACTAAGATACTGGCACAGTATCAAAATGAGTATTCTGCAAGTGCAGAGCTTTCTTCTGGCTGTTTATCACCCTGAACTGAACTCTACAGTCTTGTGGTGTTCACTTTAGACCTTTAGTTTCAGAGAGACCTGCAAGTTAATTTATGTTGCTGCTTTTTAACATAGAAATAGGGTCACCTGTTTACTATCAGGCACAAAAGACTCCAAGTCAATTTCACTCATTGAGAGTTTTTCCTATGGTTGTTATGCTTTTGAATTACAACTTCCATAACAACAATGGAATAAATTACATTGCACAGCAACATGTGACTTCATCCATTGCTAAGTACAGGCTTATGATTACAAGGGGGAAAATACGTAAATCAAAGATTTTCAATCTCAGAGTGCCAGTGATACAAGTTACAGAGTTTTACTACAAGTCTGCTGTGCCATCCACCAGTAGTTGGGATGAGGAATACAACCCACATTTTTGAAACTAGTACAGTTGCTACTTTCTCCCAGCAGGCTTTTTTGAGTGTATGGAAGGCAAATATTTGCCAGTGGAAGCCTTTTCAATCCCTTGGTCAACATGGTAAGAAAAGATATACTTACTGAATATCTCTACTGGTAATAGCATATACATTAAAAGACACAGATAGCTTGCCCAGAAAAAAGGGCAACCCCATATTTATGTTGAGAGTAATGAACTATTTAATATATATATATTAGCTATGAAATCTGATTAAAATAAAATATCTAGGTATTTTAATCAATTTATACACCACTTTTCTCTCCAACAGGGACCCACACCTGCTTACATCATTTCCACCCATTTTATGCTTGTAAAGACCATCTTAACAAGACACCAGATGTAGCATGGAAACAGATGTGGCAAACAGGGATAGTGTGATGGAAATTCATTTTTAGGCTTTCATGTATACAAATAGGGTTGCTAGATACTCAAATGGGGTGTTTGTTTTCTTTAAAGAGCTGGTACAGCCACTGGTAGGCTTACCGGGTAGCCTGGAGAAAATATTCTGTCCTTTGAATAGAGACATAATGTGATGTTATTCACCTTAATGACATAAAAAAAACTTCAAGGGTCCATTTCCACCCATCAAGGTTGTAAGATGGGACATTTGTCTCCAGGCCAACTGGCATTCGTAACCACCAGCCCTCCTACCCACTTCTTCAGAGGTGTCTTTCCTCCCCATTATCTTCTTTGCTTGCTGTGGGGCAAAAGTGGAGAGCCAGGTGGCCCATGTTACCCAGTTTGCCTTTTACCATCTTCATCAGGCCCAGTGGCTGGCCCCCCTATCTCTCCCAGGTCGACCTGGCCACTGTGATCCATGCAACGGTCACTTCCAGGTTGGACTATTAAAACTCGCTCTAGGCAGGCCTCCCCTTGTGGCAGATTCAGAAACTCAAACTGGTCCAGAATGCGACGGCGCGGCTCTTGGTGGGTGGCTCATTCAGAGAGCATATCACCCCCATTTTGTGCCACCTACACTGGCTTCCAGTGGAATTCCAGGTCACCTTCAAGCGTTGGTGTTGACCTTTAAGGCCCTTCGTGGCTTGGGACCCTCATATCTTTGTGACCGTCTCACCCCATATGTCCCAGGTAGGCCTCTGCAATCAGCGGAAGCCAATTTACTGGTGGTCCTTGGCCCCTCCATGATGCGGTTGGCCTCTACCCGGGCCAGGGCTTTTACAGCCCTGGCCCCTGCCTGGTGGAACACTCTTCCATCAAATGTGCGGGCCCTGCGGGAACTCTGTGAATTCTGCAGGGCTTGTAAAACGGTATTGTTCCACCGGGCCTTTGGTGAGGCCAGCCACGGATTCCCCCTCCAGGATGCCCCTGTATTGCTGCTATTCCATCACTGGCATGCCTGACATCTATCTAGCACTGCTGTACCCTCCCGGCCTTGGGATCGGGCACCACACTTTTTGCCATACTGTTGTACGTTATTGTACTATACTGATGCTGCTATGTTTTCATAGAATCTGTAAATTGTTTTAACTTAACTTAATTTATTTATTGTATAATGTTGTTCCTGGCCTGCTGTGTGTAATGTTGTTTTGGCCTGTTGTACACCGCCCAGAGCCCTTTGGGGGTGGGCAGTTTAAAATCAATCAAACAAACAAATAAATAGAATACTGTTTGCCAAAGTAGCTGCAGACTCTCCCACAGTATTGCAGTTTTAAAAAGAGGCACCTACTATGTTACCGATGGACACAATCATGTTAACAACAGGATATTTGGGAGGACATTGATTCATAGGGTCGCCATAAGTCTAAAGTGACTTGATAGAACTTCACACACACACACACACTCTCTCACACACACGATTTGGCAATTCCAAACCTAGGGTTGACAACAGTCCTGATGAATGATACCTTAGTATAATAGACAGCACAAAAGGAAGTATTAGCTTCATACTTAGCCAGCTATAGGAGAAATTATACAAGAAACTTCAGTACTTTCCATGACTATTAATCATGAACGTTAATCAGTAAAGGATTTATAGAGGTAGTTTATTCTGGTCAGATTAATAAAATCTGTTCCTGTACTTACAATCTTCAGTTTCTGGCAAACTGATTCACTGTATTCTTTTTATTAATGAGTGCTGCTGCTATAGCAATTGAAATGTAATACATATAGGCATCATTTTTTAAAGCTGCTAGTTCCAAGTGCAATTAGTTTGTCACCTGATACATGTGGCTGTGGAACATAATCAGCATTTTAAAACATTAATATATTTAAATAGAAGTATTACATAAACATGATATTGGTAGCAATGGTTCTTTGTGATTGCTGTCCTGTCTACTTTCCATTAAATGTTGAATGGCACCCTGGTGGCAGCCTCATTAGAGAAGCAGTGACCGAATGGGGATCAGTCTTCCTTGAGGTCAGGGTTAAGTAAGATCAGTAGCTTTCATTACCAGCATCTTTGTAATACATATTCCAAATCTGAAGGTAATAGTATAGTTGTTATGACTTTAATGTGACACCTTTTGCATAGAGTTTCACATCTAGTTATGGTATTTGCTATTCTGTTATGCCAAGGGAAGAGATGATTTTTCCTCTAGGATTTTGTGTAGCTTGATAAGGATGCTTGATTATGAGCATTAATAATCAGTTAGAATAATGCAGGAACTAAAACAAATATGACAAAAGACATGAAAAAAACAGCATTATAGTTTAATTTTGTCTACAGAAGGAGAAAGCAAGATTGAGTTTCTAGACTCGACAACCCTGATAAGCTACTAGTGTGTGCAGTTGCTTTTTGGGGGCTCTTGACTTGTCCCACCTCCCCAAGCAAATTGTATATTTCCAAGATATTAGTATGGATCCTATAGAATGTGTGCTTTAGGATATGTGTGAAGTTGTTCTTTCCTGGCCTCCCCTTCATTTAGTAGTGGAGCCAGCGTGGTGATGGAGAGCAGGTGGATTCTAATCTGGAGAACTGGGTTTGATTCTCCACTACTCCACCAGAGTGGCAGGGGCTTATCTGGTGAACCAGATATGTTTCCGCACTCCTACACTCCTGCTGGGTGACCTTGGGCTAGTCACAGTTCTTTGGAACTGTCTCAGCCGCACCTACATCACAAGGTGTCTGTTGTGGGGAGAGGAAGGGAAAAGAACTTGTAAGTCACCTTGAGTTTCCTTATAGGAGAGTAAGGTGGTATATAAATTCAAACTCCTCCTACTCCTCCCTCTCCTTCTCCTCCTCCTCCTTCCCATTGAGATTTCCAAAATGTTCTTTCTAGAGGCTGTGGGACTCATGTAGGCAAAGTGCGCTGCAGTGTTTGTGGCACCAATAGATTTTCCTGTTGACAAAAGAACAATTAATAGAAAAAGGAGAGACAGTTCTTTCCAGGTACACTGGAGCCTCCTGGGTCATGTGACATCTTATCCACATGAGTTCTGACTCTCATAAAATCATTATTTCAGAAATCTCAGGGGGCTGCTAAGGGAAGCAGGAAATCATAAAAGTACCTTACCATCACGCTTGTGCTTTATAGATGTCAAGCCAAAAATACTGCAAAATTAGAGGTTTTCAGTACTCTCCCACATAAATAAATTGACTCTACGAAGGTGGCTTTGCAATCTTCTGCCAACCAGGGAAATGAGGGCTCAGAAGTATGGGGTATGTTTGACCTGCTGACGGCTAGGAAGAAGCCTCACAACAACTTCTGAGTGGTCGAATCCCCATGGTCAATTAATCGCATGATATTCATGTGAAATATGCAGGTTTCAGCAAGAACCCCCCACTGCTCAACCGCCGAACATGGATTCATCCCGGTTCTGGCACTCCCCCTCCCCCTTACCATGTGTTTTTTAAGAACCTGCATGGAAGGCCGAATCCCCACTGGGAAATTCAATCTAGATAAAACCAAGTTTGAAAAAAAAACTGCAACTTTTCATTGAGGTTTCAACCTCCCCACCGCAGCATGTTTCCAGTGAAGACATCTAGGCCTATCTTGGATTCAAGAAATGTAACAATCCCCACTACGACGTGATCGGCTTGGCGGGTCTCTCCTGATTGGCTGTCGTGCCATGTTGGGGCGGGACCTTTCCCCCCTTTCAAAAACGTGCTTACTTTATGATGTCAGAGCGTCAGCACGTCAGCATGTCTCCCCCGCCCCAAGTTTCTGGTTGGTTATCGTGCTCTTGCAAGAACTGCACCCCGAGAGCTCGCAGCACACTGATTGGTTGTAAGGCATTTGCGTCACGCTCCATGGCGGGAAATTTGAACCAAGATTAGACCCCTGATCTCCCCTCCAAACTGGATCAAAGACGTGTTTTTTGAAAAAGTAGTACTTTCAAGCAGGTTTGGCTGAGATACAAGATAAGGAGGAAAATGAGCACCAGAACTGGAATGAATCCTTGTTCATCAATCAGACAGTGGGAGTTCTTCCTAAATCCTTGATATTTCACATGAGTATCCCGCAATTAATTGACCATGGGGAATCGGCTGAAGTGCACCTTTTTAAAAAATGCGCACCGAACCCAGATTGGTGGGGAGGTTCGGGGGTTGAATCTAGATTTAATTTCCCATCATATGGAGAGACACAGAGCCTTCCAGCCAATCAGAGTGCAGTGGGACTGTGCGCGAAGCGCACTCTGTGTGTTTCGTGCCAGCGGAGGCTACGTTGAAACATGGCTGCGTGGAACGTGATTTCTGTGCCAACTGTAAACTAAAATTAGACTTTTGTGCCAGCGCAGCTGTATGGGTAAAGAGTTCCAAAGCTGCACGTAAACGTAGTTTAGCACGAAAAATTTTATCTATGCATGTGCATGGTGACATAGCTGCATTAAAAAAAAGTTTTAAAAAATTCCTGCCCCAACACAGCACAACAGGCAATCAGGATGAGGAAGAAAGAGACGTTGGGCAGATTGCACGTTCGATCATGCAATCGTGGGGATTGCTGCACTGTTTGAAAGCGTGATAGACATAGATGTCCTCATCACACACACGCTGCAGTGAGGAAGGTGAAACTGTGATGAAAAGGTGCGGTTTCTTTTGAAACCTGGTTGTATCTGGATTTAATTTCTCAGTGGAGAAATGGCCAGTGAGGAACACAAAGGGATATTAATGCAAGGATTGCAAGGCAAGGGAGACAGCTAGAGTTACAGTAGAAAAAGACTTGGGATGAATCTGACAAGGCACAGATTAGAGCTCATTTTAAACCTTACTCCATGGTCATGCTGGTGATGAAGAAACAATATTTCTTTGCCACTGTTGCATTCACACAATGTAGAATTGCAGAGTTCATCCTGGTGGTTGGGGGCCCATTGTGTTTCAACTTAGAGGAGGAGATAATTTTGCTAAACACTTTGCAGATGAGCTCTTTCAAATCCAACTCTACATTAGCCGTGACCGAACTGAATGGTTCAGAGTGCTGATTTGTCCAGTGAAGTGCGATACGTTTCAGTTTGTCCAGTCTGAAGATCTGGACAGTACTCTTGGAAGTTTAAGACCTGCAATCTGCTCCTATGACCACTGCCCCTCCTGGCTGGGTAAGTTTGACCAGGAATTGGGATACCTCCTGTTTTAGATAGGGTTGCTTTTCCCCTAAAGGAGCAGGTTTTTAATGTGGGAGTGCTGCTGGATTCAGGATTAGGTACAGCAGAGGTCAAGGGTATCTTTTACTACCTCCAGCCTTTCCTGGGTGTGTAAGAGCTTGATTTAGATTAGATTACTTCCAAGAGATGTATATGATTCTTGCAGATTCTTCAAGATTAGCCCAATGTCCCCAAAGACAAATTATGTCCTTCGACTTTAAGGAACAGCTCTGGGCACTGTGCATGGATGTACAGTAGAAATTGGACATTGCCATCATCTTCCAAGAAGTGTTCTTCCGGTAGTAAAAATAGCCATTGTGTGTAAGACCCCCATATTTATGCTGCTTGAACTATAATTTTAATTTGTGTTTTGTACAGTGCCATGACCAAATGGTTATTTCTGCAAAAAAAAAAAGAAGGCATCACATGTTCAACTTACAGCTATTGGTCTTTCCCAAGCTGAGCAACGAATCAAAATAAACATATTTACTATTCAATCTTCAGAATACTAGCAGATCACACAAAGGGCAAGGATGGCTTAGTAAAATAGGCAGGCTGCAAGGACAGCTTAGTAAAATAGGCAGACTGTAAATGGTTTCTCTTGTTAAAAAATAAATACTGCAGATAGAAGCATTTCAATATTTATATGCTGATATTGTGGAATCTAAGGACACCAATACAATATCAGGCAAAGCATCTTTTCTCAAAGGGAATAAATGCATCATCTCCTATGCTATTGCTTAAGCTAACAAAATGGATGTAGTCACTATATAATATTCTTTGCTGTCATATAAAATCTGGATTAGCCTTTTATTTGTTTTTATATAGGTAAATCACTCCCAATATCTACTAATAATAAACAGAAAGGGGGGGGGTAACTATTTAAAGGACCTAAAGTACCTGCAAAAGCAAATGTATAATAATAATAAAAGAGTTGAAGAGTCCTATAAAAATAAAATAATGAAAATGGCATTCAAAAATCCATTAGCAAAGGGCTATGATGCTTCAGAGTACCAGGAAACTATTTTAAATGTAAGTAAAGACCGTTGCATTTAAAATCCTTAATGAAATTTTTAAAAAGGACTAAAAGCTACTGTAAAATCTTGAAAACAAAGCTAACACCTTGATTCATAATGCATTACAAGTCAATATTGTTGTTCTTAGTTACATTACCGCAGACAACCATTATCAGAGTGAATCGTATTACATGCCTTCTGCTCATTTTCTTTCTACGCTCTTTTTTGCCACGGCTTGCTGCATTACTTTATTTGATGGTGCTAGGCATATAGGACAACGAAAAGGGCAAACAGCAGTGCTTTTTGCCATGATAAAGAAGACAGGTTTCAGACAAAGTACATTCAATGTTCAGTGCATTTTGGTCCTGGTGGTTTTAATGGGACTAAAAAGTATTTAACATTTTGAAAAATTAATTAATCAAAATATCAAAGCTAAAACAAAACAGAAGAGATATGTGATTTAATACAAAATACTGATGTCTGTTGTGGAACAGAGAGAAGCAATGAAACATCTTAGGCAATGTCTATTTCTGGCTGGTTGAAATCCAAACAAACATTCTACTGTAAGCACAGTAAAGGGAAGGGAAGTCGTTCAGACAAGTTATATATATTGTATATATAACAAAACCTCTCCATGTGCCAATAGAGCTCTGCAACTTGAGATACTGTAAGAAGGTTTACATGATCCAATTTATAAGTATTTATATAGCCTGCCTCATACTAGCATCTCTAGGTGGCTTACATAAGTTAAAAACAATAAAAAACCACAATACAACAATATAACAAAACAATAAAAACCTCCAATAACGAAATATAACAATTAAAACTACAATAAACAGTCTTACCCCACCGTTCCCCCACCCCCTCCCCCAGACCAGCAGCACATGGGCAAAGGACTCCTTCAGGTAAGCGGGGCCCAAGCCATTTAGGGCTTTGTAAATCAATGTCAACAGCTTGAATTGGGCCCAGAAGTGAATCAGGAAGCAGTGCAGTTCCTTAAGGACTATATATGTCCATCCAGATGTACTAGGTAATAGCCTAGCTGCTGCATGCTGTACCAACTTCAGCTTCTGGACCATCTTCAAGGGCAGTCCCATACAGAGTGCATTACAGTAGTCCTACTGGAAGGTTCACAGAGCATGTAACACTGTGGCAATGTTTCTTTGTCCAGAAATGGGAGGAAGATTGTTCTTGAATTACAGTCTTTAAAATGTGTGATTCAGAAAACATTATGTGTGACTTGTTCTAATTGTGGATCAGTGGGTTTTTCAATATTTATTCCTTTAACAGCTGTAACCCAGTGAGATATCATGTGAAGAGTTTAAAAAGCAGCTAATAATCAGTGACATTTATTCACCCATCTATTTAAATTGCAAGAAGCATTTTGAATGCTCAAAGGAGATCCTCACTATTTTTGAATGTTTGAAATTAGATGTTCTTTGCATGTGTGTAAGCTCACACTGCTTTCCTCATTTCTACCCCACGTTTGCCCTCTTTAATATATTATTTTAAAAATTAGCAGAATTAAAAGATGTATGTCTGTCTTGGTGGAGCGAATGCATGGCTTGTCTATTCTAGTTTTGTGTCTTTTGTGTTGCTAACTCAACATTCATTCACAGATCTGTTATATTCTGTGCACATATATTGTCACAGTTGTTTTGATCATAGTTGGGGAGAGGAAATGTAACTTATTTTTTTGATTGATACAGCATTTGTTTATAACTGGAGCATTCAAAGGTTCGATCACAAATGTTTTCCACAGGTATATTTTCACAGTGCTTTGCCATGGCAATCCACTTTCATTTATTCAACAACATCTTAATTTACATATGAGGTTGGTTTCCTCCTTGTTTGTTTCAACACTCCTCTGTAGTTTCTCTTACAGTAGGATTTCAGCATTAAGAACATTAAGAAGAGCTCTGCTGGATCAGACTCATAGTCCATGTAGTCCAGCATTCTGTGTCACAGTGGCCAACCATTTCTTATGGAAGTCCAGCAACAGGGTGAAGAGGCGGAGGCCTTCCCCTGATGTTGCCTCCCGGAATTGGGCTTCTGAACATGAATATTCCCTTTAGTCATCATGGCTAGTAGTTACTAGTGACCTAACTTCCATGAATTTGTCTAATTCCCTTTTAAAGTTGTCTATGCCTGTGGCAATTACTACATCTTAGAATCACAGAATCATAGACTTGGAAGAGACCACAAGGGCCATCAAATCCAACCCCCTGCTATGCAGGAATACACAATCAAAGCACTCCTGCCAGATGACCACCCAGTCTCTGTCTAAAAAACGTCCAAAGAAGGAGACTCCACCACACTGCAAGACACTGTATACCACTGTTGAATAGTCATCTCTGTCAGAAGTTCTTCCTAATGTTGTGGAATCTCTTTTCCTATACCTTGAATCCATTACTCCTTGTCCTAGATCTGGAGCAGCAGAAAAAAAACCAGTGTTGTTTACCATAACTGTTGTTCATCTAGCGGTTCTCTGTGCAGGCATATGTGGAACTGCATTGTGCAGGCTAGCTGCAGAGCTTTTTAGATAGCAATGTAAGTGCTTTAGATCATCAACTGGGTGCTCCCCTTCCCCCAGTCGCAGCCTGGACTAGCCCCGCCTCAACCCAGGTCATATGACTGAGGAGGAGGGGTGCACCCTTTCCTCCAGATCTTCTTTTGCTGCTGCAAGAAGGCAGCCCTTTTGCTTGAGGACAGCCCACAGCAGGGAAGGAGGGAGGGATGTGTGCCTGCACAGACGACTACTGGATAGATAACAGTTACTGCATGCAACACTGTTTTTTATTGTTGTGTCCTCTGTGCAGTCCCACATGAGAGAATGGCAAGCTTACATACTGTGGAGGTGTGTGTAAGCTGTCAACGAACACAGATTGCAAAACAGCTTGATCCACATTTGTCTCAGCCCTAGTATTGATGTCCACAGCATAATGCTTGATAAAAGTTATAGGAGTAGACCATGTATGCATACATCATTAAGGTCTACTCTGTTCTTAAAAGCCATTGAAGTGGCTAAGGCTGTAGTAGATTGTACTCTAATTGCAATTGAGCAATGAACCTTAGCCTTGTCATAAACGAATCTTATTGCAGATGTCACCCAACAAGACCGTGTAGGGACAGATACCTGAGAACTTACTAAGACTCCCAGATTCCTATTCACATGTACAGGTTTCACATCTGTGCATTTAATTTTTTTTTTCTGACTAAGTCATACATGTAGGGAAAGTGAAATATGCTTGTGAACTAGAAAAAAACTTGAAAACCTAAAAAAACCCTAAACAAACCCAAAAAATAGAAGATTCTTAACATAATGGTACCGTATTACAAAGACCAAAAAATTCAGAATTCCATAACCCATGAGTTATGATCACATTCAAGAATTCTGGGAGTATTCCTAAATCAGAGAATCCTATGTGCATCAGTTTGAGAGTAAGCCCAATACAAGTAAGTGAGATGATGGAAACAAAGGCCTTTTCTGCTCAACACAATAAAACATTTTCAGTCAGGAACTAAAACATTTCCTCCATAGAATTCCACATGGTTTGTATTTCCTGCCTGAAAATTGGTTTTTTGCATGATGTTTCCTAGTGATTCCTTTTTGAAAACATTTTGAAAACATTCCTTTTTGAAAACATTTTGAATTTTTTTTCACTTGCTGTGTGATTTCTTTAAAATGTTTTCCATGCCTCTCTGCAGTCCCTGGACTTTCTTGTTGGCGCCATTTTCTGAGCTTGTGCCAGCCATCTCATGTTGCATTTCTGTCAGGTATTTTTTTAAATTTCAGGGGTGCTTATGTTTATGTAACTATCTAGACACAGCCCCTAGAGAATTGCAGCACAAGGCTTTGAAGCTTCATAGCTGCAAATCTACAAAAAGGAAGAAAACAGAATGACCACAAAATGGAGGTCAAGAAGTGTTTTTGAGGTGGGGAGGGGTAGAGACAGCTGAAAGGGGTGTGCAGTTTGTGGCCAGAGAGGCAGATTCTAACGCCACAGCTTTTTGAAACAGAAGGAGTTTCTAACATGGCAGAGGCTCCTGTGGGAATGCTGTCTTATCTAGTTGGACTCCCAAGTTATTCACTGCTAAAGCAAACATACTGGCTCATGTCTGGTCATCATAGGTAAATGTGATAAGGTTGATGATCAAATACATTCACTATGAAATTCCCAGCACTCCTAGTTAGCTTTGTTGACACACACACACAAAAACTTGAGCTTGATAGTCAGGCAGACCAAATGAAAAATTGTTTTTGAAATTCAAGAGTAACAAGGCACACAGATTCCCCAACTACAAACATTCCAGCAGGTTAACAACCAAAAAGAACTTGTTCTGGAAGTTAAATTTCTTGCGTTGGGTGGGTTGGGTAATTGGCAGATTGGGAAGGGAAACAGAAACAGCTGTCGAAAATGGTTCAAGAATATGCATGTGCAAATCCTTTGTGGTCTAATTTAGACAAATTTAGAGCATTCAGAAAACTGATTTGATTTCTATCCCACCCCTTCCCAACCAAGGTCGGGCTCAGGGTGACTAACATCAGGAAAAGGCCATAATTTGTATACTGTTTGAGGCTGCTTCTTGTAATTTGTTATCAAATTGTAATTTCAACAAAAGAAAATCCACTCTATTACAAATACCAGCTGGAACGGCCCTGCAGATCCCTCAGTACTGCTGTTTTGCTTGCATATACGTACATAAACAAATAGTACAATGCGGAGAAGTGAATAACCTTGTTCAGACAGCACAACCTACATTACATTCCAAGACAGCAGCCATTGCAGCCTCTACAAGCTGCCCCTAAATATGTTGATGAGGATGTAGAATCTCATCTTTGTTGTGACTCCACTTCTTAGCAAGATATCTTTTCTCATATTGTGTGTTCATGTCTTCAAAAAATAAGGTGCCATTTATTTTTCTCCACTGGCAGAGAGATGGGGCACGTGTGTCAGGGAGAGACAAACATCTAGGTATTGTTTATCCTGTGATGGGTGAGTGCTTGACCTATAGACACATAGGTCAGGAGACACATTTATCTACTTATTTACTGTACTTAAATACTGCATTCTTAATCAAGTTTCGAAGGCAGAGAGAGGTAGGCTTTGGCTCAGCACTAAAGCACTCACACCAGACTAGACAAGATAAAAGAGATCAGTGATAATGGAGAATCAAATAGTTGGTGTGAGAAAGAGCTGTTAATTCTGGGCCTGGTACCTTCCAGTGTCTGTAATTTCATGTAAAGACACCAAGCAGACATACTTTTTTTCTTCTGGCACAAATCCCAGCTCCTATTAGCCCAGATAACCTCTTGTGTTTCATGAAAAAGAAATGCAGCTGAGGACACATTTCAAACCAAAATGGAGGATTTGGTCAGGGAACTAAGCACTTGCCTGTTCTACATCTTACTCTAGCGCTTTCAGCACTTTTCCCCTGCCCAGGCACAAATACAAGAACAGTAATTTCTATATTGTTTTAAAATTACATTTGGAAAAAATAGTAAATGTAAAGTGACAAGC
This sequence comes from Sphaerodactylus townsendi, assembly GCF_021028975.2. NCBI lineage: Eukaryota > Metazoa > Chordata > Lepidosauria > Squamata > Sphaerodactylidae > Sphaerodactylus > Sphaerodactylus townsendi. The sequence goes on along the minus strand of NC_059432.1, from coordinate 52,070,722 downwards.
ACATCCACATTTATCTGTATAAAACAAAGAATAGGTAGTGTAACAAGGCTGTTTGTGGTCTTGGGAACATTTTTTAAAACTTAAGGTATGGAACAGCTTTGTGTTAGCTCTAGGGAACTTCCTAATGCTCCCAAGGAATTCTGTATACGGATGAGGAACGGGAGCTATACATCTCAGAGTTCTTGTCTTGACCAAACTGATGAAAATATTACTTCAGCAAGTTGCAAAAGTTGTCAAGGCAACAGGTGCATTGAAACTGGACCACATTTATGAATATTCTGTCAAATTCTTCCCCATTGGTGGAAGATTTTATGTAGGTGTGAGGGTAGCCGAGTGAAAATATTCTGGAGATATGTATTCTTATGCTCATATAAACAATGTATATTTTGGGGCACAGAACAGTGACTTCAGATAGTTCAGGGTGGAAGGGAAATTGTGCATGCCCAGCTCTTCACCAGAATTTCAGCTAAGCTGCAGAGGACGGCATTTCTTTCACATTGACAAATGTAAGTTGTTATTTATACTCTGCTTTCCCCCCCAAAAAAGTGGACTTATACAGGCTTAAATACTAACAAAGGTATCCTAAGCAGAGTTGTGCCCTTTTAAGGCCACTGAAATCAACTCTAGGAATAACTCCTCAGGATAGTACAGCAAATTTTAATTCAAATTTAAATACCATGCAAACACTACAAAACAGAAAGCAACATCACTATAAACTCAGCGAAGTAGCCCACAGAGCATTACACCTTCCTTTTGCAGCTTACTTTCCTGTAGCACCTTCCCTGCTCGCACCGTTTTCTCACAGCTGCAGCAGATACCAATCATTCTGAAGATGTATTTTGAAGATTAATTTTCACTGAGGTTCTGAGTGACTGAAGTTTTGATTGGATGTAAACTCTCCTCCTCCCACAGCACAAGTGTACAAAGCAAAAATAACAAAATATGATTCTGTTGCATGCCCAGGTGGATATTAACAAGTTAGAGTACAAATTCTTAAAACAAAACATTGGGAAAACTCAAGGAACTATTTGGCAGGATTTCCTGAAATGACAGTTTGTTTATGGTGTTGTCTCTGCTAGTAGTATGTGCAAAAGGACTCCATAGATACTGTGGTTATACTTCATTTTTACCTTGCCGTTCTTCCTGATGAGAATCTGAAATTGATAACCTCACTCTCATTGTATTCTCAGTACAACCCTGTGAGGTCAGGCTGAGACTGTGTAACTGGCCCAAGATGAATCCCTCTGTTAGTATGACACTCTGCTTGCTGTGCCACACTGGCAGTCCATGGATAATAAACACAGCATAATAATCTCATGAAAAATAATCTAATATCTGAGAGCTGACCCTATCCAGATAGTCAAATCTACACAACAGGGTCAATCACAGTTGTTCTACAGGGTTCAGCAAACCTCAATTTGGCTGAAAATATTACTTTTAAAAAAACAAACTAATTTGGGGTGCAAATTCCAAAAAATCAACAGTGCTGATAACATTAAAAAGCAAAAATTACTATTATCATTACTAGTAGTACTAATAACATTACCATCCATGTGCATGATGTTTTTCAGATAATATTTAGGATACAAGAATAGAGGTTGCAAGGGGAGGCAGCAAAGAGAAACGGCACCCATTAATAGGAGAATACTCACCCATTACACATATTAATTAGAACTTTAACTATACTATCCTAAACAGAGTTACACCCTTCTAAATTGTTTGAATTCAATGGGCACAACAAGGTGTAATTTTGATTAAGATTGCATGGTAAGAACCAGGGACATCTGGTTTCTGGTGCCCACATCCAATTTCTGGAGGAGCATACTCATAGATTTGCCGGGAGACAAGTCTGGTGAATGAGGCAGTATTACTTTAATGATTACTACAATAAACAACCCATGTTGTTCTAGTGTAGTTTTCCTTCCAGTCCAATGAGCTGGAGAGTAGTCTGGAGAAAAAACAGGTATGCAGTTCTAACTTACATAGCAGAGTATTTTGCTGACCATTTTGTTTTTATCTATGTGCGGCACAAAATTCCATTGACTAGCATGTGGTATTTGCCACAAATGGTTATCCTCTTGTTTCAGGGTACATGAGACATGTGGATATTGATACACATGGTATTTTAGTGCCAATTGTTCTTACTGGTTGTACAAATTCTTCACTGGATATTTCCTCCAGGGTATGGCAAACTGGCTTACGCAACTCTTATTACACAGATGGAGGCTGTGCCACTGTTTCAGAGCAAATATTTAGGCAAAGGAAAGAGACAAGTAATGTCAGAACTAAAAAAAATGGTTTGTAACTAAGGATTTATACAGACAGCAGTTGTCAAATAACAATGTGAAACGGAGCAATATTTTTAGTGCATCTTTTTCTGCTAATGACAATCTCAATTATGGACTGTGTATAGTGATCACTTTCTCATTTATGTCATATTAGATCATTTATCAATAGATCAACATATAGATTAACCTAAAATACAAAATATCATTGATTTCATTAGCAGTGACTCTACTTCTTTTTAAAATGCCCACAAATTTATATGAAAAACCCATATGCATCATTATCACATGATTTTCTTTATAAGTGACCGAACTATTTTCTGTTTGGGTACTGTACCTTGATCAGTTGTAAGTTTATAACAAGAACAAGAAAAATGGTCTCTCTGGGGAAAATGTCCATCTTAATTAATGAGCTTTGAAAAATGTGTGTCATACATAGTTGTGTTTTCTTGTTATATACTTTAAGTAGTTTACTGTGATAATACTTCACACTATTGAGAATTATGACATCTAAACAAATAAACTTTACCTGGTGCAGACTTGATTCAACAGACTGTGCAATTAGAAGTGATCCAGTGTGAAATGCAGTTGAAATTTAGGCAGAAGAATGGATAAATACATTATTTTAAAATAACTTTTACCCTGCAGAAGTATCATGTTGAAGTAAGTAAAACTGTTATAAAAGAGTTAGCTTTTCCTTAATCTGTCTTCTGTGTAATTTGAACGATCTGAAAGGAGTTTTGTTTCTCCAGGTAGACTGTTATCTTTTCAATTTAGCAATCATCTATAGGTTCTTCAAATCTTTTCTTGACATGGTTCTGTGTTGCGCTTTAGGAAATTGTCTGATTGTGAAAGGCACTATTACACATTGAAGTGATTATTGTTGTTTGTTGCTGTTAACACTGGCAAGAACCATCCTGGCAGGCAAACAACATCTCAGCTAATAAGTATTCATAATCTGCATCTCAGCAAAAAAGAGAGATGTAAACATATATTATCATTCAATAGGCTGTAATTTTAATTGCTTATAAATGTTATTAGTTCTGATTGTGATTATCTGAATAGGTAATAAGGGTAAAGGCTGTCAAATTAATTAAGTACATATTCATTAAATTCAAGGTAGCTTCAGTTTCTTTTATTGCACAAATACAATTAACACTTAATCTGAATCTTGGTAAGTTACATAATCACGTGACTCAAAATAAAGGGAGGATACAACCTTGGCCTTTTACTTTTTACATGGGAAAACATTAATGATGCTGACATTGGAGACAATTAGACAGTGTCAGCCAATTGTTTTTAGTCATCTTTCTCTCACATCTGTGGTGTCTAGAAGCAAGAACGGCCATTGTTTCTGAGGGCATCTGTCGCGCTTTGGCTTTTTGTGCTAACCGTCAATCTCTTGGCGAATATCAAAGCTGTGAGGAAATTAGAACAGACCAGCTCTACTGCATCACACTAAAGCTTAGCAGGGTGCATCCACTATGCTACTAATTAGGCAGTGGCCAACAAAGTAACCTGTCAATGCATGCTTGCTATTTCCCACACACCTGCATTTCATACACTAATAAGCATACATCCAGGGAAAGAAAGGGATAACTGCTGAAGTGTGAAAAATGAACAAAACATAACAATGTTTCCATCCCCACCTAGACCACTGCCAATTACCGTTAAACATGAGGTAGAATCAACATGTCTGAAGAAACACAATACAGTAGCTGAAACTAAAGACAAGGAAAGGGGGAAACAGAGTGAAGGATTTGTGTGTGGTTATGGGGAGGGAAGGAAGGCACTGAGAATGTTTAATGTTTGCTCCAAAATATCTCACCATAGTGGAGTTCGTAGTTATTTATAAAATGCTGAGGTTGAAAATGATCATAATTATGGGGTTTCCCATTTGCTTCAACAGTTAGAAATGCGTACTTCTTTAAAACAAATGACTAAATACCACTAGGAATGTTTTGATCCAGTAGTGTGTACTCATACTGGGCCAGCTCCTCAGCTGATATAAACTGGCTGAGTTCCATGGCATCAGTGAAGCCTGGCTGATTGTCATCTATTGAAAACAGTGCCTGCTTTCATTCTTTCATTCCTTTTTTACTTTGTTGATGTCTTTAAAACTTTGTCCTATCAGCCTTTTTGTTACAATTCTTACTTGTTTTTTTTAAGCATCATACACATTGGAATGTCACTTCAGTTTCTATGATAGAATTATTACATTCATATTTACAATGAAGAATAAAACCTCTGGTTAAAAGATGAGCTAGAAATTCAATTTTGGTTGGCACGTATAAAATGCTATCATCATAATTATTATAAACTGGAAGAAAAATGCTTTAAATTATTGGATTGAAAATTGTTTAGTGCAAACATGTATAGATGGAATTATTTTTAGCATAGCTTTGATAGTATAGTATAAACTGCAGACCCTGGTAAATCACTTGGTTTCTGAAAGTAGTAATACACATATACAGATATAGCTGGTACCATTTCTATTTGTTTTAATATGTGATTAGTTAATTGAAAGAGATTAGTTATTAAAATACACAATCACAAACATGAATACTGCAAATGTTAGCCTTTTGATGGCATGAATTGGCTGAGATCAATTAAAACTAGCAAAGATAAGGATAGTTTACTGCATCTGTGATGGACATCACTGAAGTAAACATTATAATCAATGGATTATTTTGGAAGTTAATGGTATGACTATGCAGAATCAAGCTAGACAGGAAGCAGGAGATGCCCAACTATCTCCTGACATTAAAAAAATTAAAAACAGGCATGGGAAACTGAAAGTTCAATAGCAGGAATGGGTGGAAATTGTCAGGTTCCTTAAATTTCCTCTTCCCCAAGCAATTTTCAACTCAAAATGGTTACAAATCCATGGAGGAAAAGATATGGATGATTCAATTCTATTTCCTTGTCTACAGACATCTCTTATTTTGCTATATTAAAACAACAACACGAAGTTGCTGTTTTTTAATAGTAGGAGCTGCAACGGGTTTTAAAAAATAAAAATATGCCTTTGATCACTGGCTCCTCCCATAACACATACCCTTTTAAGCTGAAACAAATATGCAAAGGGACTTGCGTAATCAATAGATTTTTTTTCTTCAAGAAGGGTTAAAAAATACTTCTTCTCAATATGTAGTGAGGGATTACTGTATTGTTTTGATACCCTTGATGGGAAATAGTACAATAAAGGCCAATATTCAAATGATGTTTGTTAGATACTTTGGAACACCACTCTGCCTTTCATTGCACATTATCCAGGAGCAGCGTTTTCAATTATAAATAAAAACTTTCTCCGCCTCTTCCCACTTGAGCTCAAGTACAGAAGGCCCTTATTTAAAATGCAGCTCCCGAACAGGCCACCAGGCCGCCTGTTCAGCTGCCAGTGGCTTTTGTGTACAGAGATGTTAATTGGTCCTAATCCCCTCCTAGAAGCTGTTTTGGTAGCCTGACCTGGCACCCCGAAGGACACCTTGGTGTGAAAAACTAAAGGGCCCATTCAAGAGAGAGTGAAAAGCTGTACTGAGCATTCCAACACATTTTAATTTCAGGAATTAAAAAAGGAAGGACTTGGATGGGGGCGAGGGGGGGACCCATCATTTAAAATAAACTGTAAAAGAATGCCACCTCAAAACACATTAAGTCTTGCAAATATTCCCTCCACAGAAGAAATCAGAGACTTCCATACAGCTCTTTTCTAGCAGTTTTAGAATCTGATTCTCAAATATCTTCAATCATGCACGTACAATTTTCTGCACTGCAATTTACAGGTTTGACAAGAGGCATAACAACAAAATCAGTAAACACCCTGACCCTTATAATCTTCCTCCTTATTCTGCAGAACCAAAGCAGGATTTTTTGTTTATTTTATCTGAAGGAGTGGGAGTTGCTGCCCAAAAGAAAGTTCAGGATAAATATCATCCCCAAATGATCCAAGAGCTGTTCCTATGATAGCTGCAAGGGAAACTTAGACTCAATATAAATATAACTGCCAAAGAGCTAACACAAATACCTCATTCTTTCAAGTTCCAGTGTGCTCTCCCCCTCCTCAAAATGTGCCATTGTACAGCATACATTTACATCTTGGGTGGCAAATTATGTTAATAAGATGCACAAACTTCAACCGGGTTATTCTGAATTTTTTGACAAAGTTCACAGATCAGCTTCATAGGTCAAAGAAGTTTGCCTCCCACTGCACAATAAAAAAGGAAGATGTTATGTGTGTTATTATTGCAATCATGGCAAATGCCAAGCGCTCAGCTAGATTGTATCTCATAAAATTTCATCTGTATTCATTCATAGCAAATACTGTACTTTTCATTAAACACTACCCTTGGCAGGAGAAAAACATTTTGCAAAAGCCTTTCATGGGTGTAAACAGAGGTTGAAGGTCTTGCACACAAAATAATGTTTAGTAGAAGGAGCAGCAGATCAAAATAGGTTCTCAGGATAGCTGTAACAATGTATATATGAAACACCAGCTACCGTACTTCTTTCCTTTTTAATAAATTTTTGCATTCTGAAAGAACTGGAAGAATAAACTAAGGGGCTTCCATCATTAATGTTGCCCCTTTCCTCCCATGTCAACTAATGAGGACCCAATCCTATGTCTTGCAGGTGCCATAAGACTCTTGGCTGAATTTGCCACAACAGTGTGACTCAGGAACAAACCACACAATATGTTGTTTTTTTTTAAAATAAATAGTCGCAAGTGTGTGTGTGACAGAGATAGAGATTCAGATCAGGGCCTCACTGCTAGATAAACATAGAGCTTTTTCCACACAAAGCATTTAAAACATTTTGCAAACATTCAGAAAAGAATTATTTTCATGATTTTTGTCTGCATAGCTATAACATTAAAATGCTTTTCTCTTTTTTTAAAAAAACATGCATGCGTGGCTTTGATACTACTCAGTATCTGAAACCTTGCTGATTCTGACATTGAATCTATGTAACATTAAATCCACAACACAAAAAAACTTTTTAAAAAGAAAAAAACAGAACATTTGCATAATCAGGCAGAAATGAATTTGTCCGTGTAAAGCAGTGTTTTTCAACCTTTTTGACATCATGGTATCCTTGACCTCACTCTTCATATTTCACGGTACCCCTGCCATCCTCCCCTCCACCTTCCCCTCCCAGTTCCCCTGCTTGCCACCCCCCACCTCCCCCTCCCAAGGTGAAAGTAAGCACAGGGGTGGGGTGGGGGTAGGAAGTGGCTGCTGACCTTGTGGCAGGCCCTGCCCCCTGGCCCAGCTCCATATCCTTGCTGGTGCCAGTGGGAGACACCGCAAAAGTGAGGGGGGACAGTAGCATTGCTGCAGTACCCCAGGGACATGTTCACGGCACCCCAGGGTACCACGGAACCCTGGTTGGGAATCATTGGTGTAAAGCAATGATGGAAATGGTGGGCAGCCGCAATGCCATATGAAAAAAACTTCTGTAGGAAACTTCAGCAAATGGTGGACAGCCAGAAAATCTTTGAAGCAGCAGAACATGGCAGATGGCAGAGAAATGATATTAGAAGAGTCGAAAGGGGGCATGGAGCTTCACATTTGAGCTGGAGACATAAAACTTTTCCTTTTCCTCTGCACAGGCAAGCAAGAAATATTTTGAAAATGTTTTTGGGGGTAAATTGCTAAATAACTGGATCCAAATAAAAAGTTTTGAGGGTGCAATAAAACATTTTCCAAACTTTTTTTGGGGAAACCATGTGGAACTCCTGGAGGATAAATTTTATTTTCATGCCTCAACATTTTTGTGTGTGTGGTGCAGAAAGGGTTATTTGTCTGCAATTAACCTGAGTAGAGAAATAACACAGTCACCCTGCCTGAGTCCATCTCCTTATATACTAGAGCTAATTGCAGCCCAAGGGCCTGGTTTCCACCAGGAAAACAGCACCAGGAAATGAAATAAGCCATCCCTTGCCCAGCAATATTGTCTGAGTGTGAATTGGAATGGCCTCAGCTGCATTTTAATGTACAGAAACTTTCAAGAGAGATAGTGATAGATTAACATGCAATTTGACCCTCAACTACTCTACTGAAATAGCAAAAGTACATTTTACTTCAGAGTCAGTGCCTGGGATTGTGTTGTAAATATCATTTCACAAAGTCCCCCTTCAAACTGCCTTTATAATCCAGTTGAGCAACAGGTTGCTAACACATTTTTTGTGTCCGTGCAGACATGATCGGTTTGGATCTCAGCTTCTGTTGGCCTTTTCACCTGTTCAGACAAAGCTTCTGGCACTGTCAGCTCACGGGGCTCTGCTGCTTTTTATGAAAACTGCTTTCTCTTGGGCCCCTTCTGCACAGGTCAGGGAGGCTGGCTTACATTGGTGTACTTGACTGCGGTGGAGCCCCAGCAGTGACAAAAGGAGGGGAAACAGCGCCAGGGGCATGAGCTGCCCACACACCCCCTCCTGTCCCTAAGATGCCCCGCCCCAAAACACCATGACACGCCCCCCCGAAACACCCCCGATATGTGACGGCAATGGTGGCACCTGGGACAAGCTGCCCCAGATGTACCCATTGCCACTACGGGTCTGAGCCCTGGGATCATTTGCACATGCTCGTGCGAGCGGCCTTGAGGCTGCCGGGGACCACAGATACAGCCTGCTTTTTTCTGTGCAGCATTCTTGTTCAGCTTTTTCATAACTCTGTAAGATTTGCACTATAGTCTTATAGTGCCCTAGTGCTATAGCAGCACTATGGCCTGCCTGTTGCTGTAGTCATATGTGATGGAGTGCAAAAGAAAGTATGATTTTTTTAAAGTGTAGGTCTGTCAGGAGCCATTACTGTTTACATCCAGAGTAAGGCCTAGGAACAGAAGATTGGCTGTGGAATTCTGCACGCTGTTTGGCCTAATGGCTAGATGATGAAGAGGCAGGAGGAGGTTAACTTCCCGACTGAACAATCTGAGAGACTTTTGGTCTTCAGCATTCCTGGTTTTAAGAACTGTCTGCTTTAACTGTTTAAAAGCATAACAACTCTTGAGGTGAATCACGGAGTCAAAGTGTGTGACTGCTACTGATATCAGCCTTTGAGCTGTGGTAAAAGCAAATATATAGAGACTGGAAGAACTGGTGGAGGGGTTTATTAAGGAGCCAAGCTGAAGGACCCAGATAAACAATTAGAAATATTCCAGAGAGGGAAGGATTCTTATATACCAGTTTGTCTAGGGTATGAGCTATTTACCTCAATAGTTTATTTTAGTTTATTTTATGTTTTGTTGAGGATTTTCTAACAATGAAGGCTGTATGAGGTACTAGTACTAGTAAATGTACCTAGCCTGTTAGGACCCTGTATATGTGAACAAGCCATTAGCCTAAACATCTTGAAGTAAAAACAGAACTTTATTATCTGTGAAACATCTAAGAAACTATACAACATGTAAGCTGAACTGAACTGTAACTAAGAACTGCAACTGACCAAACTTATTTGAGTCCGTGCCTGGTTCTCTGCCAAAGATCTCTGTTGTAAATATATATATGCTGCCTTATCCATTCCTTTCTCTCAGTTATTCATCTTACATTCCCATCTTTTTCTCTGTTAAATAAAAAAATTATTCTGCTTTTTACATTTACTTCAGTATTTTTATTTGTGTCTCATATAAAGGGATTTGCCAAGGAAGGCAATTGCGGGCTTCCTTCACCTTCTGGGAGTGTAACAGGGCTAAGGAAAGTGCTTCTTGTCACCAAATACAACCAATCCTGAAGCAGCTCAGTCCTTGAGTTGGAAAAAACAGGAAAAATTTGACAAGCCTGGTCAGTGAGAGGTCTCCCTGCCTTGGTGATTTGAGGAAGGGGGGGGGGGTGTCTGTTGCTGTATAAAAGAATACACCACCAAAAAAAACCCCAGGAAAGCAGTGCCTGCGCTATCTGAACTCTCCAGAGTGCTTTAGTGATGACTCATAGACAGATTTAAATGAGCTTTATGAACACCTATTTCTGTATTGTTTAAGTCCAAACAGGCCAACAATGGATGACATCTAGTTTAGAACAATAATCTGAAAGGGGCCTATAACTTCTTAAAACATATATTTGGTATTGTCGTACATGAGAAGCCCTGTAAACATTAATATTCTAGTACAAAGAAGCCTTGGCATTCTGGTAATAGCAGAGCATTGTGTTTTTTCTCTAAATGCCTTAAACAATGTTTAAAATCTTCAATTAATACCTTATTTAATAGAAAGACTGTTAATTAAAAGAAAACTACTTCCAACCAATCACTCAAAATCTATTAACTGATTAACCATGAGCCATTACATAATGGAGTATTGAATCATAACACATAAAAACACTTTAAAGTCAGACTAATATATGTGACTGAACACAAAGAATTGTTGTAATCTATCCACAATATGTGGGCTTGAATTCCTTAAGTGAGGGAGCCTTAAACAATGAAATTATGAAATCAAATAATACTGCTATCCGTCAAATAAAGATTATATAATTATTGCATGTGCAAGGGCCAAGGTTGTCTATCAAAGCAACTGTGAGTTAGAAGTCATCTTGAAAAATTAAGTGCAGGATTTCAGCCATTTTGGCTTAACCCCAATCCCTTCCACTTCCAAATTCCAATCACATGCCTGAAACTTTTGAGAAAATAACAAATACTTGAATTTTATACACTGGAAGGGCTTTTCTACCAGAATCAGAGGCTGATCCTTCATCTCTATACTCTTTCCACCATCACAATAGTAGCTTGCCTGGTTTGCAGAATAGAGGCACATGCGTGCATGCCAGATTGAGCTCCTTTCACGGTTTCAGTTGAAAGTAGCCTCCTATTGCTGCCTATATTGGGATTTCAATGGTAGAAGAAGCTGGATGAAAAGCCAGTCCCCACAAAGCTCTTTGCCCACTATGCTAAGAAGAAAAACTAAAACTGTCTGAAATGGGAGATATGATTTTCCCTGACAGAAATTTGGGGAGTAAGATCATTTGGATTAAAATGCCTGAAAAATCCATCCTAGTCAGGAGGATGCAGATGTGTTTCCTAATTGAAACAATATAAATGAATACTGGATTGATTAACTGATCCCAATACATACCATTTTGGTATTAAAGGATCCGACCCAAATTGTTAAATACCTAAATCTGAATCTAAATAAAATTTATATGCATGCATATTTCACTTTTCTCCATAGGCAGTCAAAGGTGTGTGCTTTGGAACACCTTTGGGATATGGCTAAACCTAGCCCATTGCTTTTTTAGCAAGTTCAGTATCTAGCAAGTTTAACTCACATGTGCCCTAGATTATAGTATGCTTACTTTATTTTAAATTTCAGAATATATTATGTCTATTTGGCCCTTTTAAATTAATGTGAACGATTAAGAATGAAGTTTTCTTGTGTCGAAAGCCAACTGTTATCCTTTTGCATAGTCACATGTTTTCTTTCTTGGTCATGTTAGTATGTAGCAGAACATATGGAAATGTTTCAAATGTATTCTATTTTATTTTTAATAATTTGATGTTGCCTTATATTGACCTATACATTATATTGGCTAGTAAAATTATTGATTCTAGCAGATTATTAATTAGTAGGAGTACATGGGAAAGGGACTGATCATGCACATTATCAATAGACCTTTGAAGAACAGGGGTCATTAAGTTGATTAAGAGCCACATAACTTTTCTTTTGTTAAGTTTAGCTAGTTTGCCTTTTAGAATTGATGTTATCAAGAGAAAATTAAATTATTTTAAGTGAAACAAGTATAACATCCTCAAAATGGATTAACAAGCACAGAGAACCAAGCCCAGAGAAACTGGAGTGTTAACACTGTGATTGGGAGAATAAAATACAGTCCAGAATTTTTTTGTGTGTCAGATTGTTGTTTCAGTAGAGGCATAAGGGAGCAAATTAAAGACCATCAATACATTTTTTGATGTAAGCAGGTATATTTGGCCAATATGATTAAATAGAAAAGTAAAGGAAATGATAAGAAGGCAAGGTAATGCAAAGGTGTAAAAGGAGTACCAAATCTTGGTAAATTATTTGCCTTACATTACAGTACAGCAAACATTGGAGATATACAAAGGTTAGTTAATTCTATGTCATCCAAAATAGAAACAGTAATGAAAACTAGGTATTTGTTTATTCATCCACTTATTTCTATTCTGCTTGTTCATCTCTTCCAAAAGGGGTTCAAGCCATAATATAAAAATAAGAAAAAATTAAAACCACTACACATAGGGTTCATAATCACACAGAAACAGTAAAAAAAAAAAACCTGCTTAGCTTTTCTTCAAAACAGCCCTCTTAAATAGAACTGATTTGTATGTTTTTCTAAAGGCAGAAAGTCTACTAAACTCCGGTTGTGGGAGACAGTGCTGGGGATGCTGCTGAAAAGGCCATGAATGGTCTGAAGCTTTTCTAAGCACTTTGTGCAAAGAGACAGTGAGAAGAACTTGAGAAGGTCGTAACTAAGGTCTGTTCCCTGGTGAAGAGGATTACAATATAATTATGAACGTAAACAGTTCTCACTTACATAGGATACCATGGCACATAAAATGCAGCATGTGCCTGGTGTAAATCTCTGGCCTTTTGTGCACTTACTGCTTCCTGCATAGCTGCTTGCTTCATAGTGAGGGCTTCCTGAGGTTTTTTGTTTAAACAAGAATACTCCTGCTGCTAAGCGTCCCAAGCCCAGCTGCCTGCTGCTTCCTTGGTCTTTCCTTACAATCTTTCTCTTGAAAAGTTGTCTGCCACCTTTTGGGGGGGGGCATTCTGTGGTCTAGCATTAGTTTGCTAGACTACAAATATGTCAATTTCAAGATGTATTTCTCACGTATTTTTTGTTTTGTGTTGTGTTGTTCTTTGAAGGGAAGTCCTTCATATTGCTGTGTGATGCTGGCTCGGTGAGCGGGAGAAACTGCTGCTGGGCAAGTGGAGGAAGGGGGAAGTAGCGAGAAAACCCAAAGATAAGTGATTTTCTTTGCTTTTTCTGGGGAGGGGAGAAGGAGTCACACTTTACTGGGTTTTGGAAACCACAGAGATTCTATAATCTGAGAGCACAGTGAGTTTTGATGAGGGGAAAAAGTGTGTGTAGGAGAGAATCCAATTCAATGCAAAGGAGACCACAAGTGCATAAATGCCACTTGTTTATTTAACATTAACACAGGACATAGATTTTCAACAAATTGAAAATTAACGTCACATAAATAGAATGGAGTAAGAATATATATTTAAAGAGTGAGAATATATAATCACAGGTCTGTTTTCTAAAATGTGTTCAAATCAAATGGGTTATTGAAGGTTTAGAAAATAAAGTGGGCTGAATGATATTGCAATCACATGGACTGAGCTGTGAATGTGGAAGAGAATGTGGAATCACATGCCTTCTTTACCCAAATGCAGAACTCTCTGCAGGCCTGTATTCTCATCATGCTAATTTGGTCACTTCTGTATTTGGAATGGCAGAAGTCATTCCTCTCCTTGGTATTCTTTTTGTTTAGAGTCAAAGCTGAGAAATGAAAAGACAAGCTCTCTCTGTCTCTGTCCCTCTCAAGCTCTTAATGCGAGGCCTGTGTGGGTTTTTTTAGAAACATAAAAGTCTATTCTCTTATAGATGAAATAGGAGAATTACACACATAACTTCAATTAGCATTAATGGATCTCACCTACATAAAACTCGGTGGCACATCAAAGGGAGAATGGACCTTGTGTAACTGTTGGTATGGAATATTCTCTGTTTATAAATGATGTGTGTGTTTTAGTATACACTCTAAATTGGGACTGAGTGAAAGCTCTTCCTCACTCACTTCATTGTCATTTGCTTCCTTAAGGGCAATTTTCAATAAATTATCAGATAGTAAAATATTGATATCATGATCTTCTTTATATCATGATCGACTTATTTTTAGACAAAGGAAGAAGTTAATATGATATAAAATATTTTCATTGTGTATTTTTAATTATAGTGCTACTATTCTTTTCAGCCAAGAACTTCTCAAATACACAGGAAAATATATTCGTGATTTGTAATGCTGACATCAGTAAACCCCAATGCCATTAGTAAGACCTATACATGGATATCCAGGCACTTGGATATCTTTTTAGATGGAAATTAATTGTAATGAGACATTTTGCATTATCTGCTTGAATCTTCATGAAACTGAATAGGATTTTCATGTGATGGTGGAAAAGTAGCATCAAGTTACAACTGGCTTATTGTGACCCCATAGCAGAGGTATATTGGGTGGAAATGTCTGGAATGGACCCTCTGGAATGTCTGGATGTGGGGCTGGGTGCTGTGCAGTGCTCCTGCACCACCACTGACCCATCAGTATAGCAGGGGCATTCCAGGGGTTGAGCCAACATTAATCGGCTTTAGCAGGAAACTCCACCACAGCCTGGGGTTCCCACTTGCACCACCCTTTGGCCACCTTTGGGTGGCATAAGTCCATGTATCCCTGTGGAAGGCTTTCTGGCAGCAGGGAGGGTTTTTAAATTTTATGCCTCCACTCGCCACTGGAAAACCATCTGGAGGTTGTGAGTCAGTACATTAATGGTGCTGTCCAGGGCTGGGGATGGGGCTGTTAGAAGGATATGGCACTATTGTTATTTATTTATAGTTCTTAAACTAAGGCTCATTCCGCACATGCAGAATAATGCACTTTCAAACTGCTTTCAATGCTCTTTGAAGCTGTGCGGAATGGCAAAATCCACTTGCAAACAGTTGTGAAAGTGGTTTGAAAACGAATTATTTTGCGTGTGCGGAAGGGGCCTACGTTATATATGTACTGTTCTTAAAGTAATAAAGTAACTTGTGGCTGAATGGGAAGCAGTTATTGTATGTATTTTAATTTTCCCAAAAATATCTACATTACAGTAATTGAAAAATATATATAAACTCCTTCATGGCTTCAGTGTAAGAATTGTGAGAGCAACAGAAAACCCATTCTGGGGCAACTGTAGTGCCATAAATTGATTTAAATATTGACTTAGTCATGAGGCTGACCCAGGTAGTCTTGGACACAATGTCTTATCCAATGCCTACCTCATAAGATTGTTCTAAGAATGAAATCTCCATCTTCACTGCTGTTGGAAAAAGGATTGGGTTCTAATATGATTCATAACAATTCAGAGCACTTTTTCAAAGAAGTAGCTATGTTCATCTGTTGTAGCAAAATACAGAGGAGACATTTTAAAATTATTAACTTGCTATTTATTTTGTCATACACTTTCATGATCAAGGCTAACTTCTTCACAGGCATAGAAATGTACAACCACTGTGCCTGGTTTAAGGGGTTGTCTGGGGCTTTAATAGCCAGGAGGACAAATCTCTGTTGGGCAAATTTATGAAGCCATCTAAAGAGTAGTGACACTGGAACAAATCATTGTACCATTGCTAAGAACTGGCACATTTCTAAGAACCTTGTGGTTTTCAGATATTGGAATCATTCAGCAAATTTATCTGATCCCCGATAAAGCTATAAACAGATGTGCCTTCACTTTTGTTCAGAGTGAGCTCCACTCTTTTCCAAAGAACTACCATTATTCTCTGTCCCAATTGTAATCTCATTTGTTTCAGTTAAAAAACTCTGAGGGAATGTGGTGAAAAATCAGCCTTCTACAGGAATGCATCCCTAGTATATGTCATAATGGATGGTTTGGATCCTCCTGAACAGATAGTACCAGATGCCATGTTCCACTATGGTATCAATATTTCTTGCTAGTTAAAACACTATGTACATTTTTTCTGATGCTTGTACCTTGCATTGACAAGGCAACAGAACCTTAACTAATACCCTTGAGTCAACAGCCTGTTGTAGTCTTAAATATAATTATGGAACCATTTTTTAGAAGCTCACAATTACCTAATTCATTATAGATATACTATATGTACTAACCTAATTTTAGCAGGATAATCTCATAATGGACATCAGTGAATAGAGAATTAGTGGGAAAGCTGTTAATAAAGGAATATAACAAAACCTCTGATCTTTTTCCTTTGCAGGGCACAGTAAGTCTCACATTTTATTTCCAGTGCCTTGGCTGAGCAGCTGGAGATGAGTCTGACCGACATCTCCACAGGAGATAGGAGGAATTAGCTGCCATCAAACTTTCCAGCAGAAGAAAATTTGCTCTGCATTTGTGACTCTCTTTATAACAATATTAGTGTAACAATGAACCAAAATACCAAAAGAAGGCAAATTCCAGGTTGAAAAACTGATTTTATTCAGCGTTGCTTGTCCTTCTAACCTATCATTTAACTAGCACTTAAACGACATAAAATGCTTTTAATTCTTATCTCATGGTAAGTCCAGGCCTTAGCAATGGTAAAAGCAATGATGTGGTTCAGTGTCATTGCTCTTAAAGTAGCTTCCTAAACATGACCAACACATGTGTTTTCTTTGCCCCAAACAAATCCTTAATAATAATAATAAAAGTACATGTATATAAAAACTTCAGAGATTCGTCAGACACCCTCTTTCCTACTGCCAATTCACCTTTGCACAATGGGCACATGTCACAAATGAGCAGGAAATAATCTAAATTAAATTTTGCAAACATTTAAAAATGTTGTTTCTACAGAACAGCAACAACAACTTCTGGCTGACAGAGCATTTCTTCAGCGATTAGAACATACTGCAAAGTTAATGCAGCAGCTCAAACCACTGTCTGTTAATTCTCTCAGCCATGTTGTTATTAGGAAACTTGGGTCCTAAGGTTATGACTCATCTAAGTGATTCTAGGGTGGTAATTGAAACTAGGGACTTTCCCCCACATAGTACTTATCCCATTTTGAAGGAGTTTTTGATCCTATCATTCGCCTCAATGTTTGTTCACACTTCCCCCTGTGATATTGTTTTCTGACTGCTGAATTTTTTTCACTTTTCCATGCATGCATGCTGCATAGTTTTGCTGATTTGATGGTCCATAAAAACAGGATGGAAAAAAGGAAATGGATGAAAACTGGAAAAATTAGGGAGAGGTCAGGGACCAAAACAATGGCAGAGCAAGCACTGGAGGGGAGGGGAGGTGACCCCACAGGGGCTGTGGAAAATGGTCCACTGTCTTTGTGGGAAAGAAAGAACATTTCAGTATGATTGCACTGTGAGGGAAGCTGGCTTGAAAACATTCCAGCCAGAAACATTGCTGTAAAAGTGTTTTCACAAACAGTTGCAAAAAAGGTGGCTGGAAACATTTCCACAACCAAATGGGAGGAAAGCAGTATAGACCTCCATGGAGGAAATGTTTAATTGGTGAGCTAGGAATTATGTAAATGGCTTGTATGGAAAATGCCTACGTTTGCCATGGTGGTGTCTAGTACAGAACTTTGTCCCTAGATGCCAAAATTTCACTGCCTTTTGAAATGGATTTGCTGCTTTTTGTGCATGGGAAAGATTAGACATACTTGTATGGAAGTTTATTAAGATGTAGAAACTCCACACAACTTTTCCCCCAAAACATCCTCAGGATGTTTTATTTCAGTTCAACCCAGGTTTGTTTGTTTTTTTAAAAAATGCTAAACTACCGATCTTTTTTCCTGGGGTTAACTAAAAGTTGTTCCTTGCATACTGTGCGGAGCTCAGGACACAAATGATTTCTCCTACCAGATCTGCAAGCTCTTACTTTTGCTTTCCCCCACTAGCCATCTTCTGAGGCTTGAATGGCAGTGCCGCCTGCATTTGCTGATGTACTGGCAATATATAGTTTTCTTGTTTTTGTTTTAATTTTTGAGGAGGTGTCTTCGAACCATGAACACATGGTGTGAGAATCACAGCCACATCAGTGATTTCATAAGTACTGTAGAGTGGACTACACTAGCACTAGACATTGGCTATATTTCATTTCCTACTAACATTAGCTTCCAGAATCTTGAGACTTACATAACCAGTTGACTGTATTTCATTTTGTTTTGAACTTGTATCAGCTTTAAGAATTTTGATGTGGATTTAATTTTTCATTTTGAACTGGTTGAACTGACCTTAAAAGAGTTGTACTATACAGTCAGAATATATAACATCTTAATTTGTATAATAGCAAACGTACCACAATTGTAATTAGCAATTTTACTTTATTTTGCAAAACTACATTACTGTGATATAATGCATGAACATTTTTCATAGATTGTTGGCGTATGGTTGCCTGTCTTTTGGTTTCATTTTCTCCAGGAGACAGACCTCAGTTGTCTGAAGTTCAGTAGTAATTCTGGGAGATCTTTAGGTCCCACCTGAAGGTTGGCAGGAGTAGGCCTGGAAGCAGTCTCTGAGTATCTTGATACCACCTGACTTGCATAACTCTGTTAGGCCTAGCTTCTTGCTACTGTTTGATAGCAGTCACCCTATGAAAGCCAGGAAAGGGATTTGGGCGTCTTAGTTGATAGTTCCATGGGAATGTCAACTCAATGCATGGCAGCTGTGAAAAAGGCAAACTCTATGCTGGGGATAATTAGGAAAGGAGTTGATAATAAAACTGCAAGGATTGTCATGCCCTTATATAAAGCCGTGGTGCGACCGCACTTGGAGTACTGTGTTCAGTTCTGGTCGCCACCTCTCAAAAAGGATATCGAAGAGATAGAAAAAGTGCAGAGAAGGGCAATGAGGATGATTGAAGGATTGGAGCACCTTCCTTATGAGGAGAGGCTGCAGCGTTTGGGACTCTTTAGTTTGGAGAGGAGACGTTTGAGGGGGGATATGATTGAAGTCTATAAAATTATGCATGGGGTAGAAAATGTTGACAGAGAGAAATTTTTCTCTCTTTCTCACAATACTAGAACCAGGGGGCATTCATTGAAAATGCTGGGGGGAAGAATTAGAACTAATAAAAGGAAACACTTCTTCACACAATGTGTGATTGGTGTTTGGAAAATGCTGCCACAGGAGGTGGTGATGGCCACTAACCTGGATAGTTTTAAAAAGGGCTTGGACAGATTTATGGAGGAGAAGTTGATCTATGGCTACCAATCTTGATCCTCCTTGATCTCAGATTGCAAATGCCTTAGCAGACCAGGTGCTCAGGAGCAGCAGCAGCAGCAGGCCATTGCTTTCACATCCTGCACGTGAGCTCCCAAAGGCACCTGGTGGGCCACTGCGAGTAGCAGAGTACTGGACTAGATGGACTCTGGTCTGATCCAGCAGGCTAGTTCTTATGTTCTTATGTTCTTAATGTGGTGTAACGGAGTTTCAGAGTAGGGTCTGGAAGACTCAGCTTTAAATCCCCCAAACTTACTGGGTGATTTTGGTCTGTCATATACTTTCAGCCTGACCTATTTCACAGACTTGTTCAGATAAAAAGGAGAAGAAGAAAAATTGCTTCAGCCATCACTATGGAAAAAGCTGTGGTATAAATGAAGCAAATCAATAATTAATTTAGCTGAAGATGGGAGGTAGATAAGTGGTAGGTTGCTGAATGGCTGAGAAAGAGAGAATGAGGCAGAGAAAGGGAAGAAAGTATGAGGGTTGCTAGGAAGACAGAAAGAAGAAATAGTGTGGGGAGAGGGATAGAGGAGAAAGTGAGGTGCCACCCCACAAATCTTTGAGAGTTCCTTACCATGCAATTGGGCTGGCCCAGCAAGCACCATACAACTGGGCTACAGTTTTCTTAGGCAGAGGCTGCTGGTGAGGGAGAAAGAAATCTTAAGAGAGAGGGGCAGTTAAAGATAGATGGTTTGTTGGGTGAGAAGGAGATGACTGTCAGCTCCAGGTTAAGAAATCCCAAGAGATTTGGGGAGTGGAGCCTTTGTGGAGGATGAGGAGGAGAGGGACCTCACAGTGGTATAATGTCATAGATTCCACCCACCAAAGCAGCCAGGTTTAGGGCTGGAGATCGCTCAGAATTACACCTGCTCTCCAGGTGACAGAGATCAGTTCCCTTGGAGAACATGGCTGATTTGGATGGTGGACTCTATGGCATTATACTCTGCTGAGGTTGCTTCCCTCCCTTACCCTTACAAGGCTCAGCCCTCAAATCACCTGGAATTTCTCAGCCTGGAGCTGGCAACCCTAAGGAACTGAACTCTGTAGTCAGGAGACCTGTTGTGATTCCACAAGATCTCTTGGCCCAACTGGAGATTGGCAGCTTTAGAAGGAGAGAAGGAAGCAGGAAAGGATAATAGTTTATAGGGGATTTCAGGAAAGGGAGTGAGGGAACAGTGGGAAGATGAGATGCTTCCTCCCACAAGACTGTGCAGGTTATCACTGGTATAATCAACTGACTTGGAAAGTGTTGATTTTCAAAGGTGAGAATAGTATAAAGGTATTTAATTTCCACTAACTTCTTATTAGAAATTAGATCCCTCTTTATTTTCTTTTTGGAATTTTTCTCCTGAAGGCCCAACAACACACCATCTGTAATTCTTTTCATTATCTGACATATAACTACTTGAAGAGCCCTCAGTCCAAGAGACATCTGCCTTGCTTTAATACTGTGTGCGAGGGAGTCACCAGATGGTGCTGTTTCTTGGATACAGACTAGAGTTCCTTTCATAGCAGGCAGAGCAAGGCAAGTGGTGTAAGCAGCAGAGCAGCTCTGCTAAAATTAATAACTGTGCCAGAGAAGCCAGGGCCCCAGATTGTGACTTACTTGTCAGGCAGGTCCTTTATGGACAACTGTTGGAAATATACATTGTCTCCTTGGTTTGAGTTACCAGCCCTGCTTTTCACAACTACTGGAAGTGATATTTCAGTGAGAGATATTGGCTAACACTTGTATGCTGCTTGTGACAATATGAACTATATCATCATTTTTTTTAAAAAAATCACATTTTATTCTACTCTTCCTCCATGGAGCTTAGAACAGCATACATGGTTCTTTTGACATCCATTTTATTTTCACAAAACTCTTGTGATTCAGGTTAGGTTGAGAAAGAGTGGGGGAGGCCCAGTGTCAACCAGTTAGTGATATGGCTGAGTGGTGATTTGAGAGTGGACCTTCCTATTCCAGTTTGACAAACTACAGTTACTAATAGCACCATCACCTTTACTGTAAAAGCAGAATAATGTAGTTGCTTGAGAAGGAGTAATACATACAGTTGGAATAATTATTATAGTTGTATGAAAATATTATTGCTACTTCTCAGCAAAGGCTGGGATTCTCAGTTTGTACAAACCATATACCAAACATTTGACAGCTTTGCAGAAATAAAGCACTATTTGGTCTAAGTATGACATCCAAGATGATCACAAACATATGAATTGGGTCAGTTTCATTCTAAAAATGTACCCCACTCTAAAATATTACTGCGCCACTGGAAATCTAGGTTCTCACTGAACCAATGTACCGGTAAATGCACTTTTATGTAAAGTAGCGTGCAGCAAGAGGTCTGCATATTCCTGAAGTAGTCACTGGCCAATTACCCACTGCCAGCCATTCCCTATCTTTGCCCCACTCTGACACGAAAAGTCACACCAGAAGTGCTCTCAATCAATGATTTATTTACGGTCATTGACTAGCAAGGTACAAAAGAATTAAAATCACAAAAATTGCACAGAAGTGCTCTCACTTTCTCCACTTTCTGTGCTCTGGCATGAAAAGTCACACCAGAAATGCTCTCACTTTCTCCACAGAAGTGAGTAGCCTACGCAAGGCAAGAGGAAACATGTTGGGACAAGAAATTTTGTCCTGATGCGCCTCCTCTCTCAGTGTGCCACAAAGAGGAAGTGCACTGGCAGGCACGTAGCTGCAATAGGGACATCCGGAGCAGCTTGTCTCAGGTGGCACCATTGCAGTAATGTGGAAAAGCTGGGCTGGGGGTGTGTCAGAGGAATTTGGGGATGGGGCGGGGCATTTTGGGGGTGTTTGGGGGCAGGGCGTTGTGTGGTGAGGTGGGGAGGTCATGTGCGGACAGTTCATGCCCCGGACGCAGTTCCCCCTCCCTTCGTCACTGTGCCCTGGAACAAGATTTGTTGCCCCAATGTGTTTCTGGTTCCACCATGTGCCAGAGCACTTGTGAGCAATTGACCACAGTGTAGCTGTTGTGACATCAAAAAGGAAAAAATTACAATCGCGTTACTGGGCAGCAAAATTTGTACGTGTCAGTTGCAAATATTTGAACCTGCTTATTCACTCTGGTCATCTTCAGAGGCCCCATCCATATGAGGTTAGATGACTGGCAGCCTAAGAAGTGCTTTCTCAGTTATGGCAGCAAAATGGTAGAACTCCCTCCCCAGGGAAATTTTTCCCTTTGGGCAGCAAATGAAGACTTTTTAATTTTATTTATCATACTCGGGTAATGGTGACTGGCCTTCTGTCCTCATTCTATTATTTTATGTGCTTTATGTTTACTAATTCTAGGATCAATTAGTGCTTGTTATAGATCTTCTGTAGTCATGGGAGGGCAGACTTGATGTTTCTGGTAGCCACTTAATTGGATAGCTAGCTCTGAGTGAAGTCAGTCACAAAATAGTGATGTACAAAAATTACAGTATTTCTGAGCAGGTCTCAAATGTTCAAATGGGGAATACTTTTTTTCTGCTATTTTCTGCTAGGTAAGTTGCTAGGGGAATTCACATCATTTCCATTGTGAAAATGTCCACCACCATTCCCAAGGTGATTTTCAGTTTGCATAACTGGCTGCAGAGGGAAAGGGGAGATTGAAATTGAGCTTTATCAAGATGGCATATGTAATTAAACTGGCTACAATTTTTAAAAATATTTTGGTCTGATTAAAAATATATATAATTTCAAATTTATTCTGTTTAGGAGTGGGGGCATGCAAACTTAAGCAACTATAGGATGTTTCTTAAAAGCTTTGGGAGACACTGGCTTACAGTATTGCATCACTTTCATACTTAATTTTTGCTAGAAGAAGAGGAGGAGGAGGAGGAGTTTGCATTTATATCCCCCTTTCTCTCCTGTAGGAGACTTACAATCTCTAAGGTGCTTACAATCTCCTTGCCCTTCCCCCCTCACAACAAACACCCTGTGAGGTGGGTGGGGCTGAGAGAGCTCAGAGAAGCTGTGACTAGCCCAAGGTCACCCAGCTGGCATGTGTGGGAGTACACAGGCTAATCTGAATTCCCCAGATAAGCCTCCACAGCTCAGGCGGCAGAGCGGAGAATCAAACTCGGTTGCTCCAGCTCTTAACCTCCTACGCCACTGCTGCTCCTACTAAGGAGCAAGCTATTCCCTTTAATTAATTAATAAACTATTCCATTTAATTAATTAATAAACTGGACTTTTTCACCAGCAAAACAGTCAGTTTTCCCCCTCAAATTTGCCATGCAGAGTGGACCAAAGATCCATTTAGTTAAATATTCTGTATCTAAAAACAGCCAACTAAGTGCATTTTTTTAAAAAAAAGTATTATTGTTTGCTGCCAGGATTTCATGAAGTGTCAACTAGGGGTGCACCACTGGTGGTGGGGAAGGGTGTTGTTTTTCAGATATTGTCTTTTAAATTTTTGACAAACATTTCAGGTCTTTTAAAGTGGGACATGAAAAATGTCCAGCCACAGAGCTAAATACAGGGATTGAGTCAGCCAACCCCTGCATGCAGCTCTGCTGGCTTTTCCACTGCCTCTGGAACCCACTTGAGCTTTAGAAGCAGCTGGGAAGAGCTGTGTACAGGGACTGAGTGACCCGGTCCCTCCATGCTGCTCTCCTGGCTGCCCTGTTGCCTCTGAAGCTCTCTTGAACTTTAGAGGCCATGGGAGAGAGCTGTGTGCAGGATATTGAATCACCTAAACTCTCCATATAGCTCTGCTAGCTGCCCTTGGGTTTAAGAGGCAGTGGAGGGAGCTGCATGCAGGGATTGGGTGACTGTATCCCTCTATGCAGCTCTGCTGGCCAGCCTCACTGCCTCTGAAGCCCATTTGTAGTTCAGAGGCTATGAGGAGAGACAGCTGAAAGCCAAAAAAAAGCCAGAATGCTTTTTGGCTTTAGCTTTTCAGATCTGCTTTATACAAATGTAGAGTCTAGTAAATACTTTAAACTGGTGTTTTCACTTAGCTGTCAGAAGTAGTTGCCATCAGTACATTTACTGATACACTCCTTTGCAGTGCGTGAGCAGAGTATAAACTGAAATAAACTAATAAATAAAATTTCATTAATTTGTTCAGTTTTTTAAAAAAAATAGTAATCTGTGCTGGAGGCCATTTCAATACTTTGTGGCAAATCATATAATTATATGTTTGACAAAGACATATTCCATTTTGTTCATCTAACATTATTAACAGGAAACATTTGAAGGAAAAAATTAATTTTAAGTTGGATCCACTATTTTTTCTTTCTTCTTTAGGATCCCAAACAGAATAGGCAGGGAAGTTTGAAAACCACATTGCTGCACAGTTAAGATCAGTTGGTTACTCTTCTCTGGTAAATAAGGCAACCTTTCCTTCAGATGAACTGTTGAAACTTAATTTACTTTGTTACATTAAAAAACACAAAGTAGGTATTTTTCAGATTTAGAGGTTACAGGCTAAGGTTTCAAGCAGAGTGTCTGAACACACAGAAATGCATACACAGAGAGGCTGGTTTTTCACAGCAAAGTTGCTCCTGTCTTTGCACGGGAAATGCCCCGGTGCAATGGAGAGTTCTTCACTGCTCCCATTGTTGCAGCGTGTCTGCCACACTGTTGCCCTGGCACCACCCCGTAGCATTGGCTTTGCTCCGCGGTTTTCCAGAACTGCCAAAATGGAGGTTCTTTTTTTAATGCCCCTGTGTTGCTCGGGGGCTTCTCCATGGCAGCAGCACCACGACCATTCTTCCCACCTCACTGCTCTGGCCCACCCCACCAAAACAAGATAATACTCCCTCCCCCCCCCCTCCACGCATGAGGAGTTTGCAGGGGGGAAGGGCAATTCTCTCACACATGCGAGGAGTTTGAGAAAGGGAAGCTGGCGATTCTCTCAACCTTGAGGCACCAGCAAGGATTTTAGACTGCGGGGGAGGGGTGAAGGCATTGATCCTCGGTGCCTCCCTGCACTCTCTTTTTAAAATAAAGAAGTACTGAAAGTGAGTGGGGGCAATGGGACAAGATTCAGCCAATCTGAATGCAGGAAACGGAGGCTGCCTATGCAGAGAATGTGGAAGAGACTGCTGAAGAACGCACGGTGCTCCGGGAAAGCCCCATAAAAGCCTTGGGTTTGTAGGGAACCAGCTGGAGATTATGGGAAAGCCCTGGAAAATCCACGGGCTCATGGGTAACCAGTTGGGGCTTCCTGCACCAGCTCTGACTTGAGAGAAAGAAAGAGCTGGACAGCTGTGGGGAACTGCAAGCAGGGTGAGAAGCCACACAGCAGGTACACTCTCAGATATGCCATGGGGCATTTCAAAAGTGAAAAATCAGCAGAGAGAGATTTTTGTCAGCTGATTTAACTGACACAGATGGTATGTTTCACCCATTTAAAATTCTCCCAGCATGCAGTGCTTGTATGCTAGAATGAAAAGAAACCCCAAAACATTTTCATCCTTTCTGCAAACGAGATTCGATATACAATTTAATTTGAATTCTTATGTGTTCTGCCCATTTTTCATAAGAAGTGTAGGAGGGAGGGGCTTGGCCGTTCCCTCCCTCCAATCAACTGCAATGTTCTCTTAGCCTTCCATGGCCTCAAAAGTGTTAGTGGGGGCAGTTTGGCTGGCAACTGGGTCTTCATCTTCCCTCCCAGACCTCTCTCTCCATCATCAGGAGAGAAAAACTGATGTCTCCTGATGGGCTGTGTCCTTCCTATTTTTGAATGCAGTCAGCTATCATCATAGGAGAGCTAGTTTTCTCATGCCAGGCAGCATTCCACCTAGCTTTGCTTTGGGAGAGTACAACAAAATGTCAGACTACTAGACAGACTTCTCATTTCCTACCTCTAGACCACCGATTAGTGAGAGGGTGGACAGGAATGTAAAGATCCAAAGCTGGTGTTGTGGCCTGTTCCTTGTTGACCCTGAAAAGGCTAAGCTAACCACTGACCTGAGCCCATGTTTTCTTTCCCTTCCTGCCTTGCTGACCAGCTATAAGGTGGGTAGGGATTTCTTGTTCCCAGTCCCACTTTTAACAGCTTCATCTAAGAAATGCTCTTCTAAATTTTCTGGCTAAAGACTGGGACTGGGAAGCCTGTAGTCATAATTCATTTTAACAAAAGGCAAGATATTTTTCAAAACATTATTTGGAAGACTAAGGAAAGTCTCCCACTCCCAAGAAGATCTGCTTCTACTTTAATGAGACAGTGCAAGTTCTGTCCCAGGGTCTAATCAGGGTCTCTGAAAGCATTAGAACAGGGAAAAAAGACACAAACTATACATTCTTCCATTAAAACTATCTGGAAGTTATCTCTGATTTAGAAGCCTTTCTGCTAATTAAAAACTAATTTGCTAATTTGAAAGATTTTGGCAGCTTATCAGCCTGGACAGAAGCCAGAACTCAATGGAGAAGAATTACACAAGAAAGTAAATGTGGAAGTAAATTAAGATGTGGGATAATAAATGTTAACCACCTCTGTTTCTATACTCTATGGAATGTATTGATTCAGGACTCTAGAGCCCTAACTGTCTGGTGACCAGGTTACATTCCCCCAGATGAACCTGATCACTTATTCAACTTGCCATCTGAAACTCAACAAACACAAGGGATCTGTTGGGATGAGATATTAATATTAATAATCATTATCCATATTATGAAACAGAAGCAAGCAGAGTCATCACAATGTGAAACTGTATAAAAATGCTTTACGAAACAAAATATGATTTCCTAAATAACACTAGATAGGAAGGATATACATGGGTAGAAAATAATAAACATCCTTTCTAACTAAGCTGCATCTGAACTATATCATGACTGACAAGACATGAGGAAGAAGAAGAAGAAGAAGAAGAAGAAGAAGAAGAAGAAGAAGAAGAAGAAGAAGAAGAAGAAGAAGAAGAAGAAGAAGAAGAAGAAGAAGAAGAAGAAGAAGAAGAAGAAGAAGAAAGGTGAGAAAGTGCATTTATTACCCCTTCACCTCCCCCTGTGGAGACAAATTTAAAAGGGGAACCTTGGAAGAATGTTATTTCGTTGAAGTTATTTTAAAAATGGGAGAAAAGAATAAAGGTGCAATTGTTACATCCCCATCATATTTGCTCTTCAGAGATTTTATTAAATTTAAGCAATTAAAAAGCAATGTTCCCTGAGGCCCGTCTGACTACAGCATATAGTTTGAATACTTGAGTCTATTCAGATGAAATTCTCAGCTGTTTTTGAGCAAAAGACAAGATAGCTGAATTTATAATGCGTCTAGACGGTTTGAAGATTCCCCCCTCCCCGTCCGCAAATGGATTGCTGCTATCCTTTTTTCTCCTCTGCCACTCGATATCAACTAGATATGCTTGAAACTGAAGAGAGACAGAAGAAATTAAAATTTGTAAAGCAGAAGCTTTTTGAACGTACAAACTAGCCGAATATACAGTAATGGCAAAATTAGGGAACTATGTGACTAATAGACCAACAAAATAATTTTGAGACAAAACATACTACTCATACTGTTTTTAAAAAATAGAGAGCCAAGGAGGAAGTTGTTGAAATGATTTATATGAACTATGAACAATCTTTTGTTATATTGTATTGAAAAGTGTTAAAGGGGAAATCTAAATGTATTACAGGCAGATGATAATAAATAAGCTTAATGTTCAATGTCAGAGAAATACTTCTAGAAATGTAGTTAGATTTATAATAGTAATAATCACTTTTATATTATTACAATTTTATTTTATTACAATTTATTCTATAATATTGTTTAATATTATACTGTAACAAATACTTTTTCCTTCTTTTATGGAAAGGACTAATGTTTTATTTTCTGTTTTATGTCTTTCTTTTGCTTTTAATTAAATAACAACAGCAACAATAAAAACCTTAACCCTAATGCCCTCCTTCTCTTCCGATTCAGGAACCAGTCACAGGGAGTCACAGGTCACCACCCAAGTTAACTAAAGTCAATATTTATATTTATAATATTAATCATCATTGCAGGTTTTTTTGTGTTATATCATCACAATTTATTCTATAATATTGTTTAATAGCATACTTTAACAAATACTTTTAACATTTATATTTTAACAAATACCAGGTCCCCACTCTTTTTCTCTGAGACACTACCAGACAGGGCAGTTTCCTTATCAACCTCCTCTCACCCAGATATTTCAACCAAATTACTGGATTAGGGAACTGTTGGATTAGGAAACAATACAAAGTGGGGGCTGAATGGGGCCCTGGAAGCAGTGTGGGGCTACGCCAGCACAGATGCCCTATCCACTGGTGTAAGGTGCAACGATCCCAGTGGAGGGGCTATTATGCTGGCAGTGGGGTGTGGTGCAACTACACAGAGCCCAACTAGGAAACTGCTTGCACGGCCAGTGTTCCTCTTCCATGGGAGCCCACACTGGTGTGAATGGGTGATCCAGGGGAATTCCTGGGAGTGGAGTCGATTTTAGTCAACTTCCACAGTGCTTTCAGTCCCAAAACCATCTTACCCCATATGTCCCGAATAGGCCTCTGCACTCAGTGGAGGCCAATTTGCTGGTAGTCTCCCGCCCCACATCGATGTGGCTGGCCTCTACCCGGGCCAGGGCCTTTACAGCCCTGGCCCCGCCTGGTGGAATGCTCTACCATCTGCTGTCCAGTCCCTGCGGGACCTTGGTGAGTTCCACAGGGCCTGCAAGACCAAGTTATTCCACCAGGCCATTGGGAATGCCAGCCACAGTTTGCCTGCCCCCCCCCTCTGAAGCCCCCACAATAGCTTGCCATCTCCAGCATTGCCTGGTTACTGATTCCATCTATTTTTGGGCAATGCTGACCCTCCTGGCCTTTGATCAGAGCGCCATCAGTATTTGGATTGATATATGAACTGCTGCTATAATGCATTTTAGTGTTTTTATTGGTATATTATTTTATGATTTTACATTGTAAATGCTTTCTACGTTTATTGTACACTGCCCAGAGCCCTCCGGGGGTTGGGTGGTCTATCAAGTCTAGTAAATAAACAAACAAACAAACAAACAAACAAACAAACAAACAAACAAATAAATAAATAAATAAATAAATAAATAAAAAACCCCTACCCTTAAGTACTTCTCCTCTCATACTGTCACCATATAGCTAGGTACATAGGCCGAGCTTGACTGATTTGTTGGCGCAGAGGTTTCTTCACTAAGGAACTACGCTCTCAGTCAGCATGAATTAACACAAAGGGAACTCATCTTATATTTCAAATTTCAAACAACACTGAACATGGATACAACATTTCTCAATATTTGAACTCTTCATCTCTAACTCTCCTCATCCTTCCTGTTCTTTTTGTTCCCAGTCAACTTCCAGCTCAGTTTTCTTCACTTCCAGATTCTCTCAACATCTTTCTTTTCTTCACGATCCTAACTGCTTTCAGCTGTCATCAACATTCTGTCAGCTCACACTTCTAAGGGAGGTGGAGTGGGACCTCTCCATCACAGCTTGTTGCCTCATATTCAGTAGTATTGATTTTTAATGAGTGATGTTGCTGAATTTTACTGGATTTTTATGCCACTGTTTCATCTTGCTATTTAACTTGTTTTTGTTAATATTATTGGCTACAAGTGGGAACCCAGGAGGACTTGAGGAGGGATCTCTATCCCCCGCTATTTCCCCTTTCCTTTTTTAGAAGCCCTCATAGTTGCTCTCCTTCTAGGCTGCTTCCTTCTCTTGCTTCCTTCTCTTCAACCTTGTTTGCATGTAGTAGCAGCACAAGCAGCAGGGAATTCTGGGAAGCTGCATTTAGATGACAACATTGAAGATCTCCTAGAATCATAACGGCTCCCCAACTACAGAGATCTATTCCTCCTTAGGGTTGCCAGTCCCATGTTGCAAAATTCCTGGACATTTGAGGGTTGACCTTTGGCGGGGGTGAAGTTAGGGAAGTGACCTGACCTCGGTAGTTTACAGTTCCACAGAGGCCACCCTCCAAGCAGCCATCTTTGTCATGGGAACTGATCTCTGTTATCTGGAGATCAGTTGTAATTCCGGATTATTTGCAGTCCCAGTTGCAAGCTGGCAATTTTACTTCCCCTGGAGGAAATGGCTGCTTTGGAGAGTGAAATCCATGGCATAATACCCTTCTGAGGTCCCTCCCCTCCTTCAGGCTCCACTCCTTAAATCTACAGCTATTTCCTAATCTGGAGTTGGTAACCCTATCTTCTTTCCACCCAACAGCCAGCCAGTCTACCTTTGTCTGCCCCCTGTCTTAAGCTTTCCTTCTCCCTACCAGCAGCCTCTGCTTAGGAAAACAGTGGTCCAGTTGTGTGCTACTAATCAGAAAGAAGCTTACTACAGCAATACTACTGGCAGAAATAAAGTGCCAAATTTAATAAAATGCTAGAAATTATATCTTTAATGTGTACAGTAATGTATACAATTACAATGAAATACAAAACCACATTCAGTGGGCTTGTGTGGTGCCAGCTGCTGGACCAGACCTACCTCAACAACTTGTGTGTTGGCACTTCACTTTCCCTTCTATCCCCCTCCACGCACTATTTCCTCTTTCTCTGAAAACCTGGCATCAACCTTGGTACATTGCTGGGCAGACTTCTATTAGTCTGGCTGTTTCTGAGCTGTCATTGCTCTCACTGCCTCTTCCAGAAGATTCCCTGCCACCATCTCCTCTGCGCATTCTGCATGGCATACTTTGGCCTCTCTTGTTGCACTGGGTTCCTGCAGTGCTCTTCTTGATGCCTCCAATGAAGCTAGTAAATGCAGGGGAAAGATTTAAAAAGGACATGTACAAGAAATGGAAAATGGGGGAAATCTCCAAAGAGAAATTCAAACAAATAGCGAGGACAGGTAGGGAGAAAGTCAGAAAAGCTAAAGCTCACAATGAGCTCAGGCTTGCCAGAGAGGTTAGAAAACAACAAAAAAGGCTTTTTAGGGTATGTTTGTAGAAAAGGGGGGGAAGGATAGGACAGAGTCATTGAATGGAGAAGATGGCAAAATGCTAACGGGATGGAGAAAACGGAGAACTACTTAACACCTTCTTTGCCTCTGTCTTTTCTCAAAAAGAAAACAATGCTCATCCAGGCGAAAATGGAACAGAAGATACAGTAGGGGAAATTCAGCACAGAATAAATGAAGAGGTTATACAGGAATATCTGGCTACCTTAAATGAATTCAAATCTCCAGGACCTGATGAACTACATCCTAGGGTATTAAAAGAACTGGAAGAAGTAATCTCAGAACCGCTTACAATAATCTTTGAGAACTCCCAGAGAACAGGAGACATCCCAGTGGACTGGAGGATGGCTAATGTTATTCCCATCTTCAAAAAGGGGAAAAAAGAGTACTCAAACAATTACCGACCAGTCAGCCTGACATCAATACCAGGACAGATTCTGGAGCAGATCATTAGACAGACAGTGTGTAAGCACTTAGGAGGGAACAGTGTGATCACTAAAAGTCAACATGGATTTCTCAAAACCAAATCATGTTAGATTAATCTAATCCCTTTTTTTGATAGAGTGACATACTTGGTAGATAAAGGGAATGCTGTTGATGTAGTATACCTGGATTTTAGTAAAGCCTTTGATAAGGTGTCTCATGACATTCTTGCGAGTAATCTAGTAAAATGTGGACTGGACAATGCTACTGTTAGATGGATTTGCAATTTATTGACTGACTGAACCCAAAGAGTGCTAATCAATGGCTCATCTTCATCCTGGAGAGAAGTGACTAGTGGGGTTCACAGGGTTCTGTACTGAGCTCAGTGCTATTCTCCCTGCTCCTTTTTTGCTTCCTCCCAGAGTTCAGGGCACATGCCTTTGCCTCAGGGGTGGAGCGAGGGAAACTGTGCCCAAGGCATGTGCACGCCCTGTGCCCCTGCCACAGCACTGCCCACCCTGCCCCAGAATGCGAACACCCCCACCAGGCCCCCTCCATGGCCCAACCATGCCTCTGCTGCTGCTGCTGCGCCCAGGGCGTCTCATCCCCCTCCCCATTGGTGCTACACCTCTGCTCTGCGTCAATCGTGGTTACAACTGAGCCCAAATCATTGCTTGGCCTTACCCAGCATTTCATGTAGATGTTAAAGAGTACAGGGAATAAGATGGAACCTTGGAAGATCCTGGGGCTGAGCAGCAGTCCCCCAGGGCTCACTTTCTGAAACACACCCTTCATATAGGACCCGGATCACTGCAAAATGGTGACTCTCAAATCAGCCTAGCAAACTGGTATAGAACAGGGGTAGGGAACCTGCGGCTCTCCAGATGTTCAGGAACTACAATTCCCATCAGCCCCTACCAGCATGGCCAATTGGCAATGCTGACAGAGGCTGATGGGAATTGTAGTTCCTGAACATCTGGAGAGCCGCAGGTTCCCTACCCCTGGTCTAGAAGATCAATGGCACCAAAAGCTGCTGATAAGTCCAGGAGAATCAACAGAGTCACATTCCCTCTGTTCATACCCCAGTGCAGGTCATTCATCAAGGTGACAGGCAGCCCCATCCAAACCCAGAGGCATTGGACTGTGGCACCATCCCACCACCTCCAAAAGGGCTTTTTGGTGATGCAGAGAGCAGGGAAAAACCCTCCCCACCATCAAAAGGCCCTATAGGACTGACAGGACGTATGCTGCCAAAAGTCATGCATCAGTTTGAGGATTGGTGTGCCATGCTACTCATCCTCAGTCCCAGGAGGGAGCTCACTAAAGTCAGGTCTGCCCCAGGAATGCCCTGGACTGCCCCTTCCCATGCTCGTGTCCAAGCAGGTTGCCAAAACAGTCCTGCTACAGCCCAGACTTCTGGGTTCTGTGGTGGCAGAGCTGTGTTACGGGTGGCTGCCTCTGCCAGAGTAAATGCTATGGGGAGGGCAAATGCTCTGGTGCAAGGGCATGCTTCTCCCTCAAGCCCCTTTGCCCCCCACCCCTTTGGATGGGGCTGTCTGGCTGTTTCAATTCCATCACCAGGTCTAAAAACAGTTTGGAAAGGATTCATATTTGCTTTTGCACCATCTAATTCACACAAGGCATGCTGGAGGAACTGAGAGATAAGTGGCTTGCCCAAAGCTACATCTGCTGCCAGAGGGAACCATAAAGGCAACAGATTTGCTCAAGGCCACAAAATGTCAGGGGGACAGAGAGAGGGGAGGGCAAGCAGTCCAAAGAGTGTGCATTCACACAAGTGCCGTTCCAGCTGACATGTAATGCATTCAGAGTCAGGTAAGAAAACTCAGACATGATTCATAATTGTATTGCATCGTTTGTCCTTTAGAAAATGTTGCCTTTTTCTAACAAATTGTACTGTTTAAAGCAAACCAGATGTGTAATATTCTAAGTGTATATGTGCCTTGGCAGCTTAAATGGGGCTGAAAAGTGGAATATAAATTGTGTAAACAAACAAATAAACCTCAATTATTAATACCACACAGAGGACGAGCCACCTTATTTTCCTTACTAGAAATTATTTTCATACATATTTATTTATTTTGGATTTATGAACTGCCCTCCCCCAAGGGGCGGGGGGGGGGGTTGTCATTATAATGTGTGAGATATGGCATGAATGTTTCCTTTACCTTCCCAGTCTATGTATTCTTACTATTTTTGCCACACTTTATTATGCTAATCATGCATTTTCTTACACAGAGAACATCTCCATGTGGGAAAAGAGTGATGTATTAAATACCTCTGATATGGCAGGATATGGCTCATTCCCCACAGCAGCACTTCCTGTGGGAGCCCTGGTGTTGTGGCAGTCAATGATGCAGTGCAGTGGGAAAGAAGCTTCCAGGTGTCAGCTTTCCCTTCATTTTTCCAGCCCCAGTTCCCATGGTGGTCTCTTCTGCCCCGCACCATAATGGAGAGGGGGATGGTTATCCAAGTTTTTTTAAAATGGTAGTTAACAAACTGATAGATCATTATATCACTGTGCCAATTTCTGATTTTTAAAATAGTTAAAAATCCCCCTGGGGACATAGTGGGGAGAATGGCTGCTGTTAGGGAAATGACTCTTGTGTAGGTGAGAATGGGAAAATCCAGACTTTCCTGCCCATGTATCAGCCAGCCTGGCTTTCCTGTGATGTTCCCCAAAATACTACAGTGAAGCAGGATCGGAAAAGATCACAGTAAAGGCAAGGAAAATCTGGATGGTGCCTGGAAGCACCATGGTGCTGATGGGAACAGGGAGGGATCCTAATTTCCTAACAGCATCAAACCCCGGACAAACCATCCAGGTGGGAATGGCTGACCTTTCCAGGCCATTCAACATGCCTGTTTGGAAGTGGGATTTTCACAGAGCAATAATCCAATACTGAGACAAACATACAAAATCTAGGGAAGTTTTAGCACAGTTCAAGCTGTAGATTTTGAGTATGGGGTTATTCTCATGCCAAACTTCTTCACAGTGGTGATTTGAAAAGGATTTCTACCCTGATGTGTTTGGGCCATTTTACACAGAATGAGTTTCCTCCACAATAATTACTGCATGAATCTCATAAGCTGCTTATCATCTAAATGAATGAAAATGTGATTTGTGTTATACCTGCATACAGTGGAAAGCTGCAACTAAAGGGGGCGATTACACCAGTAACAAAATAAATAGTTAACATTGCAATTTGCCAATTCAGAAAAAAAGAAATGTATAAATAATAAAAAGTATGGGTGGATTCCATTGTACACAGGCAGTTCTTCTGATTGCTAACAAATATATGGTTGGATTTCACCCCTTGTTCATAATAAACAGATCTTTTTAGTGTTGCACACACACAAGCCAAAATCACAAATAGGAATAATATCATCACCTTTGCACTTTTAAAAGTCTGCTATAGCACAACCAACTGAAACATGGGGCCATGGAAGTGCTCTCATGGGATGCAACCCTAAATACTCTCAGTTAAATCAATGAGATACACTTTTGCATGTATGTGCTCAAGATTGCACTGAAAAGCAGTGGCCGTGTGAGTCACCCCCTCCAAGTTTTCACTTTTGTTCACTCTGTGTGGTAGGTTAATTGAAAGGGCCCAACCCAGGAGAATTTAATTGGTATCTAGCTAATATGCTGATCATGCAACAGTTTTAATTGGCATGGAATCATGAGTGCAATGAAATGATTGTCACAAATCAGCTAGGTTGAGATGTGCAATCAGCACCTCGGGCAGCATCAGAACAGCCCTGCAAGGGGCAGGGAGTTTTTTGGTTGCTTGGCTCTTTTGTCGCTTCCTCCCTCCCCAAGAGGAAAAAACAACAACTTACCTCTTTCTAATCGGACCCTTTCAGATAACAGAATTCCATAGTTTCTCCCCATGAGGTTATTGTCGCTCAGTTCACACTTTATACCTGCAGCACAGTAGCTGCTGAAAAACGCCATGGATGGTTTCTAAAAATTATATTGGCAATGTAAAAAACCCAATAGCCTCGCTTACCCAGGTGATGTGTCAGAGAGATTGGCCAGAGGGGTTGCTGTGTGACTGTTGCAGCCAAAACAACAAAGAATCTTGTGGCACCTTAAAGACTAACATTTATTATGGCATACAATGATGCGGTGGCTTATTTGCTAGAAACCTGCGCTTGCCTAGGCCAAGTTCAGAGATGTTAACAGTAGGCACCTCAGATGCCCACACACTGCACAATTTGACACACTGAAGATGTTATGTGGATACCGAAGACCTGATGTGAACATCTGAATACAGAAGATCACCCTCCTGTTGGCAATGTTTCCACAGATATATTTTTGTGTGTGCAGGTATAAAACCACTGATACACACACACACATACATATTAGAAGAGATAGGCTAGCAAAACAGAAATAAGTTGCATAAAAATCTTCAATTTACTAAAAACGATTACTTAAAACATATCCATTTTTTTAAATAAGCTGGGTTGGCAAAACAAAAATTAAAGGAACCTCCAGTACTGATCAACTGTAGTCCATTTCAAAATTTCTGAGGAGGAACTGCTTTTTTTTTTTTAAAAAAAGGGACATTTCAAATGCTGATAGCAGCAGGGTTCACTTTAATTACTGAGATAATTTTTCAGTCCTAAAGAGAACATAGGCACTCAGGTCATCCCATTTGTTTTCAAGGAACTTCTTTCTAGTTAAATAGGGTTAGGATGACAGCTTTAGTTTGATTCCCGCTGGCAGAAGCCTTTATCCTATTCCATAACTTCCTCTTTCTCAAGCGCTCCCCTCCCCTTTAAGATCGAGCAAGGCATTTCCCCCTTTTTAAAGCTGCAGCATAAAAGTGATTGAATGAGCAATATGAGCTCTACATCTGAGTAGACAGTCGGATCCTATCCAGATTTGCTGAGAAACAAATGCCGCTGAGTTCAGCTGAGCTTACTCTCAAGCACCTGCGCACAGAAGTGCAAACCTTGGGGTTCAGTCCCTTTTTTCTTCAGAGTCTGTGTCCCTGGAAGGAAGTTCTCGAGGAATCGTCAGAATGGGGCTAAAACAGGAGCGACAGGCCAGATTGTAATCAGACTGAGTTTTTGTATAGTCTGATGAAACTAAATTGTAGTCCTATAAATTCATGGATAAACAGTAATCAAATGAGGGTACTTAAATGATATTGCTAGATGACCTAGACTCGCTCGGACGTTCTTACGAATTTATAGTCGTGCTCTTTCCTGTTGTACCTGCTCAACAGAAGGAGAAAGGGGGAAAAAAGAAAGGAATAGAAATATAATTATCTCCAATGAAGAGTCAGCCCCTTCCGTGGTTGTTAGAAACTGATTACTTTTTGGAAGCGTTTCCTTTCTTTTTAACCAGCGACGGATTGCGCAGGTGGGCAGGAGCGCGTTTCGCACGGTGGTCCAGAGCGGTGCCAGGAGCAGAAGCAGCTGATGAAGCCAGTCGGCTTCGATGGTCTGCTTCAGAAGAAAACTCCACATCGTCCCGCATCTGGGCATCCTTCATTATGGCCTCCAAATCGCTAAAGGAGCTTCCGCCGTGAAAATGTCCGGTGGAGGTCTGCGTCAGACCCCCACAGGAGATGTTTTTGGCAGAGCATCTTTCCCTTCAGCAGCAACCGTTGAATGTCTTTCTTCCCCCACAGGAGCTAGAAGAAAATATTTACTAGCCATGTTCCTTGGGAGCGCTCACCAACCTGGAAAAAAAACGTGGCAAGCGTTCAACATACTTAGTGGCCACCTAAGAGTGTTTTATTTTTATTTTTGTAGGGCTGGAGGCGGGAAGGGTTAATGCATACTTTCATATGCAACTGCAATACTGAGATCGTGCGGATTTTTTAAAAAATGCCCCCTCGTGCAACTATGGATCCCAAAACTGTATTTTCGACCCGGGTACTTAGCAGACAAATTCTTTGAGAAAAAGAGCCGACGGCTGAACACCTCCTAGAGGGAGGGGGGGGGGTGTCCGTTTTCGACCCGTCCAGTGTGGATACCTTCGGGCTCTCTACACAGAAGATCAAAATAACTCTGGCATTCATATAGATATAATATATTTCACTCTCACCACATAAATACAAAACAGCCAAATATCCAAAACATTCAGGACACGGGTTAGTACCAAGAGTTTCGCCTTCAGTCATCGAGTCATTCTTTTATCTTCTTCACTAGTTGCCTAGAAACTTCAGACGTAAATAATTTACAATAAAATTACTATGAGGGTTTTTTCTTTTGCGCTCTCTCTCGCACAGACACGCTCCTCACTAGCTCTTTCTGTTCTAAAATTAATCCTACCCACTACATCAACCATTCCACTTTTTTGCCTCTTTTTTTTGGTTAAAAAGTTTGGTGACACATATGTATACAGTCTGTAAACGCTCTCGCTGTGTTGTGTGTGTGTGTAAGTATAAATTAAAGCAACTATGTAAATTCACGGTGTTGGGATTTTTTTTTTCTCTGACAATTTTCCAGCCCTAGCATTTGATGGGGAAAAAACTGGACTTTTAATACATACATCGAAGAGGACTGAAATAGATAATAAGGACATGATAAGGAAGGTTTTAAAATAAGAAAAGCTTAAAAGTAGAAAAACCAGATTTGGGGACTGGGAGGGAGTTGCGTTTTGCAGTGGGTTTAGTTTTACAAGATGATCGTTAATATGGAGGGGGAAAGAACCAGACGTTAAAGTTGGTTTTAGGCGATTCTAGAGAATCCATCCTAAAGATCCCGTTGGTTCCGGAGCCGCGAGAACTTGTTTCCCATATCCAGCGGCATCTGCACTTCTGGTTTTCTTATGAGAATCTAAAAGTAGATTCGGGAGGGGACGACTAGGAAGCCTGGTCTGCTTTGATGCGGACGTGGTCCGTGTCCTGCGTGCGTGTAAGTATGGTCAACGGGCACCGTATTAAAATCTGTTCGAATATCCAGCACTAAACAAAAGAAAAAATGCATTAAAATGCTCGTGCTTTGCGTGATAGAATACAGGCTGGGCACCTGCCACAAATATAAATACAATTTGCTAGACCACCGACTTCGTCTGGAGTTTTAATTTTGATCCCGGGGAGGTTTGCTTGGACTCCACCAAATTGCAACGCTTTTGCGTTTACTTATGGTGGCCTTTCGTAGGGACGTCACTCGGGTATGCAAGCGCAATCCTACGCACGTCTACCCAGAGCCGCGAAACTTCGGAATAAGCAGCACGCCTCAGCCCACCTCATTCACTGGGGCCGGTTTCAAAGCTTTTGTGCGGAACTCTGTGACAGGAATCGCTAATCTTCAGAGCGGTGAACAACCCCTTTGCTGCTGTCCTGGCCTGAAACAGACGCACGCCGCTTTAAAAGGGCCCGTCTGTTTCCAGGAGGACCCCCTGCAGCCTCGACGGTTGGATATGCATGCCAGTCTGTCCCGTACAGAATACCAGTCTACTTTGCATCTAAGGAACTCTACCCACTCTAGCCCTCTTTCACCACACCTCCCAGCCCCCCTCTTCCAAACGCCGGCGTTCGTAACGTGGATCCTTTCGGCCCTGGCCGTCCGTCTGAAAGGCGAGGCTTCCTTCCCCGCAGCGCCAGCCAGCCCAAGTCCCGCAAGGATGCGGAGCTGTCCCCTTCAGTTCTCCCACGGGCCATCTCGGAAGGCTGAAAGCAGCGCGGGACGTCTCCTTCCCCAGCTCTTCTCCCCTCATCTCCCCAGCTCTTTGGTTGTTTGGCCTTTTCCGTCTGTTAGTCTGGCTGGGGGGGGGAGGGGGGTGTTACGTCGGTGTTGCCGAGTCGTTCCCCATCCGATGTGCGAGGCCTCCGGCGTCTGTGCGACCGGGGGAGAAAACAAGAGGACCAAACGGGGCTGGGATCCCGGGAGGCAGAGTTGGCCGGGTGGGGACCGGAGCTGGGCTGGCGGAGGAGGCCGGTTGGAGGAGCAGCAGGAGGGCGCCTAAGGTGGAGGAGACTCCATGGATCGTGGTCGCCAAGAGAGATCGTCCATGCAAGCCCAGCGAGGCGGGGGCTCCTCCGAGTCAGTCCAAGGCCTTCTTCTCCGCGCCTTCTTTATTGGGCGTCCTGGAGTAGGGCTCGAAGGCGGAGGAGCTCAGGTAGCGGGCCGAGAGTTCGTGCAAGTTCCCCGCCAGGGATCCGGCCATGGCCAGGGGGTTGGAGGAGAGCCGGCTGGCCACGGAGCCCAGCAGGGTGGGCACGGGCAGGCTGAAGAGGTTGTGCCCCCCGGCCTGGGCAGGATGGGCCGGGCCGGGGGCGCTGCTGACAGCCGGTGGGTGAGGGGAGGCGCCTGCTGGCCCCGATCCCGAGCCGCTGGTGCCGCTGGCCAAACTGGGAGCGCGCAGAGCCGAGCCCAAGGCGCTGGTGGCGCAAGGCGGAAGCAGGCCGGGCAAGCCGGGCGGGGAGAGCAGCCGGCCCTGCTCCAGCAGCCGCAGGACGCTGCAGGTGGCCGCCGTCTCGGACACCACCGACTTCAGGTCCGAGTCCTTGCCTTGATCCTTCTTCTGCTTGGTGCGCCGGTTCTGGAACCAGACTTTTACCTGCAAGGGACGGGGGGGGGGGGGGGGGCAAAAGCAGAAGGTCAGCGGTGGAGAGAGAAAAAGGCTCTCGACCTCCCAAGCGAGACAGCGGCCACCCCACCTGGACCCCCGACCCCCCTTTCCACGTGACTCCTCCTGGGGAGAAGGGGATTTTCCTCGGGCGAAGTGGGCGCCGGCCTGCGGGAGAAACGCTAGAGAAGGTCTGGCGAACTTGCAGCGGAGAAGGAAAGAGCACCTGTCCTGCTGTTCCGGACCAGAGTCGACTTCAGTGGATGCGCAGCAAAGGGCGTGTGCACGGCACGAACCAGGACTCCTGCGCTCGTGGGAGAAGAAAGCGTCCTTGTATAGTGTGCCATTAAAAAGGGGAAATATTTAAAGCTTCCACACGGAAGCAGAAGCTGCAGGTCTGGAACACCCCTAAATCCCGTCAAGCAAGATTGTCCTGGCTGAATAATTCCCAACAAACGAGATTTTGCGCTCCCAAAAGTCTGTAGCCCCTACTGGACCTTAAGTACAAGGCCTCCAGCCCTCTGGACCTTCCTTTCCCCTTCCACCGGCCTTATCTCCGGACCTCTTTGGAGATTTCCCAAGGGTCTGCAGAAGCAGAGGTAGGTTAGTTACACTTAAGTTCATTACGGTCTTGCAGTTTGCAAAGGCCCAACGCGTCTTCTGGAGTGCTTTCATTGATTCTCCTCCATTCAAGACCGCAGGCTCTGCTCTAGTTGTGGTGTGTGGGTGTTTCCCTCCCCCATCCGGAACGATAAAAGACACCTGCATTCACCCCTCGAGCGTCTTTAGATCCCTTTTCCATTATTTCAAATATTATTTCACTCAAATCAATATCACATGCCACTCTCGCCACTGAGGCTGTTCTATTTGTCATACCTACTTGGCTAAATCTGACAGCCAAAGAAATGCTAATTAGCTTGTCAGAGAGATCCATTACAGTACAAGATCTTTTCAAGAAATAAGAAACCACTCCTCTCCCTCTCTCTCTTTGCACTGATTTGTGTTCTCTTTCTTTCTTTCTTTCTTTCTTTCTTTCTTTCTTTCTTTCTTTCTTTCTTTCTTTCTTTCTTTCTTTCTTTCTTTCTTTCTTTCTTTCTTTCTTTCTTTCTTTCTTTCTTTCTATGCCTGGTTTGGACTTTTTCATGTAGGGAAAAAAAACTACCACACACATATTACATTGGCTACTTTCTCCCTTATCATTCTGCTATAGGAAGAGACCGGCAACATTCTGCTATAGGAAGAGACCGCCGGCCCCATCAGTTTGGTCAGCTCAGATATGGCAACAAGCGTTACCCACGGTTCATACCATATTCCCGGTTCAATACAAACATAAGTATCTCTTTATCACAGCTGGTCTGTATGAGTCATTGGGCATATTTTAAATTTACCCCCAAGCATTTCATTATAAACATGCAAAGATCCCCCCCCCACGCCCTCAATCGTATTGTCCTTGCGTCTGGCTCGTTCATTCAGCAAATCACCCTACAGTATTTCCTTCCTGTGTCGACTGGTAAACGCCTTCTTGCCTCTTGTGCTACGCACACGATTGTCTCTTTCTCCCTAACTTCTAGCCGTCTGGCAACGACCGATTTTAGGATGAAAGAAATAACACTACCTTCCCCTCTCCCTTTCTTTTTTCTTAAAAGAAGTTCGAACTGGTCTGGTCTCACTCTTCGTTGCCCATTAAAATAAATATGTTGCACCTTAAAATAAGACAATGTTGCACATTAAAATAAAAACCCGTCTAGCTTGCCTATTTGACTTTCTTGACAGATATTTCTCCCTGCGATGGCTCCTGATCCTAATCTCTCTTCCCTGCCAACCTGCGCAGGACCAATTGCTTCTCAAAATGATTTGTTAAAATGCGTCCAGTTTCAAGAGGCTCAAGGCCAGGACAAGACGTCTGGGTCAACTCTCCATTTCAAAATTACCAGATTACCAGTCAAAACAAGAGGGGAGGGGGCCAAAGAGGCATAACATTTAGGCAGGCATTTGTTGTCCCGAAGGGCTTACTCACACTGTGAATACTTTTGAAATGCGCATGGAAGTAAACTCTTGCTGAAAGGAAGGACTGACTACTAGCAAGGGACACGGGAGCACCCGGACGCTTTTAGAACGGACCGGGGGTTTGGTTTCGGAGGGGGAGGCTGGTCCTCGAAAGTGTTTACTTTAATGAGCCTAAAGCCTTACAAGACTGTTGGGTGGGAAATGTCACACACCCTCCCCTTCCGTTTTTCTCACTCAGGATTCCAGGCAGGCAGTTGTAAAAGTGTTGACTCCAGCAGACCCCAACCACACCTGCCCCGGACAACCCGCGGAACTCAACACCTGTCTCTGGAGGCCCTGGAGCTCAAGCTGGGAGAACAACCCACCGGCTCAACAAATAAATCCAGATCCGTGGTGGATCTCCACGATTTCCAACCCACGCACAGAGCAAGCACAGGCTCGGAATATATTCTCACATTCTAGTCATTTTTAAAATGAAAAATATTTCTGGAGGGTCCATTCCTAGAGACCTTTCCTGCCCCCTTTTCAGAATCCGACTGGAACAGGCCGAAATATTTGGCAAAACATTCACTTTCTTTTCACTGGTTAATGTTGGTACTTACAGCTCTTACATTATTTAGGTGAACACCTACTCCTTTTGGGGGGGGGCAAGATATTGACGTTCATATCACAGGGGAGCAAATCTTATTTATTTCAATTGGAGTTATTTTTCATGCGGAGTGTTCAGGAGAGGAGAGTTTTGCAAAAGGGAGCCATGTCAGCGATTGTTTTGGAAAACAAATTTTAACCAGGGCTGGAGGGGGAGGGGGTTACAGCAGGACCGTATCCCTGCTTCCTTGGGAGTCGATGCCGCAGAACGCATCTCTAAAGATTGGAAAGCGGCGCCCACGGGCTTCGTCCCAGTCTAAGGGCGCAACTGCAGACCGCACAGTTTCTCTTTCCCGTCAACATGGCGGCGCCCCGTGTGCAAGGGGGCAGCTCATCGAAGCTAGCAGTTCCCACTCCTTGCACGGAGCTCCGGGGTCCGGATCTGCCAGGATGGCCGTGGCCAGAGAGGAGCACCCAGAGAGGAGCGGATTTCTCTTGCTGGGGGTGGGGTGGGGGGTTAGAAGGGCTGCAGCTCTCCCCAGCCTGCCTTCCTGGCGATCCCTTCCAAGGGAGGTTGCGGGGAGCGGATCCACCTGGAAGTACCTGAGTTTCGGAGAGGTTGAGCTGCCGGGCCAACTCGGTCCTTTCCCTCCCGACAACGTACTGGCACCTCTGGAACTCCATCTCCAGCCGGTAGAGCTGCTCGGCGGTGAAGGAGGTGCGGGTCCTCTTGGGCCGGTCCAGGTCTAGCCCTTTCGGCAGGATGATCTCTCGGATCGAGCCTTTGGCATCTGGCAAAAGGAGGCGGAGGCGAAGTTAGGCCGGGCAGAGGCAGCTGGGACCGCTGCGGCCCAAGAAGCTTCGGGACCGCAACCCGGAGGGCCCGCCAGGGAGATCTTGGCATGAACCTCAGCCGGGCGCCCAGACTGAGCAACTCTGCACCCCCGAAGAGCTCCAACCAGAAACCCCCCCACCCCACCCCAACCCAACCCCTGCAAAAACACTGCTGGGCCCGGGAGGAGCAGCCAGGCACGGCAGAGGCCTACCAGCCCCAGCCTCCCTTCGCCTTCTGCTTGCCTTTGCAGCCAGGGGAGCAGAGCTGCGGGTTTGCCCCTCGCTAAGGCTGGTGCGCAAAGCAGAGCCAAGATGCTGCTTTGGGCCGGCTGCCTTTTTTGGGTGGCATCGGCGGGGCGGGGGGAAGGGGTGGGTGGGGATGGTGCCTGGCCCAGCTGACCCGTTGCTCTCGAAACGCTCCGGGAAACAACAGCTCGCCCAAACATCCACTCCGGTCTGCCTCTGTTTCAGGAAAGCCTCCCTAAGCTCTTTAAGCATCTTTAGACAGGCTGGAAGTCGATTTGGATTACGCCTCAGCCTTTTCAGCCAGGTCTCAACCTCCCCCCCCGCCCCTTGCCCTACTGTTACCTTCCTAGTACAGTCCGAAGGCCAGAGAACTCCAGTTTTTAAAACTGACCTCTTTTGGGGTTAGCTGCAATTCTTGCTGGCTTTCCTGGTGTTCTCGCGGAAGTCTTTCTCCCCCCCCCCCCCCCCGTGTGGATGTTCGGGAGGCGCAAGAAGGCATTCAAAGAATCGCAGGCTATTATGACTATGCCGGCCATGGGGCGGTTGAGGAAACCCTGGGCGGAGGTGCGACGAGAGAATAATGGCCCTTTTTCTTTGGAAAGGAAAGCCTTTCACTGAAATACCTTTTGAAATCGAAATCTTGCCAGGCTCTGGCTGTGTCAAGCCCTGTATGGGACGGAGTGGACCCAGGGGGAGACTTTGCTCCTTTTCAGAGAACCCCCGCAAAAACTCGGCTCAGCCCCGCCGGGGGAGAGTTCCGGGGAAACCCCGGTAGGGAAGCCTCTCCTCCCTTCGCACCCCCCCCCACCCCCACCCCATACCCAGCGGCTCCCGAGGAGGGTTGCAACACGCCCCGAGCCCCGACTGCTGGCACCTCTCGGCCGCCCTCTCGGAAGGGCTCTTCTGGCACTTGAAGCCGCCAGCCTTTTCAAACCGGCTGGTCAATCAAGGGGGAGGAAAAAAAGGGGGGGGTCTGGCTAGCACCTCTGTGTCAACCGCGGCCCTTGAGAGTTTCGAGCAGAAACGACTGGGGAGAGATTGCATAGAAACCCGCCCCCCCCCCTCCAATGCACAAAATAAACTGAGAAAAAGAAACCAAGACGCACCCCCCCCCCC
Organism: Sphaerodactylus townsendi; assembly: GCF_021028975.2. Lineage (NCBI taxonomy): Eukaryota > Metazoa > Chordata > Lepidosauria > Squamata > Sphaerodactylidae > Sphaerodactylus > Sphaerodactylus townsendi. The sequence continues at coordinate 52,025,821 of NC_059432.1, read as the reverse complement.
CAAGCGGAACACCTGGCACACCGAACCGTGAAAAACATCGCGTTTAAATCCGCAGCCGCCAAGACTAGGAGAACAGATCTCTCCAATTGCGGAACCCCCTCAAGATCTCTTGGCCTCCTCCGAGAACCCCCGAGCATCTCGGCGTCCAGAGAGCCCGCCGCCGCCCGTTCTCACGTGCGCGGGGATGGATCCCAGACGCGGTCCCCACCCGCCCCAGCCCCCACCCCCTACCTCGGACCAGGATCCTGCGGCAATAATCCGGATCAGCGGACCCCGCTTTACTTTTCCCGCAGTCTTCGGAGGCTGCGCCGGAGGCGGCGAAAGTGCCCTGCTGGTCCTTCAGAAAAGCCGCCGGGAGGTTCCCTTCGCAGCCTTTGCTTTCCTTGCCCTCTTTCGGTCCGTTCTTGGAGAGCCGGGGGGCGCCTTCCAGCTCGGGGTTGCATCTAACGTCCATTTTGTCTGGTTTCCCAAACATCGAGCGCCAGGTGGGGTTTATTAAAAAGTAAAAGAGAGGGGGAGAGAGAGGGAGAGAGAGGTGGGGGTGGGGGATGGGGGTGGGGTGGGGGTGGGGGGAGAAGCCTGCGTTGTCGGGTCTGGCGCAGCGGATGGTCAGATGAATGAGGGGGCAGCCAAGTCCCTCGAAGGGGAGAAGTGGGTCCTGCTGCCCCCAGGCAGGCGACGGGGCGCCCGTTCCCCGGCCGGCTCCTGGTGCGACGAGTGTCCAGCCGCCCCGCGCCCCGGCGAGCAGGTCCTCCGCCGAGCGCCTCTAAAGCGATTTCATGCCCGCCTTATTACGGCGAGGGGACGGAGCGGCTCGACTCCCCGAGGGACGCGCGCTGGCTGTCGCCGCCGCCGCCGCCGCCGCCGCCGCAATTGATTACGGGTAATTTTGCAGCCTCCACATTTAGGTTCCCTCATGAATACACTAAATTGTTTGGATAATATATCGCATCGTAATGGGTGGTTTGGATGCTTGTCCCCAATCAAGGCGAGTTTAGCCAGTGAATAAACCGAAATGATTGGCCTTGCTTTCAAGAAATACACAATCAAAAGACGGAGACTTTCAGGGGAAAGGGGGGGGGGAGGAAAAAAAACTTTTGACAAGATGCAGCCAGGATTGTTAGGAGCCATTAGCAGCCATTATTAACTTTCTTCAGTTTGCCTTTGACCCGTCCAGATTACAGGGTGGTTTATCCAAGACACGCCTAACACATGTGAACAAAGCTATCTAGGAACGGCGTGGGGTGGGGTGGGCTTTGGGGCGGGGGACGAGACACACATCCACATGGAACTCATGAATCTGGAGAAAGGAATCTTGGTTCCTCCCCCCCGCCCCCCCGTCTCCACCAAAGAAACACGGACAACAATTTGAAAGAAAGTTTCCCTTAAGGTGGCTGGCTCGATCCAAGAAAGCAGGTTTGTTTTGCCAAGTAGCGGGAATCCTTTTCCACACTTATCTCCCCAGCAGCCAGCCATCTTAAGCTGCGACTTCATTCAGCCCAGAGACTTGCGTGTTCAACCCCCACTCCCCCCTCGCCGCCCATTCTGCACCTTGAGGACATTTACGAAGTATGGTGTGTATTAAAAACCAAACCAAACCAAAAACACCTTGCTTTGTATTCCTATGGATCCAGTAGAGCGATTGAGCGAGCGAGCAAGGGAGATCTCGACTGAGTGATCTACTCGAAAGGGGAGGGGGTTCCCCCTCCCGAGCTATTTCATTGTGTCTGCTACAATATCTTTGAGAACCGCAACAGCCAGTAATCCAATAAGACCATTGATTAGGCTACAATGATTCAATTCAAGCGCATGGCTTTGTGTAAAGAGCATGCTCCAGCCTTTCTTGTCACCTTGCAGGGCAGAAGCCCCCTTCATGCTGCTCTCCTTATTCATTCCTTTATGGGAAATGTAGAGCGAAAGGAGTGAAAGATGGCAATTATCTAATTGGACTATTAACAAACAATTCTCCGAGTGTGGCTGTCTGGCATTGGTTCTTGGGCGGGGTGAAAGGGCACATGTTGCACTGGCCCCATTCACAAAAGAGTTTTAGGGGGCCAGGCGAGAGAAAGAAAGCAGGGGAACTTTTCACACAAAATCCAGGCATTTTAGTTAGACATCCTTCCCAACCATCTCAGACTCGGTGCTTGTGGGCGGAAAGGGGGGGAGGTTGTTAACTTTCTCCAAGAGAAAAAATATATAAATATATATACTTCAGCTGGCAGGGGGAGAAGGGGGGGGGGACTCAACTACGCCTTGATGGTAGATTTAAGATTTCCAGATGGAAAGAGGCAAATCAAGAAGCCTTCTCAACGGAAAGAAAATGGAATGATATTTTTTAAAACCAGTTGAGGACCCTCTTGACTGGGCAATTCACGTGCCCTGTCTGAACAGCAAATGTAGAGAAAGAAGCTCTTTCAGAGAAAAGAAAAAAAACCCTGAGAACCTTTTCACATGATCATTTAGGCACGTGCATGCCAACTGAAAAATGGAAATTTTGCGGCAACTTGTAGCTACTTGGTCCTATGCACCTTTTGTCACATGAAAGACTTGGTATCTAGTATGTAGGCGAGAGGGAGGTATGTCCAGCCTGTTTGCCTTGGCTTGATTTTTCAGGCAAACCTCTCCAGATGTTTGTGTGTCAACACCTGGAGCATGTGCTTTTTAAGGGAGAGATGCAATATCTGGTCCAGAGATTACACAGCATAACATAATTTTAATCCCCTTTAAAGAATACAATTGCTATTTCATGCAAAATGTATTATTTTTATCCTGTCATTATTTTTCTAGCCACCCACTCAAGGTGTCTGGATGGGATGTGTTAGACAATAATGTAAATATTTCACATATCATACAAATACCATAATACCAATACTTTTATATAGATTGTGGTCTTACTGGGAAAAGGAGAAGCATTTTTTAATAGGCAACACATCTATTCATTCTATTAGGATGATTCATGTGCGGTAACAGGTGTCTGCACAGGTCTTGCTTCTATGAACTAGGGTTTATCTGGATTTTACTATTTTCTATTTTACTGTATAGCTGAACATCAGTTACGTGAACCATAGCTCATTAACCAAATTCACAGCATCCATTATGTCCTCTGTACATTAGTATTCTCGACTTTGACCTTTAGATCTTTCCTGGTTATATATACAGTTCTCATGGACAACACCAAGAAATGTTCTTGTAATACTTTCCAGTAGGAGACAATTAACATGCCCCCCTAAGGGCATTTAGAACTGGTTCATGTGGGCATACATATCACCTGATTTGGCATTTCCTAATTACCCAGCATTTAATGATGGATGACAACCAAATTTGGAAATGCCCCGTGGATACCATGGTACCCTTCAGTGTGTTTCCTGGTGCTCACTTCTTTCTCCCATTTCTCTTCTGAAGCACAAGGTCAGTTCTGGCTTTCCAGCTGAAAAAAGATCCCAGCAGGCATCACATCTATATATACAGGGAGCATCCATTTGGAAACAGGGCTCTCCATCATAGGAGGATGTTTAGAAGCATGTTATGATTGCTGCCAGCCTCCATGGAAGCCATTTTGTGGTTGGTCCCATTCTTTATACAGCCATTTTGTGGTGGTGCCCTGTACCTGTTCTCAACATTCCCAAAGTTTTCCACCAGTTCAACAAGATTAAGGTTCCCTTGAGTATGTAGACTGACTTGGCTGTATAGCATTGCATTTGCAGTGATACCATAACTGATAGCAAGGAATCCCATAGAATGATATGCTTATTTGATATGATATCCTTATTTGATAGCAGTTATACCACTTCAGTCTTTTAATGTTGTCATGCTGGTGATGAGACAAGGAGAACTGCCCTAATCCATATGTTAATTTCCCCTACTCTTCTCAGTATCATAGACAGATGCTCGTAACAGCTAAAATATAGAAGTATCAGATCAATCACATGTTTGTAGATGCCAAGGGGCTACTTAGTTGTCTTACAAAATGGTTTGGGGAGGTAGGCAGTGGTGAATCAGTGGTCTTCTTCCTACAGAGAACCCTTTTATCACACTCTCTCCCTCCCAGAGGTCCAGGAGAGAAGTACATTGAGGATGCTTCTTCTACACTAATTTAAGGAAAGCATGTTCTAGTAGAAGTGGCAAGTGTGAACTCCACCTGCTGCAGGCACATGATTTTCTTGACTGGATTCTATTCTTTCATGGAAGTCAATGGAATGAGTAAGTGTCAACAGAACAAGAAAGGCTGAGATAAATATTTAATAAAACAATTGAACAGATTATTGGACAAGACCTTGAGGACAACAAGTAGGGACATGTGAAATCTCCTTTCCAAACTAGATTACAGTCCAGATTGCAGATCCTCACCTTTGCCCAAAAAGCTTTGTGCGTAGGGTTGCATATTTTGTGTTTGTGTATTTACGATAACATGTATAAACAGCAATGCTATTAAGGCATTTAAGAGGCATATGCATGGCAGATGCAGTCTCGGTGATCCTTTATCAAGCTACCAGTATTGTGTAAAATGCAGCTGCTACCTATATAGACCTTGATGGAGGTGCCATTTCATATGATTGTAGATGCCATTTCACATGAATGGCACTCAGTGTATCCCATGTGGGCACAAGCCGGTTAGCACTTCCTCACACATCTTCGCAAAGAATTACGTGTGATCTCCTTATAGTCTGAACTGGATCAAAGTCTTTAAGGCATAACCAAGAAAATGTAATATCCAAACTATTCCTCAAACAGATATTAAAAGACTGACGTTAGGCTACATGTTCTGTGTGGGAGAAAGAAGCTAAGAAAAAGGGCCATGGGCATTTCTGTATAAATTATGAGCCTCGATAAGGTGAAACACTTGAACAGGAATGTGGTTCCTGTATCTATATAAGTCCTACATTTTTATTTTTGGTAATTGCTAATCTGTACTAAGCATACACACATTTAAGTAAGATTTAAAATCTGTGGCAGTATCAGTAACCTACACAAAAGAAATATGCTCAAAAATGGAAAGTGAGAAAAATAATATTTTACATGTTCAAAAAATCCTAAGTATTTTAAAATAAACCGTGCAACACAGTTCTACTGTAAACCTGATGGAGAAATTATAATTATATTCATAACAAGCATGTGGGTGTCTTTGTGATATTTTCCCAATGCTTTGGTTATGCTACTATCTGCTTGTACAGCTTAATAATAAATTTGTAGTTATTTGGCTCAGTTATGCCTTTTAAATCAAAATATTTTGAATTGAATCGTTATGTTCCAGTTTTATGGGTTTAATCTGTACCCCAGTCAAATCAAATGTGTCTTTCCATTCATGCCTTTTGTCTTGATCTTAAGACCTAAATATGCCAGTATTCTAAATCAACTTCTTTAAAATAGAAGCTTTGTGGAAATGCAGACTGATTTAATAGTAATCTATCTTCCCCTTCTCCTGTTGGACACCAGCTGTGTGCTAAATGCTACACAGACCCAAGCAATGACATGACCATTGCTCAGAATGCACAGAGTTTCCCTTACTTTTCCTACTCTGCATTATCAATTGGATTGGACTTTACAGTCACGATGTGAACATCATAATGCTTGAAAGCAGGAGACATTTGATACATTAAGGCAACAAACTGATTTAGCCAATTAACCTTCAATTTGACTTTTAAAAAGTAATCCCAATGAATCAGGCAGTAGATTAAAAAGATGATTTTTTAATTTTTAATGAATATTTTAATATAAAAATTGTAAGGGGCAGGCAGGACTTCGGATGAGACATATATGAGGATACACCTCTTCTAAGGGGAAAAGCCCACTGGGACAAACTAGTGGGCCATCTAGACCAGATACTGCTTTCCACAGTCCTCCCACATTGCCCAGGGGTACAGGGGCAAAACCTCCTCCTGTCCCTCTTGCTTCCCCATTGAGGGACCTGCCATCTATAACTTTGTCTTTGTTACGGATGTAACTTCACAAAAATACACAGTCCCATACTGCTATTGCAAGAATAGCATCACAAGTCAAAAAGCACAGGCAGCGTAGTTACTTAATAATAACATAGCTAAGAACAGCCTGGATCACTCATTTTTTTCCTCTATCTGAATATATCCCCAGGGGTCATCTGGGTACATTATATGAGGAAGTTTTTATGCGTTTGAGTCATCTCTGAGAAAAAAAATTCCTATATAGTGTATTATTTGCTTGGGACCTACTCATTCATTTAACCACTTGACCCAAAAAACAAAGCCCCCTTGCCCTTTTTGTGCTTTATTGCCAAGAGCCATGATGGGCAACTTGAGGATTCCTTCTGCAGCTCCAACAGGGCATAACTGGATCTGGATGGAGAATCTGGGAATTGTTTATCTGAACTATATTTGGTCTATATTTTTGCCTTTTCTATTTTTTTTAACATCCTTTGACATCGGCTGGATACAGAGGACCATTTAACAGTACACTCTCTCATACTAGCTGTAAAGTCCATTTTATGTGGAAAGTTTGTGTTTGGGGGTTGGGAGAAGCCAGGCAGGAGAATAGGGAGGCTTCTGGTGGGTCTGTTGGGGTGGGTGACTGGCCACCCAATGCCCTGCCAGGCCCAGCTTAGTGTTTGGAGGTTGGGAGAGGTTGGGTGGGAGAACAGGGAGGCTTCTGGCAGGCCCAGTGGAAAGGGAGGCTGGCTGCTGCTGCCCTTCTGGGTCTACCTCATTCTTGGGTGTGGGCGGGGGACTGGTGAAGGAAACACTTCCTACCAATTGGCACACAGGACTCACTTCCATGGCTGGAAGTGAGTCCTGCACGCCCATTGGTGGGAAGTGAGTCATTGATTCATTCCATCCCTTAGGCAATTATGTCTAAGGATATGATATGTTCCACAGTGTGATAAAAAGATCTTTACTATTTTGCAGGATAATATCACATCAATTGGTTATGCGCAAAACATGATAAACTGAACGATCAGCTACCCATCTCTTTCCCGATGTAGCTTGGTGCTGGAAAAGGCACAGAATCCCTTTCTAAGCTTTTTGCTCAATTCTATTGTATCTTTTTTCATCAATCAAGGATTAAGGTTGCATTATTATTTGACACTAAGCTTGTTCAGTTGATTGATTGTGAGTCATTAATGCCATTTATGGGCTTTCCCCTAATCTGTAGTGCTCCCTTACATTTCATTTGGCCTTTGAAGCTGCAAACACTTTCCCCTTGAACTAAGGAAGCAAGCTTTGACACTACCACCCTGCCTGTTTGATTAGGGGTTTCTGACACTGAATCTTTATAGTATAAGCTTCCAGTTTTATTTTGTGATAGCAACACCTTCCTAAATTTATATAGCTTTTTTAGCCATTGCTGAAAACTGTTGAGTTTTTCCAGCATTTCTTCTCAAGTCTCCTTTCCTGGGTAGTTTTTAATGAGGTACACAATTGCCCATTTGACCTCCAGTGTCCTAATATGAATGAGTCTTCTCCCATGTTCTATAAGATTATTGCTCCTATAAACCCCACTGAACCATAAAGCATTGAATTGTACAGTTGGACGGGGCCATAGAAGCCATCTAGCCCAACCCCCTGCAAATGATTGTCCAAATGCTGCTTGAAGACTGCCAGTGAGGGGGAGCTCATTACCTCCCCAGGCAACTCTTCCAGTAATTTTTTTCCCCTAATGCCCACCTGGTATCTTTCTGCCTGTAACTTAAAAACCTTTATTGTGATTCCTGTCCTGTGCTTCCAACAGGAATAGCTCCCTCTCCCTTTCTAAGTGACAACCTTTTGAATATTCAAAGGGAGCAATGGTGTCCTCCTTCCTTTTTTCTAGACCAAACATTCCCAAGACCCTCAGCCTTTCCTCACAAGGCTTGATATCCGGCCCACTGACCATCCTTATGGTTCTCTTCTGTACCTGCTCCATTCTATCCACATCCTTTTTGAAGTGAGGCCTCCAGAACTGCACACAGTACTGCAGGTGCAGCATGACCAATGCTGTGTACAGTGGACCTACTACAACATCTTGCTATTTGGACGTTATGCCCCTAAACCACATTAGCCTTTTTGTCACTGCATCACACGGATTGCTTATATTCAGTTTATGGTCCACCCGCACCTCAAGAACTTGTTCAAGCACACTGCTACCCCCATCCAGTATGCATACTTCTCATATTTGTTATTTGAACCAGTACTCAAATGAATAATGTGTTTTTACCCAAATGAATACGTAGAGTACAATTTGCAGCCTTAATTTCTGGGCTGTATGCTGAGAATTCAGAAAGTTTAAGCTCAGTATTGCAACATTTACAAATAATTTTTTTGCTCAAAATCTCCTTGTATTCATTTAAGTTAAAGAACAGAAGACAAAGCAGGAAACTTTATTTGTTGTTGTGTCACAGGGAAAGAGAAAGAGGCTCTGGAGCTCTGAGCATTTCATCATCCTTAATTGACTCATCCTTCAAATGGGCTCTTCATATATAGTTCAATATACTTCCTAATGACTTGTAAGGGACTGTGAAGGCAGGGTTAGATGGAGCATTGCCCCTGGTACTGGTTATTAAAATCTGTGGAGGATTTCAGGGCAGTTTGGGGTTATCCCTCCCTATGACAGAGGGACATAAGTGCACTGGGAAAGTTGGCAGCACGACAAGTGACATTGATCATGGATAAATGCAAGGCCACAACATGTTACATTTGTGAAATAATCTGCTGGTCTTCAAATGTTCAGAGCTCTCCAAGGAAAAGATAACTACTGGAGATATCATCAGCATTCCTTTCTTCCGAAAGTGTGAGTTTGTTTTACAGCTGCCATGGAATCATTTGGATTCTTTAAAAGGGGAGGGGGTGGTTTCTAAAGGAATGCAAAACATGTCCCTGAAACAGAATTATGGCAGAGATTCTTCGTTAATGCTGTGCTCCATCTGGGTCACTTGCCCTTGTAAGGTATATTGATTGACAATCTGAAAAGCTCCTGGAAACAGTAATGAAAATGACTGATTATGGGTGTGATGAGATGTATGCATAGAAAGACTGTGAAGTCTAGAATTACTTTGCTTAGTATGGGTGAATTAGAGGAGCCCTGATGGTAGCAATCATGCCTATGAAGTGTGCATTGGGCAGTGAACACTTCCTTTCTCCTTAATATAATACAGGAATAAATTCCAGGTTAAATTAAAATGGAGTAAAGTATACAGTGAAAAGAGGGTACATTTCCATAGAATCTATTGTAGGATTGGCTGTGATTCTGAGATTCTGCTGCAACCACGGGCATGATATTAAAAACTTAGCTGCATGATGTCATGGTTGCTCCATCAAGTCAGATACTGGTACCCATATATTAGAAATGATCATGTCATCATGTGCATAGGACAGAAAAACACTTCTGTGGGTAGCTGCACAATTAATTATTCAGCTATTAGTGCTATTTTTAACTATAAGATCCACTGGGGCAATTTTTGTGTGTGGAGGTCACATTACCAAGGCTGCCGGTTGTCAGGTGCCCACCTTCCATCAGGATTCCTTCAATCTATACCAAAGACTTGCATCTGTGTTGTTGTAGGACCTCTTGGGGGCCAGCATGGTATAGTGGTTAAGAGTCATGGTGGACTCTAATCTTTGTTTCCCCAGTTCTCCACATGGAACCTGCTTGGTGACCTTCAGCTAGTCACAGTTCTCTGAGAACTCTCTCAGCCCCACCTACCTCACAAGGTGTCTGTTGTGGGGAGAGAAATGAAAAGCAATTGTAATCCTCTATGAACTTTCTTAAAAGGTAGAGAAAAGCAGAGTATAAAAACCAACTTTTCTTCTTCACTAATCTAGCCTTTTGATTTGCTGGGATACCTATATGATTCTTCAAAATCAAGCAAGTCCCATTTCTGGTTATATTTTCCATTCTCTGCAGTCAGGATCTCCTCACCTCCAGAGGTGGAGCTACCAGGGGACAGGGGGCACATGGGGGGGCACCCTGCCCCCACTTACCTTAGTTTAGCCTGAAAGTGCAGGCTGGAAAAGAAGCCTTGAAGCTGAAAACATGAGCCCCCAGGCCGTTTCCAGCCTGCACTTTCAGGTTGAACTAAGGTATGTGGGAGGGCAGAAAACGCAGAGTGTGCACCAGGTGCAGTATGGCCCAGCTCCGCCTCTGCTCACCTCAGCTCACATGATCCAGTACAACCTCCATTATTTTATGCCAGTTTTGTGCTGTCTGGCTACTGAGCCTTTTTATAGCTAGTAACTGCAAGATTTATCTGTTCTGTAAAACAGATGTGGAAGATGATGTCCCTGGAATGAATTTAGCAGTGAGGCTTTGAAGTACATGGTCAATCCAGCTTCTACAGTTCTTCCAGAAGTCACTTGATCTCCATTCCTGAGTCACTGTGGAAATCTGATGAGCTACCTAAGATATTCTGTTGCAGCCCACTTAGGAATGTGACATGCTGGTAGGTAAACAATGGAACAGAGTAATTAAGAATATTTGTTTAAACTGTTTATATGTTGCTTTTCTGACAAGTTGTTTACTGAACTATAGTCTTCTGGATGTTGATATCTAATTATCTGTTCATTGATCATCCCTGGAAGAACAAGCATTGCAAGTGTATTCGTCCCCTTTTAAAATAACCATGACAATTTGTCTGCCTTCATTGGTTTAATCTCTTTAAGGTTCTGAATCAAGATTACAACCCCCACCCCCACCCCTTTCTCAGGGACCAGAGCAGAAAGTCCCAATTCCAATATCTGATTATAAGCTAATATCAGGCTATAGTCCATTATAAAGAGGCTGAATAGAGGGAGGAGAAACTGGAGGGTGTGTCTGTTGCAGAAGGCTCTCTCCTGTCCTCACTGCAATTTCACTGGAAGTTGAGCCTCAAGAGGCTGCCTCAGCTGTCTCAGCTGCTCATTGTTTCCTTCTTTTTCTTTTTCTTTTTCTTTTTCTTCTTCTGTTCCTGTTTTGTTTTCTTCTCATCTGGGACCCTTATTGTGACTGGCCTGTGTGTACCTTTGTGCCTGGAGCCAATTTGGAACAGTAACCTCTTGCTGATTCAGTGGCCACATGTGGGTGAGGAATACCAGCTTGCTTCTTGCTTTAGCCAGAATATCTTATTTTCCACAGAGCTGAGACTGTCACACCTTGTGACAGGTTTCTACTCAATTGTTTGGCAAAGTAAGGCAGATTGCCCCCCCCCCCCCAGGGACTTGAATGATGGGTGGGAAATAAATCTACAGAAAATAAACAAATAAATAAAGCCAGTGGACATACTAGAAGAGGGTTAGTTTGCTCTTGTACATGACAGCGCCTGAATATTCAGCCGTGACATCACTACTTCAGCCCATTTTACCTTGAGTGTTTCACCCCAGAACCCCTTGATGTGTCCCTGTATAAAATAATCACAAGCATTTCTCAAGCAGAGGGTATGCCCATGTAGAATTCATTCTTCACTTCAGTTAAGAGTTGTTAACCTTCAGGGCACAGCGTTTTTCTTCACCTTCTGTCTTGTGAAGGACCGATTAGTTAGGTCAGGTGCTGGCCAAGATTTTCATTTGTCTCTAAGGGGAACAAAAAGGATTTATTTGCAAATAAGAAGTACATTCCCAGAAGCATACAACTGGCACAATCTAGAATTGTTTTAAGCAATACATTAATCAGTTTAGACTGCAGAAGAACCCTCCTCCCACCCCCAAACTGAAGCCTGTTTGAAACAGGAATAAATACCGACAGTGTTCACACTCATCCCATTGCTATATTTTGATTTTTAAAAAGCTTTTGAAATATTTGTGACTAGAGCTGAAAGAGGGACAAAAGATAAGTGTATACACGACAGGAAATGATCCCTCCTTCAAACCACTTTTGCCTCTTTTAAAAACTATTGCTTACCAAAAGCCTAAAATAAAAATTAGAGCATCTCAGCACAGGTAATATTTTGCAGTATTCATCATTTGGATACACAAAGCATTATAAGTTTTCCTGTCATTTATCTATCATTATTTATTTATTTATTTGTTCATTCGTTCGTTCGTTCATTCATTCATCAGATTTCGTAGACCACCTCATCCCCAGAGGGCTCTAGGTGGTTCACAACACAAAACTAAAGAGCAGTCAATAAATAACTTAAATTGCCTCTAAAAACATTAAAATCAGTATGCAGCATAACATCCCCATATTAGCGGCACCCGGTCTTAAGACTGGGACGGAATGGCAGCGCCCCAGATAGAACTGATGTAGGGCACTGCCAGAGATGACACTATGAGAGGTCCTCACAAGGGGGCAGCCAATCCGCGGCCGGCCTCACCAAAAGCCCGATGGAACAGCTCCGTCTTACAGGCCCTGCAGAACTCACTAAGATCCCACAGGGCCCAGACAGCTGGAGGAAGAGCGTTCCACCAGGTCCGTAAAGGTCCTGGCCTGGGTAGAGGCCAGCTGCATCATTGAAGGGCCGGGGACTTCCAGCAACTCTGCCGACGCAGAACGCAGCAGTCTATTAGGGACATATCTGATGCAAAAAATATTCATTCCCATATAGTTTGCTTCATAATTTTAACATTTGCTTGTTTAAATAATTTATATGCTGCTTTAAAATTATTAAAACCCGTACAATTCCATATAGAATTTAAACAAAAACCTGCCTCCATTAAACCCCTTGAACTAAAAGTCTCCTTAAAAAGTTCAGTCCGGCACTGCATCTGGATCTATGCCAAAGTGGAAGTTTTTTTCATGTGGTCTGGAATGCTATTCCACAATGCTGAAGCCACTACAGAAAGAACTTGAGAACTGTCAGAGTCAGATTTCATCTGCCTATATGAAGGGAAACACGCAAACCTTGATTAGGCAGGGCTGGATCTACATTTTTTGAAGGAAGGCAAAAGTACAAAATGATGCCCCCATATATTATATACATATTTTTCTAAATACATTAACAATTATACTTTTACATTATTTACCTATGATGTTTGAATAGTCCTTCAATCCCTCTGCACGTATAGAATCCCAATCCAAGAGACAGTTTTTCAGCCAAGCCTTTTCTTGGACATTTTTTAAAAATATAGCACACATAATTTCAACAGGGGATACACCTGACACACTTCACTCTCCTTTGCAGCCTGGTAAAGCACAGTATAAGAAAAGCTTTATCTTGTAATTATGCTGCTAGAAACTAAAATGACTAAACTGAAGCTACTCTAGTCACTGGGAAAGACTCATTGGAAAGACAATAATGCTAAGAAAGTTGAAGACAGCAGGAAAAGAGGAAAACCGACTATGAGATGTATTGACTAAATAAATGGAATCACAGCCCTCAAGTTGTGTGAGCTGAGCAAGACTGTTAACGAGAGGACTTTTTGGAGGACATTTGATTCATATGACAGAAGCAACTTGATGGCACATAACACATTCTTGTACCCCCCCCCCAGCCCAAGCCTATCAGATGAGAGAGCAAGTTTATTTGTTCCCCCTTTTTAATTTTATTGGATTTATAACCAGCCCTTCCCAACCAAAGTTGGGTTCAGGGTGGCATACATTTTTTTTCCTATTTAACTCTCGTCTGCTCCGGGATTTGCAACAGCAGAGCACAATGTGGGGGGGGGGGGAGGGAAAGGGAAGATGGGAAAGGGAGGTATATTAGGCATTCTAAATTACTAACCAGTGACCAGTTTCCAAAATTCTTCTTCCCAGTGAGTGTTTAAAACCCACTCAAAGCCCTTTCCCCAGGTGTCTCACATGTCCAGATCTCACCACAGCCATTGTCAATGCCTGGTTGTTGAAAGGGGAGATGGGAAGACAAGGAATTAGAAGGTCATGCAGGTGGAAGACTAGAGGATGCCGTTGACTGGGGAAGGAGGCAGATTAGAATGGCCGTGTGGAAGTCTATATGTCTAGAACTTGCCTAGAATTTGACATCTTTGAACATCTCATCAGGAATCTTTAGCTCTGCCTCCTCTTCACTTGCCATAATTTCACCCAAATAACAACTGTAGCTTCCGCCTTAGCAAGGGCTGCAACTGTGGCTCAGGGTCTCTACCTCCTAGTAGCAACCTAATGGGGGAATGGGGCATGTGCATGGCAGAATAAGCCATCTCTGCTGGAAAATTGAGCCTCCTCCCCTCCTAGCAGCAGCCTATTTTGGGGAATGGGCATGCGTTCTGCAGAATGAGCAATCTCTTCTTAGCAGCAGCTTAATTGGTGGGGGGGGGGCACATGCAGCAAAACAAGCCATCTCTTTTGACAACTGTGCTTCTTCCATCTTCTGCCACTGTCCCCTCTCTGCCTGATGCCTGAGGCACCTATCCCCCACCCCCTAGATCTGGCCCAGTGATTAGATAAGCACAGTTTCCATAAGAATTCACATAGAGAGAGGCTTCCCTTCAAGTGGGCAGATTTCAGGACAAGAATGACTTTAAAATGGCAGTTTTTTGGAATATTTTCAATGAGTGGTAAAGACCTTGTACCATAGAACTGGAAGAACTGCTGCCAGTCTGAGTAGACAATATAGACCTTGATAGGAAAAGTGCCTGATGTAGTATAGGGCAGCTGTATGTGTTCATATGTGCTCACCATGTCAATGGCAATTAAAAATCAAGCAATAGTCACAGGGAATCATGTCCCCCTCTTACCAGCAGATACATATTAACAGAGCAGCCAAAGCCATCCTGGTTCAACAGTTAACCCTGAAGTAGACAAGAGCTTTCTTCAGAGGATGCTCCTTTCTGAGGGAGCAAAATACCAAACAACCTGTTGCATAGCTCTACATGCAAGCACACAACTAACTAGCTGTTTCAAGTTTAAGGCTTCAATACATATCTTAACGCAGTGCCAACATGTCAAAACCCCTCCCCTACCCCTGGGAGGCTTTGAATAAAGATCAAGAGCAAAACACAATACTGAGGAGCGAACAGAGGCATATCGACAGAAAATTGTATTTGGGGCAATATGGAACGCATGCTTACCTGGGACTTGCTGTTCTGCTGGTTTCCCTTGGCCCAAATCTAGCTAACTAACATGGAGGGTTTAAGTGCCCTAGGTAGCTGACCTGAACTGACATCTTGCAAACCATGAGAGCTTTTTATGAAACCTCTCCTCCCCTAGATTTTTTTTGAAATGTGAAAGCTCTCCTAACCTTAACTTGAGTCAATGAAAAAGTTTTTTAAGACTACTAACCAGTGATTTATTTTTAAACATATCTGAGGTTAGCCTCCAACTACTCTGACCTGTATGAAGGGGTTGTCTCAGTCATGGGACTTAGAAGACAGATGCCTTGGGCACCACATGGTGGGGCAGGGAGCTCCACAGCCCTGCAGTCTTCTGCCTGAGGCATTAAGAGGGAGGACTGCCTTCAGTGGTAGAGTGGTGGTCTCCCTGTTCTATAGCCGATCCCCTATGCTCCAGTGGGGGGGGGGCATCAACTGTAACTTGGTTGGAGTCTCCAACACTCTACAGCTCATTATCTTTCTCTAGCCTGAGAGATTCTGGAGCTCCAGAATCATGAAGACCACCACTGCTTGTATCATGTTGCATGTACCATGGTCTCCTTTAAACTGGGATCTCAGTTGACATGCCTGTGACATCTAGCACACCAGAGACCTGCAGTTCAGAACAACATATGGAAAGGGCCATGGCCCAGTAGCCCAACATTTATTTTGTGTGCAAAAGTCCCCAGCAATGCCCGTTAAAAAGATCAGCTAATAGGTGATGTAAAAGACCTCTTCCTGAAGCCCCAGAGAGCTGCTGTTTATCTATATAGTAAATACTGGCGTAAAATCAATGGTCTGACTCGGTATAAGACAGCTTCATGTATTCGTGTGGCATTCTAACACTACATGCATAATGAAGTTGCACACATAGCAGCTCAGTTTAAATGGGATTCTAGATGCACACAACATTTCATGGGAAAGCCATTATACACCAGCATCATCTTTAGCCAGCCTCTCTTTACAGAACTTAAACCTAGGCTACTTCAAAATCAGCAAATCCTACCAGGTGACTAACTAATGGACAGGTCCAGTCAGGTGAACCATCTTAATCGTAGACCTGAATAGTTATTTAAATTAATATTTCAGGCATATAGGCTTGCTTCTTGTCTGTGTCTGCAATTGAAAGTTAAAGTCTGCATCATTGCATTCGTTATCTTCCTCCATGACCAAGTAAGAGATACAGGCCATTTATGCATGAATTACTCACCCTGCATGCTATTTGCTTCACAGTGGGGGTTTCCTATAGTTTTTTGTTTACACAGGGATACTTCTCCTAGTGAAGTGTCCCTAGTCAAGCCAATCTGGAATTTTGCTCAACTGCTGCTTTCTTGTTGTTTCCATGCAGCCTCCAGTTGGGGAAGTTTTTGGCTGCTTTATTATTATTATTATTATTATTATTATTATTATTATTATTATTATTATTATTATTATTATTATTATTATTATTGTTGTTGTTGTTGTTGTTGTTGTTGTTGTTGTTGTTGTTGTTGTTGTTGTTGTTAAATTTAATAGACCACCCTACCTTTTTGCCATCTTTGGTCTAGAATTACTTTGATAGTCCATGTCAATTTCATAACAATTGCACAGGGTCCATTGATCAAGTGACAGAGCTTCAGCGTTAAAATAAAAAATAAAAAAGACTTTCTGTTTTTTCTGAAATGATGGCCCTGAGAAATTGCTATTGTGTGAACAGGGAAGAGGAGGAGGATTGAGAAAACCAGAAGAAAGCTTAAAGCACAGCAATCTCCTTTGTTTTCCCTGTGAAGGTACAGGGGGGAAAATTACACTTTAATAGCTTTCAGGAACTTCAGGGAATCTCTGATGTAAGAGCACGGTGACTTCTAAAGAGGGAAATGAGAATTAAATGGAACCTATGCTCAATGCAAAGAAGAACACAAGTGTCTAAATGACCACATATTACTAACATTCTTAGATATTGAAGAACCATGTTGAGGATAATTCTAAAAAAACCACTGGACCATGTAATTTTAAATCATGTCAAGGTGAATTCTGTTTATTTATACCAAGGATCTTCAACCTGCTCTTGGAATCAGAAGAACAAAACTAGAAACTCTAAGCACAATCTATCTGTTTATTCTGTTTAATTGATTACTAGTTAGATATATCTATATTCCTTTCTATCCCATGATCTCAGAGCAATTTACAACAATCTTTTCCCCAAATATGTTTTGAAGAAAGACAAAATTATCACTAAACATTGTTTTGCAAAACAATCACCACACGATTGTTGCATGTGGTGACACAGAGAATGGAAATCCTCAACAGTCAAAGTTCTCTCATAGAAGTGTAATTCCTACGTTCACAATAGGATGACCCAGAAAAGGGTGGAGACTGAAAGAAGAAGAAGGCTGCAGAACTCATGAAGTTGAAGGAAGCAAGGCTTCTGGGTTGGAACCTTGATAAATTATTATAAGCTGATAGATTTAACTGCAATGTTGTTGGGAACTAGTGGGAAGGGAGGTGTTTATTTGTGCTATATTGTAAATGTTAGAATTTATTGTTCCAGGGCTTTGTGTGTGTAACTGGTGAGAGTTCTTTTGGGGACCTTCATCGTCTCAAATCCAGTACACCAAGCATCTGGAATCTTCATGAGCCACTCACTTGCAGGAAGAAATGGACTTGGCATTATTGGACTGTAATTAGAGGGATGTGAAATGAAACTTAAACAGGACCTTGAATTGTTATGTTAAATGTTAATACTTGATGAATGTTATATGTTAAGAAAAAGTAAATAGGTTACAGTAAAGTAAATTGAGGTTACAGAAGCTTTCAGACAAAAGTGGAGTTTAATGTTGTCATCACATAATGCTCTTAGGTGGCTGTTTAACTTAGTCAATGCACTGAAAAAAAATACTTGATGAAAGTTCAACTAGAGTAAACTGAGAAGTTCTGATCACCTTCTGTGCCAGGGAGTGCAATTTTTTGTACATAAGTGAACATATAAATGATCAACTCTCCTAATGTAAAATAATTTTTTGTATACAAACTGAACTGTGCTGAACAAGGCCAAAGAAAGAGAACAATAATGTATACCACCGTTGCTAGCAACTATTTTGTTACACAGTTCAAAAGTCATGAAATGTATACAATCAGCCTTAATGCATGCTATTATTTCATACCATTTTTGCAGCACTGTTCCATGGACAAAGTCCTTTACGTTTTGTCTGTCATTGATACTCCCCATGACCTTGAGAAACAGGGCATATTGAGGCAATGCCAAGGCTATCTATTATATTTTATGGCTGAGCAAGGACTCATCTAAATTCAACCATGTTAACATCCTCTGACACTGTTCATCAGACACAAGTAGATAACTGCTACTGGCGTCTGCAGAAAATGGCGGTTACATCATTGGGTTCACCATCACTGAATCACTGAGATTTCTCCTCACTTTCCCAAATTCATTTAGTATAAAACTAGTCCTCTAATCTTTCCTCCTGCTCTTGTCAAACAATAGTACAGTAGATGGACCTCTTGTCTTCTTCCTTAAAAGACTGAGCCAAAATAATGTTTTTATGTGTAACTGGATGGCTGCAAGAGTCCAACAAAGAAGCTGAGGCAACCTTTGTGTACCCAATCTTCTTGGCAAAGGAAATTATTAGTATGTATCCCATTTTGCGAGAAACCAGAAGTCTAATTTCAGAAATGAAGGAGTTTGGATTTGCACTCCACCTTTTTCAACCATAAAGAGGGAATTACAAACTCCTTCCCTTCCTCTCCCCTAACAGGCACCTTGTGAGGTAGGGAGATTTCTGAAAGAAAATGTTGCACATGTCTCTAGTTATCTACTCCCTAACAGTAGTGTACGGTGGCTAAATGTGCTTTACTTCTTAGTAAGGTTTCCGTCTGCCTTTGTGCAGGTATGCATGCTGTCAAGCCGAGCTGACCTATGGCAACCCCATAAAGTTCTCAAGGCAAGAGACCTTTGGAGGTAGTTTGTGCCTGCTCCACATGGGCTGAGAGAGTTGGCCCAAGGTCACATTGCGGGCTTCATGGGAAGGTACAGGAGAATTGAACCTAGTTCTCTAAAGTCTGACTTTCTTAATCACTACACCGTGCTGGCTCCTACTTCCTGGTGATTTTGCTTATCTCCATGTTATGAAAATTTTCAGCTGCCTATTTCCATGCAGCCAGCCTATGTTAAAGGTTTGGGACATTTTCCCCCAGGCTTGCCGCTGTGATCCTAAGTAGAGTTACACCCTTCTGAAGCCTTTTTTTTTTTGCTGTCAAGTCACATCTGACTCAGGGTGACCCCTAGTGGCATTTTCAAGGCAAGAGATGTTCAGAGGCGATTTGCCATTCATTGCCTGACTCCAACTCACCCCCCCTGATATTCCTTGGAGGCCTCTCATTCAGATACTAGCCAGGGCATAAGACCACTAACTTACATGATTTTATAATGACATAACTCTGTCTAACATGGGAATGCATTTATTTCCCTAATGTGTGTACAAGCAGCTCAGGGGTGGCTTTCTTTTCCAGCCAGAGAAAAGCAGAGGAGGAAAAGGTTAAAGTGCCCCCCCCCCTTTCCATGTGATATTCCTCCTGGACAAAGCAATACTGGCAAAAAAATCTGCAATAGAAAAATATGCTTAAAATAAACATGTAAGAAATCATAACATGTAGTACAGCCATTGCAATGCTATCGTTCCTTGGCCATATGCCCAATTGTATCAGCTTGGCTTTATGCCTATTCATTACCATTCAGAAAAGAAAAATATTACATGCTTGACATATTATGTAATCGTGGTTCATATTGTACATGTTCCTTATGCACACCTTCAGGTTGCAGAGATGGCAGATGTCCCTATATCACCCCACACTGGTGACGCCGTTGAATAAATCAACCAAAATCCTACTTAGGTTGAGGATATAAACAGCTGGCTGCTTACCAGGGTTAAATCTTCCCATTGCCTACTCAGAAAACTGGAGAAACATAGATCTGTTCATGGGCAGTCCATACAAAGGAGCTGGTGAGTCACGGGCAGGCCTCCAATACCAGAGAACTCACAAGCGAAGACCCCAGAGACTGAGTTCCTGCAAACCAGCTGCACTCTGTAGTCAAGGCATTTTCAAAAGGGCTTCAGCATCAGGGGAGAAATCTCGACTCTGTCAGGATCTCAGATCACTCAGGAGGGCTTCTGCAACGGCGCATGCTAGCGTTGCAAGTTGGTTTTCTCACAAACATAAATGCCTGGAAGAGAAACACTGAGTTCTTCCTTTCTCGTAGGAAAGTAAAAGCTGATGCAGTCTGGAGGGATGTATTCTCATTGGGTAAATCTTTGGCAACCTGCGCATGTCTTTGTTGGACTCTTGCAGCCATCCAGTTATACATAAAAACATTATTTGTGGCTCAGTCTCTTAAGGAAGCAGACAAGAGGCCTACCTTGCTATTGTTTGACAAGAGCAGGAGGAAAGATCAGAGGACTAGTTTTATACTTAACGAATTTGGGAATTCTCATCAGCTTGCGGAAATCACTCAGTTGAGAGATGCGTGCTATTAGCATATTGTTGTTATAATGTCATGACAGTAATCTGAACTTCCTTAAACATGTAGCCCAAGAGTCAGGAGACCCAAATTAAGGCCAAGCAACTCCTTCAAAGCAACACAATGGTCAAATCTTGTGTCTGGAAATGCTTTTGTGAAAGCATTCTTCACAACTCCATTCCCCCATCATTTTGGGTCCCTGTCCTTGCCTTTTCCATTGCAATTTCCCCACAATCTACTGCAGAAAACGTATCATTCTTGATAAGGATGGGATGTTGTCCATGATGCAGATGAACAACCCTCCCTCCTTTTTTCCCCTTTCACACAGGCTCTCTAGCCCAGAGGTAGGGAACCTGCGGCTCTCCAGATGTTCAGGAACTACAATTCCCATCAGCCCCTACCAGCATGGCCAATTGGCCATGCTGACAGAGGCTGATGGGAATTGTAGTTCCTGAACATCTGGAGAGCCACAGGTTCCCTACCCCTGCTCTAGCCAGTTGCATTTTGAAGCGGCAATTCAAAAATATCTCGGTCTCCTTTTCTATTATTGAGAGAACTTCCCACTCAAAATGGAAGCCAAAACAACTGCTGGAGCAGGTGCCACTGCCTGAAGAAACAGGAACAAGTAGCCCACCAACCCCCAACCCCCCAGAATGCACTTTTCCGGCCAAACTAAAGCAGCAACAGCACACAGTCAGTACTGCAGCAGTCCCTTGTCAATATCCCCCTGCAAAAAGCTGCAGTAACATCCACTCCCTTTCCAGAGGTGTAAAATCAGCCTCTTTTGGGAAGACCAAGCCTATCAGATGAGGGTGTAGGGCTACTGGTTGCCTTGGGTAAAGCCAAGCATAATGCAGCAGCTCCCAGATTGAAAGTAGGGTGGGGGCAAGATAAGAGTTTATCCTCTTCCCCACCACCTCATTTGATTCCAGGCAGCTTGCAGCACCTTAGCAGAGCACAAGGCAGGGGGGCAGAAAAGATGGCTGTCTCAGGCATTCTAAACCCTTGATGCTCATTGAGGGTGGGGGTGAGATATAGGAGCTGCAGAAGGAGCCATCTCATCTGGGCAGTTGAGCTCCCCCCCACCTCCACGCCACCAGCAGCAGCAGCAGCAGCAGCAGCAGCAGCAGCAGCAGCAGCAGCAGCAGCAGCAGCAGCAGCAGCAGCAGCAGCAGCAATAGCTTAATAGGGGAAAGAGGCCCGCCGGCTGCAGAACCAGCCAAGGAAATTCCTAGAAATTGAGCCTCCCGGATCCCGTACCATTTGCCCTTCTCTGGCCTCGCCCCTGCACCTGTTTGCCAGTTAGAGCTGGTCCTGCCAACTAGGACTGAGATCCCCCCCATCGCCCCCGCCCCCCAGCAGTGGGCAGATACCGCTGGAGCGCCAAGAGCTTCCTTTCACACGCGCACGCGCGGATGCCCTGGGCCTCTGGTCAAGTGTTCTCTGCGGGCATGGATGAAGGGAGGGGTGGGCGCAGGCGGTCATGGCGAAGGGGCGGGAGCGAGCGAGGCGCCCTGGGGGGCACGGGGTTGGGCAGGCCGCCGAAGGCCCCGCTGCCCCCCTTCTCGTTTTCCTCATCCGAAGGGGGAGGCGCGAAGGGGCAATTTCCAGTCTAGAATGCTGCAGGTGCAGGCGCCACGTGTGAATGCTCGCGCCCGACTCGCGTGTGGCTCACTCACCGGGATCCGGCCACTTGAGCCTTTTCTTTCCCTTCCTCCGCCGTCACATCGAAGAGGCCGGGTGCGATTTTCCGGCTTTCGGCCTCACAGCCCTTCCCGGGCCGACGGCTGCCTGGTTCCGAGTGGTCGTCTGGCAGGCAGCGCTGACGCGGCGCCCCCGCTCCTCCGGCCGCTCCTCCTTCCCGTCACTTTCTTTCCATACAGAAAGTCGATCTAGCCCTTTGGTTGTTGTGGAGGGGGAGGGAGCGTCTGGGAGGACACTGGCAGAGTTTCTCCTTCAGTTTTTTTCCTTTTATTACCAACGCAAATGGCATGAAGATAGCGCAGGACAGCTAGATGTGCTCTTCCATACCTGTTGCATTACAAGAGAAATCAAGTCAGCATCTCGGGGGGGGGGGGGGCTTTTGAGCGCACTTTCCCCATAATTCTCTGGCCGTCGGCCTTTCTCCGGTGGAGGTTGGAGCGGCGCTTGCCCAGGCTGCGCGCGCGCGCACGATGCCCCCGACCCTCTCTAGTCTCTGCGCGCGTCCGGTGGTGTGTGTGTGTCTTGTTGCGCTCCCTTTTGCGCGGCTTTGAAACGATGGGGAAAAGCAGCTCGTTTCCCCTCCGCCTCTCAGCGGCTTTATGGCGGGCGTTTTCAGCGCTGGAGAGCGACGGGTTGCATGACTGAGGCAACCCCAAAGGGGCGACAGGTCTTTCTCCAAGCGTGGCGAAGAATTCTGAAGCGTCGACCTGCCAGCTCAGTCCTGGCGTAGGCAGAGGGGGCTGCCCGGCCCGGGCTAATCTGTCTCCCCGCAGTGGGTGGCCGGAGCCCTCTGGCAGCTCAGCCCTCCAGACAGCCCGGTCCACGCGGGAAGAGGAGGGAGCACGTGGACAAGGCCCGGAGAGGGCCCGGATAGGAAGTGGAGAGGAAGCTGCAATGCTGATTCGAGGTGTCTCCACCCACCTACCCCCGTTGTCGGAGAGGATGAGGAGCTCCATTGCAACCCCTGGGACTCGGAGGCACGAAAGGCTCAGCAGCCTTTAAGCACCCGGAATGCGCCTGGGCGACCAAGGGTCACTGCTGACGCCCCTGAGCTCAGCTCCTCGACTCGAGTGCTGCCATTCAGCCATTAGGCCCGGGGCCCCTTCCTTTGGTCTTCAACTGGGTCTCTTGCACCCTGCAAGGGGTTTGATTTTGATTTTTTCCAATGGATCCTGACCCCGTTTCCAGCAGCTCTGTTCGGCCAGGTGCAGCGCTTCGCTGCACGAATGGGAAATCGGTGGAACCAGCCCAATAGGGTTTGTCTCATGACAATATCGGGACCAGCGCTTGGGGCTTGGGGAAGCCCTTGGACGTGTGAATGAAGAGACGATGAGCCGTTGCTCACGGGCCCAGCGCTTGAGATCAGCCTTCTGTTCGCAAGACACCCTCGACCCGAAACACAACAGACCTGCAGGCTCAGAACTCCCCGGCCTGGCTGGGGTCGCCGTCTCGGTCCGCTGCTCAAGGTAAACCAAATTTCCTGAAATAAAAACAGCGGGGACAAAAACCTTCGGATATTCTCCGCATTTCCAGGAGGACTGCAAAGCCAAGGGACAAGTTTATATACACAAGTGGGTTCATCAGCGATTAATCGCCAGCCAAGCACAGAGAGGCAGAGAACTTCAGTGACTCTCCAACTATCGGGGGATGAAAAAGTAACCAAGTCGGGTGCAGACACACCCGTTCCCATCTGTGAGCCAAGATCTTGTCATAGCTCTTTTCGGCGCAACTTCGAGCAGTGAGCAAGCCCTGAAGAACTTGCATGGACAGCAGCCAAATCTGTTCCTGTTGCCCCACTTCCTTCAGCTTCACTGAACTCGATTCTTGATATAGTGCTTACCTCGACAGAAGTGCTTAGTCGCAAGAATAAAAAGTTTGTTGTGATAGCATGTGCAACACAACAGTGACACGCCACACCGCCCCCCCAAAAAGCTGGAGAGGCTCTAGAAAGCCCAAAGCTGGCATGGGGGGAGGGGCTTGGTAATTCTCTCTGCAAGGCTGTTCTGGCTGCCACCGGGAGCCAGGCGGCCAGAGGGGGGAAATCCCCGAGCCAGTGACAGTAGCCCCGAAGAGGCCGATCCAGTCCGAAGTCAACAGTGGGATGCACGGGACTGCAGACTGGCAGACTTCAAGGAAGCCTCAGATGCAGGGGCGTAAAGAGGCAGCCCCCCCATGGGCGGCCACTCCACCACGACCAATTTTTTTTGCACCAGGACATTGGTGCCTGCAGGGGGTGCATTTTTAGACATATCAGCACCACAATTTCAGCATATCATCAGGTGACTGTCCTTATGCTACTCCCCCAGTTTGGTGAGGTTTGGTTCAAAGAGTACAAAGTTATGGACTCCCAAAGGGGGTGCCCCATCCCCCATTGTTTCCAATGGGAGCTAATAGGAGATGGGGCTACAGTTTTGAGGGTTCATAACTTTGGCCCCCCTGAACCAAACTTCACCAAACCTGGGGGGTATCATCAGGGCAGTCTCCTGATGAGACCCTGAAAGTTTTGAGACTGTGCATTCAGAAATGTGCCCCCTCCCTCAGCCTGCAACTCCCATTGACAGTAATACAGAAAACTCAATGCAGAACAAAGATTCTTGGGCAAATTTCTGGGATGTTCCTGAAGGGGGTGCATTTTTTGATGTATTGGCACCAAAATTTCAGGGTATCATCTGAAAACTGTCCTGATGGGACCCTCCCATGTTTGGTGCAGTTTGGTTTAGGGGGTCCAAAGTTATGGACCCTCAAAGGGGGTACCCCATCCCACATTCTTTGCTAAGGAGAAGGGGGATACCCTTTTGAGGGTCTATAACTTTGGACCCCCTGAACCAAACTGCACCAAACCTTGGGGGTATCATAATGACAGTCTCCAGATGATACCCTGAAATTTTGGTGATGATACATCCAAGAATGCCCTCCCTGCAAGAACTTCCCAAAATTTGCCCAAGAATCTTTGTTCTGCATTGAGTTTTCTGCATTGCTGTCAATGGGGGTTGCAGGCTGAGGGGGGGGGCACATTTCTGAACAGTCTCAAAACTTTCAGTGTCTCATCAGGAGTCTGCCCTAATGATACCCCCCAAGTTTGGTGCAGTTTGGTTCAGGGGGGCCAAAGTTATGGACCCTCAAAACTGTAGCCCTCATCTCCTATTAGCTCCCATTGGAAACAATGGGGGATAGGGGCACCCCCTTTGGGAGTCCATAACTTTGGACTCCCTGACCCAAACCTCACCAAACTTGGGGGGTAGCATAAGGACAGTCTCCTGATAATACGCTGACAAAAACTGCATCCCCTGCAGGCCAAAATTGGAAAACCACTAAAAATACCCAAAAAAGAACCCAGCATTTTGATGCCCCCCACAAGGTGATGCCCTGGGCAGCTGCCCACCTTGCCCAATGGGCATTACGCCAGTGCTCAGATGACTGGTTCTCCAAGGCTTCTGTTGCTTTGCCCCATAACAGCAGTCATGGAAACTCGCAGTCCCATCGGAGCCTTCACAGAAAGATAGTAAACGCGGCCTCATTTTCAAGGGATGTCCCCACCTGGTCTCTCCTTTTCTGGGACATGGGGGGGGGGCGCCGGCAAAGGGCACTGCCACAAAGTCCCTCCGAGTGACGAGGGATTCCCCGGCCGGCTGTCTGGACAAGGACAAGTAGCGAAGAGCTCTGAGTCAAATGTGGGCTCTGAGGGGGGGGGGCACTCCAGGCAAATTGAAGCACTCCGAAGTCCAACTGTAGTTGGCTGAAGCAAAGAGTTTAAGACTCACTGGATCGAATGTAACCATATTGATGATGGGATAATCTCAGAGAGTTCCATACTTGGGCTTGGCTTCAATAAACATTTTTGTAGATTTTCGTTTTTGACAGACCATAAACTAGTAGCAACTGAGATAATGTGTACTTACTTACACATAAACAACCACAACAACAACCAGCTCACTTGTAACTTGTTCTTCAGTGATGTCTGCAAATATTTTAACAAACCTGCTGTATTGTGATCAGGGATACCCCCTTTTGGTTGCGATCATAGTTGTGAATCATTTCCTGTGACTTACTCTCCTTGCTTCCCTTGTTTTGCTGTCGGTGGTCCTCTTAAGATCCCTAATCCCCAACTTCTCAAGTATCTCCATCCCCCCCCGCCCCCCCCCCCAGTCTCCTGAACCCTCTGCCTAATACTCCTTTCTTATGGTCTTTCACTTGATATCCTGTAGATACACAGTACTTGGAGCTGTTCTAGAAGACTTCTGCACAATTGGCCATGCTGGCAGGGAATGATGGGAATCGTAGTCCATGAACATCTGGGGCACCAGAGTTGGAGCAGCAGTGGTGTAGGAGGTTAAGAGCTCGTGTATCTAATCTGGAGGAACCGGGTTTGATTCCCAGCTCTGCTGCCTGAGCTGTGGAGGCTTATCTGGGGAATTCAGATTAGCCTGTGCACTCCCACACACGCCAGCTGGGTGACCTTGGGCTAGTCACAGCTTCTCGGAGCTCTCTCAGCCCCACCTACCTCACAGGGTGTTTGTTGTGAGAGGGGAAGGGCAAGGAGATTGTCAGCCCCTTTGAGTCTCCTACAGGAGAGAAAGGGGGGATATAAATCCAAACTCTTCTTCTTCTTCTTCTTCTTTAGCACATTTGTAACTCCTGGCTAAAGAAGACTTCTGTGTCTTTAACAGGGGCATAAACTAGCAATTTAACAGGGGAAGCTTCCTTTACAACAATATGTAGAGGTGAAATCCACACCACAAACATCAAACCACTTTGTGTAAGGAATTCCATAGACGCAGAAATAAAAGGCTTTGGTAGTAAAAGTCCATTTATTAAGACATCTTAGAAAGCTCAAGTACACGCAGTGGCAGGAATGACACTTCCCGCCAGAAGCACAGGTTATAATACCATTTACCCCATCCCCCCTTCCTGCTTCCCATGGGAACGGAGACTTCATCTCCCGCGCAAAGATAAAGTCTCCGCCGATGCATCTGGCCCATCGCCCGGGCTGTGGAATGCACTCAAGGTTACTTCACCATCAACACCATTGAATCCTTTACACTTTGCCTCCAGTACACTGTCCCTAAAACACTGAAGTCCTACCCAGATTGATTTTCCAAAGCAATTTCCCACCCAAATCAGTGAACGTGTTTCCCAAAGGCTCATTTTCTGGCTGCCTCTGAACCAAATTAACCCCCATGTTCTTGCATTTCTGCCTTTGCCCTCCTGAAAGGAGTCCAGTTCTCTGTGGCCTAATTCAGAGAAGAAAAGTCTGAGGGAGAGCTTCTCATCAGCAGCCAGCCACCAGCGCCTGCCAGCCCACCTCCTCCACCAGCCTGCTTGTACTGCAACCATGCAGCAGGTGTCCATGTGGCAGACAGGCAATGGAGAGTCCTGGGATGACTACTGGCATACTTTTGCTGGTGTTTTGGCACCAGCTCTCAATCACAGCATGGAAATAATATGGGCGTGGGTGGAATTTAACCAGAATGCTTGGTAGTGGTGCACTGTATAGGCTGCCATTTCAGTTCCTGCGCTCTCCGGCAGATCCCAGCGATATGAGGTGCATCACACCACTGCACTGATCTCAGAAGCCATCAGTTTAATGGATTCGTGGAACCATAGGATTGCGTTGCCCATTGAACAGGCTCATGAATGAAAACTGCTGTTGCAGTATAGGCTAAAGATAGATGCTGCTTATTGTTTGGATGCACGATTTCCACTTATTCCCCTTACTTGTTGAAGACCTCCTCATGTTGGTTTTTGGAAGAAGAAGAGTTGGATTTATATCCCCCACCCCTTTCTGTACTGTAAGGAGACTCAAGGGGCTGACAATCTCCTTTCCCTCCCCCCCCAACAAACACCCTGTGAGGTAGGTGGGGCTGAGAGACCTCAGAAGAAGTGTGACTAGCCCATGGTCACCCAGCTGGAGTGCGTTGGAGTGCACAGGCTAATCTGAATTCCCCAGATAAGCCTCCACAGCTCAAGCGGCAGAGCGGGAATCAAAACTGGTTCCTCTAGATTAGAGTACACCTGCTCTTAACCACCACGCCACTGCTGCTCTCTTTAGGATCTCCAATCCTCCTCAAACAGTATTTCATGGAGATTAGTGTGCTATCATAGGAGTGAAGGGGGGAGGGAGGAGGAAAATTTGGATCCAACTTCATGAATGTCATTCATGTTCATTCCAGACAATTTCAGACTCAGTGTGGATGATGATTATTTTCCTCCATTTTTTTGTTTCCTAGCACAGTTTGGTTGCTGGTATTCAGTACACTTCTTTTAGGGTTGTGTGTGTGTGTGTGTGTGGGGGGGTTAGTTTCGCGGTGGGTTTCTACCATGTTTGCATCATTCTTATCAAACTATGAAAGCTCTGAGTTACAAAGGATAAATTTGAAAAGAAACACATTTGATAAGCTTTGCAACGGGGGTCTGTTCAGACTTCTGCTTTATGAGAATGTTGAAATTAGAGGTGTGGATTAGCGAATCATAATTTGTATCAAGTTTTATGAAAAGACTCAGTACTCTTCAGAAAAAAAAAGAAAATGTATTTTTATTTGTATTTGAATGACTGAGCAGAGTACAACAGCATGTCAATGTGGGAAGAGTTCACGTAATTCTGTGCAGAATTCATCACCTAACACGAACAGAACAGGTTTATATAAAGGATATGGAAATTGCACTAGGATAATGAAATGACCCCAGTTGCCTGTATAATTATGACCAGATTCGAGAGCACTCCTGTTTCCAGTTTCCAGTCTTTCCCTTTTCCTACTCCTGCCCTGAGAGCTCCAGAATTGTCAAAGATGTTTACATTCTAGATTAAAGGACTCAGTCAAAATTCCAGGGAGATTCATTTAATATGTTGGAGGTAGAGATGACCATCTGCACATTCTAGCATCTGTAAACTTTGACGAGGATTTGTGGAAGTACAGATATTAAATGCATTATTCTGATTTTTTTAAAAATCAGGGTAGCTATATTTGTAAGATGTGAGGCAAGTGAGTGTTAAAATATTTGTAAGATGTGAGGCTAGTGAGTATTAAAACTGAGTTATGATGACGTAAGTGCCTTACGTTATTCTTCAACTTTCTGCCAAACCCTGGGAAGCCAGCAAGTTTGCGCACTCTTGACACATGGTGTACAGACCCTGCATACATGTGATTATTTACATGGATTAATCCTTGTCGCAGAGTCTGATTTCTCCTTTTCTGTTCTCAGTGTTGCATCACTTGTCCACGTAAAAGATATCCTGTGCATTAGAGCAACCTAACAGCCTGGATATACCAAGCCTGAAATGATCAAAGCCCCTTTAGAAACTTCACAGTTCTCACACTTCCTTGGGTCCAAAGTGGCAAAACACATCTGCCTACATGCAAAAGGGCATATAGCTTTGCCATTTTGTCCTGCATAATATTTCCCACCACCCCATACTCCCTGATAAAAGATATTAAGGCACCACCCAAATGCACTTAGCATCCATTGAAATCAAACTCATCACTCTGTGTTGGATCGGTCAAGAGCTCCCTTTTGAAGAAGTACACTAAGTACTGCCAACCTGCCTTACAAAATACTATTAATAGCAACCTTTGTAAACAACAGTGGCAACTGCACATCTCACATGTCCAAAAGGTCTCACTCCTTTCCAACTATTCTCTAAGATAAGTCAATTTATATTCCAGATGAGGAGGACCTGAGATAAAAAGACTTGGCCCAATGTCAGCCAGGACATCTCTCAAGCTGTACTTTCATTTTTCCCAGCCCATGCAAATCCAGGAAAACATAGCATGAACACCATAAGCCCTTAAAGTGGCTTCATGATTTCATTATCAACTACAGTCCATCTGGCTATGAACAGGAGAGAACACAAACACAGCTTAGTGGAAGTCAAGCACACTCTACAGGACATTGCTTTTCGGCTACACACATTATAAGCACAATGAGCTAAATGATTTTATTTGCACTGTGAAAACTAAAGTGTTCTTAAGGTAGGGGTTAGGGCTTAGTGGTAGAGTGCATGCTCTGCACACAAAATATCCCAGATTTAGTCCCTTCCATGACAGGAGCTCAAAAGTGAGTACGGGCTCCTCAGAGTCAGACAGAGCTGGACAGACAAATAACTTGACTTGGTGTAAGGCAGCTTCATATATGTAGAACAGAAATGTCATTAAGCCAGGCTGAGGAAAGAAGAATCATTATCCAGCAGCAGTAGCAGATCCCACTGCCTTTAGTAGACCAAACCTGATGTTTACTCTGTGATGCACTCTATGAACTACACTGTGAGTCACTCTAAAGTTCCTTCTACATTTTGGGGCTTATGCATTTAATCGTACATAAATGCTAACAGTGTGGAATGCTGTCTGTTAATTCTTTTATTAATCTGGCATATTTGGGGTTTTTTTAAATAGAGCTGGATCTACAGATTTTAGGTGGAAATGTGGAACAAGAATAATTAACACCATCTCAGTAAATCAAATGGTGTCGTTAAATTTTAAAAATATTTTCCTAGGGAATGGAAGGGAACCTCTTTTCTCTCTCTCTCTCTCTCTCTCTCTCTCTCTCTCTCTCCCTCCCCCCTTTCATCCTATATCTGGCTTATTGTTAAACAATATTCAAATTTGTTAGAAAAATGGCAACAAAACTGATCCCTCGACCATGCTGTGATTATAGCATCTGCCCATGAAAATGCATTTAAATAACTTTATAGATCCTCCCTGCATTCAAAGGGCACCTGAGCCATTTCCCCACTATTCCCACTAATTTCCCACTATTCTCAGGTAGAAAGGCAGATGTAGGGTACAGGCAGCAGAAAGGGTCAGGATTTCCCCCTACCATCCTGAAAAAGATCAAGCGCCCTCTTGTGTCAAAATTGGCACATATCACAAATTATTCCTGTTGACAATCTTAACTGGGCACAGTGCTCAGCAATTCACCACAACAATTCCAATTCATTCAAATGTAATAACTTAATCACTGAAATTTACAGCTAATAATTTGTTCCAGGCTCATTACCCCCTACCAGATGTGAAATTTCATTTGTAGGGTCCTACTATCCAGATTCTCACACTACAGATACCTCACCAAATCAGAGATGGACAATTGACACTTTGGGTTTTGACCTTAAAGTGTGGTTTTATTGGGCTTCACCAGGCTCAAATGAGAGGAAGGAAGAAGTGAAGGCAGAAATGTCTTGACCTCCTTTTCCACCAGGTTATATGTTTTCTAGATTCATTTTTCACCCTGGCATCAGGCTGCTCTCTAAGTAAGCATCCAAAAGGAAAGCCATGGAAGAGACATTTCTAGACCCATGGGCTAATGGAGCATATGTTGTGGAGGTCTGTGATGCCCAGTATATTCTACTAGTCTACCAGAGTCTCCAATGAAATGAGGCTCCTATTGATTACTGCATGTCAAAATTATTTATTTATTTATTAAGTTTCCTTACCATCTCTCCGCTTTCAGGTTCTGGGCAGCATAGGCATAGCTGTAATGGGGACATGTGGGGACATTTGCCCTGGGCAGCCCCTATTGTGTCATGGGGGGGGGGCAGAAAATCACCCCCAAAACTTCCAGGAAGGTGGAGGACGTGGCTGGTCCTGGGCACGACATGTGTACGTCACCCAAAACAAGGCCTGCAGGGGCAGCCTGTGCACGTCACACCCAGGCCCAGCCATGTCCTAGGTAGGAAGAGGCCTGCACCCGTTGGCTGGACTGGTGGACCATGGGCATGCTCTCTGCCTCTTTGGAGAGCACGGTCATGGCCCACCAGACCAGCCAACATCACACTGAGATCCAGTCATGTCCCTTTTCCTTCCCCCTCACCCTGCCAGGCACAGTTGCCAGCTAAAGTAAGAGGGATGTGGGGGACACAGTGTGGGGGTATGGGGTATGGGGGACATGGCGGAAGGATTTCAGAATCTGCCCTGGGTTCCTTTTTCCATAGCTATGCCAGTGCTGGGCGGTTTCCAACAGGTCATACATAATGATGATATTCCATACTTAATCAATACAATAAAATCCACTGACTAAAAGCTATATATTATATTTACAATTTTCTGATGTTGATAAAATATCAAGTTCCACTAGAACTAGCTAAAAAACCATAGAAACAAGGTGTGTGTGTGCAGGGAGGCCCCATTGCTCCCTGATGGAACCGCCCTATCTTACAGACCATGTGGAACTGCATCAGATCCAGCAGGGCCCTGGTCTCATTACATAGAGTAAGAGGTGTAGCTACAATGGGGATATCCAGGAACAAATGTCGCGGGCGCCCACCATTGGGGCGCAGAAAATTTGGGCTCATTTGTATTTTGGGGGGTATTTTTAATGTTTTTATTTTGTCGACCAGCAAGGGGCACAGTTTTTAGGCTAGTGGCACCACAATTTCAGGCTATTGACAAGTGGCACTCCTAATGATACCAGCCAGGTTTGGTGAAGTTTGGTTCAGGGGGTCCAAAGCTATGGACCCCCAAAAGGGGTGCCCCATCCCCCATTGTTTCCAATGGGAGCTAATGGTAGATGGGACTACCTTTTTGGGGGTCCATAACTTTGGATCCCCTGAACCAAACTTCACTAAACCTGGGTGGTTTCATCAGGAGAGTCTCCTGAAGATAGTCTAAATTTTTGGTACTGTTAGCTTAAACATTGCTCCCCTGTCATGCACCCTAAAATTTTCCCCAGGTTCTCTCTTTAAATCCACCCCTTTGGAGTGGATTTAAAGGGAGAATCTGGGCTCCCTAGATTAACAAAACATTGAAAGTATTGTTGAAGGCTTTCACAACCAGATTCAACTGTTGTTGTGGGTTTTACAGGCTGTGTGGCCATGGTCTGATAGATTTGTTCCTAACATTTTGCCTGCATCTGTGGCTGGCATCTTCAGAGGTGTATCACAGAGAAACGTCTGTTATTAGAAAAGTCTGGTCACAGTGTATAATAGACTTCAATCTGTGATACACCTCTGAAGATACCAGCCACAGATACAGGTGAAACATTAGGAACAAGATCTACCAGACCATGGCCACGCAGCCCAGAAACCCACAACAATCAACATTGAAAATGATGCTGTTTGGGGGTGGGTGGGGAATCTACCCTGAAACAGTATCACTTTCGATGTTGTTTAAACTAGGGAGCCCAGAGTCTCTCTTTAAGGTGGATTTAAAAGGAGAATCTGGGCTCTCTAGTTTAAACAACATTAATAGTGCTGCTGTTTCAGGATGTATTCCCCCCCCCTTCAAAAATAGCATCACTTTCAATGTTGTTTAAACTAGGGAGCCCTGGGTGTGCTCAGATTTGTGTGTTGGGGCATGTTCTATAATGTGATGGTGACTTTGAGATGACCTGGTGCAAAAAAATGTTGTTTGGTCATGGTGGGGGAGGGTGGCCGCCCATATGGCGTGAGGGGCACAAAACTCAGATTTTTGTCCTGGGCTCCATTTTCCCTAGCTATGCCTCTGCATAGAGTGTATGTAGAGCCCTGGCCCTGGTTGAGACAAGCTGGGCTTCTCTTGAGCCAGGGGTCACAAGTAAATTATCACTCAGTGATCAGAGTGTCCTTCCAGGGATGTAGCAAGGCAGACGGTCCTGTAAGTATGTTGGCTCCAGACCATTTAGTGCTTTGTACATTAGAACAAAAACCTTGAACCTAACCTGGTACTGTACCTGGTACTCTACTGGAGCCAGTGCTCTGGACCAGCTAGAGTTTCCGGAGCAGGCCCAAGGGTAGCCCTGCATAAAGCGAGTTACAGTAATCCAGCCTAGATCACTGTGACTAAGTCAGTTTGGGACAGATAGCATAGCAGTGGTTTTGCT
Organism: Sphaerodactylus townsendi; assembly: GCF_021028975.2. Taxonomy (NCBI): domain Eukaryota; kingdom Metazoa; phylum Chordata; class Lepidosauria; order Squamata; family Sphaerodactylidae; genus Sphaerodactylus; species Sphaerodactylus townsendi. The sequence continues at coordinate 51,991,915 of NC_059432.1, read as the reverse complement.
TGGGATGGGTGGTAAAATACCATGTCAAGAGCTGGCAACTGACACGCTCCCACCTGCCCCTTTTAGCTCAACTACAGGACTTGCATCTTTGCTGGATTTAACTTCAACTGACTGGATTTAACTTCAACTGGCTCTCTTTCATTCAATTCATCATTCCAAACCTCCAGATCAATCTGGAAAGAGGGCTCATAAAGATGTTAAATAATAATGGTAAGTGAACTGCCCCCATGGGACATCACACACCAGCTCCTGACAGTCAGGGGTTCTCTTACCAATTGCAACTTCCTATCCTCGGTCTTGAAGGAATGGGCACAGCCACTGTAAGTCTGTTCCAGATATCCCCACAAGGTGGCTGGTCAGAATATCATGGCTGACCAAGTCGAATGCTGCTTTAGGTTCAACAACAGCAGCAATGCCGACCCACCCTGGTCTACCCTGGAAGCTGAACAGGTCCAGTTTCAATTATTTACAATATTCACAAATCTAACTTGAACCTGCCTGCACATTTAAACATGCTTATTTCTTTTAACTAAGTGTCAACAGGTTAAGAAATAAAACACACAAGCTTGGGAAAACTGTATTTATAGATTTACCAACAAGCACCTTCTGAGGGATCAACAGGCTATAATTAGAATTTAATAATATGGGTGGAGGAGCGATCTGCATGCTGCTTGAAAAATTGGAGCCTTTTCCCAGCATTTCTGAACATTCTGTTTCCTAGATTGGACTCCAACTTGTTTTACACAATGACTGTTCAACTGAGACAAATGTGATACAAATAAGAACAATAAGATCAGCAATAGTCTAGCTTTAATACCATAAACAAAAAAACTAATTGGAGGCCCCTCTAGGCCCAACCAAATGCGAACAAGTGAAGGGGAGGAAAAAAACCCTCCTGTTTCCTTGTGGAAAGATCTCATTTCCTACTAAATATGCTATAGCCTTTCCCCGACAATACATGCTAGGTTCTGTCTAATAATTTACAATATCTGCTCAATTAAAGCACGGCAATGATATTCTGAAAGCGACAAATGGAAGTGAAGAAATAGTACCATTGGGAAGACCTGCCTTTATTTAAGTAGCTCTGAATTAATATATGTACCTATTTTAATGTACATTAATTTATTAATCTCTGTGATAAGACTTTTAGTAATGATAAATAAGTCGTTTGTGTTACTCAGTGATTAAATTATATTCTTATCAATGCTTTTGTGCTAATCATGCTGGAGAATTGTCACTACAATACAGCACAGATTACTGCAATTTTTTCAAATGTTAAAAAATGGATATATTGCCAGAGTGATGTAGTAATCAGTACTTTGGGGGTCCTGAATACTGTGGAGATGGTCACAAAGGTGCACGGATGTGGGTGGGACCAAGAGGCCCTTTCCCCTTGCTCTGGCCAATAGTGGCCCTATCTTTATAGGCATCTATACACAAATCACCAAACATGTGCAGGTGCTGAAATGTGATATTCTTCATTCTTGAAGAATACAAATCATACTTGTAGACTCTGCATATTTTTGAAGTGACTACATATAGGATCATATGCCGATAGGGTCTTCAATGAATAGAAAATGGATTAAGGTTGCCAGTTCCAGATTGGGAAATACCTGGATATGAAGAAGAGGGGAAAAAATGACTCCATAAAAGATGCCACGTCCCTCAGTTTGCAAGACCTAAGAGAGGTTACAATGTTAACGATAGGATGTTTTGGTTCATAGAGTTGCCATAAGTCAGAAGCGAGTTCATGGTGCTACACACACACACACACACACACACGCACGCACGCACGCACGCACGGGCGCACACACACTCTTACACTTTCTTTTTAATAAATTGTATTCCTTGAGTGCCCTCTTGTGGCCATTTTTGCTTAGCTTTTGTAACTATCTGAGGGCTAACTTATAATACCATCCCCCCCCCCCCCATACTGCTGACATTGGTAGGACAATGTAAATTGATAAGGGCATACCCTTTTTGGTCAGTTGTTATCCAAGATGGAATCATTCCTCTGGGTGGCTATTATGATTCTAAGAGCAAGACATTTTGAAGGAAGCAGAAGCGATGTCGTTTTTTGCATTATACAACTCAAAGTGATTATACTACATCAGGGAACTCAAGAGGAATGTTTCCTTGTTCTTCAGAGCGCTTAGCGTAATCAATAATTCAGCCTTAATAAAAATCCTTATATTATTATTGGCTATCATCATTTCTATGCATAACAGATTAGAAAAAAATCAATTTGTGAAAAAAATGCTGAATCATACTTCAATTGATAATTGCTAGTCAATATTCCCCATAATTCATCCTTGCTTTTCTTAAATCAGAGGTTGCTTGAGTACAAACAAGACCAGAAGTGGGACATAATTTTTCCAGAAAAAGATGTCCAGAAGGGACACTTGACTTTAAATGGTTCCTGGGTCCCTCTTATCGCTGGTCTTCTACAGAAGAACTTCTTAGTCTCAAACATTAGTCAAAGGATGATGAAGCAAGGTGGATGAAGTAGCTCTCTAATGGTATGGCCTGCTGAGCCAATCACTTTCGCTCATTTAAACATCTGATGATACTGAAAGATGTATTTTATTGCAGCATTGAAATGCTTTGGATGAAATTGAGAACAAGGCTAATTTTCCTCCCAAAAAGCAAACACTGCAGAATATTGTGTCGGTCATAACTGCATATGAAAGTGATGGGCAAGAGATTTTACAACTTTTTGAGACTTTCTTTAAAATTTCACAAAGATCTAATGCTCTTTTATAAACTGACATGTTAGCCATGTCCACAGGAAAACAGCAGGATCTTCCTCCCAGCCTTTAACACAAAATAACAGGAAGAAGTGACTGAGTTGCAGTTTCTAGAGGCATTCCAGAAGGTTAGCCCTATTTGTCTGGTGCAGCAGAACCAAAAGGAGTCCTGTGGCAATTAACAGATAAAGTTTATTGGAGCTGAAACTACAATCTGGGAGACCCAGGTTTGAATTCCCGCTCTGTCATGGAAGCTTGCCAGGTGACCTTGGGTCATTAATACACTCTCACCTTAACCTTCCACACAGTGCTGTTGTGAGGATAAAAAGAGGAAGAAGGAAGGGAAAATTATGTATGCCACTTTGGGTAACCTTTAGGAAGAAAAGTAAAATAAATGAAAATTAACTATGGCATAAATTTTATGGATTAAAGACCATTTAATGCAAAGGTAAAATTGTTAACAGGTTGAAGGAAAAAATATTGTATCCTTGAATAGAGACTTAATGCAATGTTATTTACCAGGTGATCATATCAACCTGCCGCGCTGAAAAGCTTAAACTACCCATTTCCTCATATTAAGCCTCTTTGAACAGGCACAACCTTTTTTCTCCAGGCTGCTGGCATTCCTGTACAAAGATGGCACAATTTCCCTGCAACAAAATTCCATCTGGTTTTAAAGACAAGCTGGAGGCCAGAGCAGAGAGAGACTTAATTTTGCCTTTTGGCTTTGTGGCAAAATGTTTACTAACAGAACTGATGAACTGGTTGTGGTGGGTTTGCCGGGCTGTGTGGCTGTGGTCTGGTGGATCACAGATACACCTCTGAAGATTCCAGCCACAGATGCAGGCAAAACGTTAGGAACAAGTTCCATCAGAACATGGCCACACAGCCTGGAAAACCCACCACAATCAGTTGAATCCAGCCGTGAAAGCCTTTGACAATACATAGAACTGATGAACTCTAAATTTATCATTACTTTCAATTGAGATTTTACCACAGCATGAGTGCAACTTTGCGGTTCACATACCAGAGCTACAAATGTTCCCCAAGCCTTTGAAAAGTCCCATGCAAGAATTGAGTAAACTATTACAGATGTCTTGACTTCCATCTCACCACTTCCTTTAACCTAGAAACCATCTAGATTTTATTCCATCCTTAGTTTTACTGGGCCCCCATTTTGTGAATTTACAGCTTGATTTGCAAACATTCCCATGTGATTGTGCTTATTTCCACACTTTGAAAAGCTTTCCTTGCTGACAGGTGCTATAAAGATATAAGAACAGAAGAGGCATCTCTATCTCGCTTCTCAACTGCTTCATTACTGAGGAAATCATGCTTCTGTAAGAAACTCTACACATAAGTTGCTCTCTTTGCTGACATATTATTGGTCTTCAGTACGGAGCATAGCAAGATAATGTGTTAGATTCTATGCCTCCTTTCTGCCAATGTGAGAAATCTACTACTGGCAGTAGAGTTTCTGCTGATTGCGGGGGGTTGACCACGACCTTCTCTTCATTGCATTCACCTGTTTTATTGACTTTTAATCCATGCAGGTTACCACTCAGACTCCTGGCATCACATTTTTGCACTCACAATTAGTGGCTGGGGAAAGGCAAGGCAAGAAATATCCACCTCCACCAGTGCACTGGTGCTGCACCGAATGTCTGTAAATGTTGATAACACTTGAAAGCACTATAAAAATGCCTGCGTGTGTTAAGTATCATCAAATCATTTCCAACTTACCGTGAATTAATATCCTCTAAAACATCCTGTCATTGACAGTCTTACTTTGTTCTTGCAAAGTGAGGGCCATGGCCTCCTTGACTGAGTCAATCCATCTCATGTTGGGTCTTCCTCTTTTCTTGCCGCCTTCAAATTTTCCTAGCACGTTTGTCTTTTCCAGTGACTCCTTGTCTTCTGAGAATGCAAGCAAAGAACAACAGCCTCAGTTTAGTCATTTTAGCCCCTAAGGAAAGCTCAGTTTGATTTTATTTAGAACTGACTGATATGTCATTTTGACTGTCTATGATATCAATACAACTCTCCTCTAAAGCCACATTTCAAATGAATCAATTTTCTTCCTGTCAGCTTTCTTCACTGTTCAACTTTCACACCTATACATAGCTACAGGGAACACTATGATATGAAAGACCTTTGTTGCCGGCAATACACATTCTTTTCAAAGAACCAATTAAGAATAGTTTCTAGCTCCTTCATGGATGACCTCCCAAATCTCAATCTCCTTCTGACTTCTTGATTGCAGTCTCCCTTTTGGTTGATGAAAGAACCAAGGAATAGAAAATCTTGAACAATTTCAATTCCTTCACCATCAACCTTAAAGTTGTGTAATTCCCCACTAGTCATCCCTTTTGTCTTCTTGATGTTCATCTGCAAACCTGTTTTAACCTTCAACAGAAGTCATTTGTCTTTGGTATTTTTTTGCCAATATTGTGGTATTATCTGCATATCTCAAATTGTAAATGTTTCTTCCACCAATTTTCACTCCACCTATTTCAAGCTCCTATTTCAAGTTGGAAAGGGAGTGCTTATATCTGCATGCAGAAGCCTTTTCTCTAAGTAGCTGCAGAAAGGATTCCCAAAATACCTACTTAGAGGGTGGGTGGGCATATTTTCAAGAAGAAGTCAGAGCAGCTCCCAGTTAAAGTATAGTAATGGCTTGCAACTCCCAGTTCCTCCCAGCCCTTTACAAACCAAGAAGAGAGTTTTACGCTTTACTGTTTCCAAACCAAGCATTTTAATGGCATCCGTCAATAAGTCGCATCAATAATTTACTTTGGAATAATCTTTGTGGAGGTATTAAATTAACCAAAGGTACTACAGGGAATTGAAAGATCTCTCTTGAGCCTGGTAGATGGAAAAATAGATGCATCTTCCTGATGCAAGACAGATTTGCTCTGGATGCTTGCATCCCATCAGCACAGCCTTAAGAATCTGTGGTCCAGCTATTAAATTATAAGGCTTTGAGCCAAGCTGTGGTTATAGCACAGGAAGGTGCCCTTGGGGGTCTGGGCAGATTAGTTAAATTCTTTGCTGCATTTTCTCCCCAGTTGGAACTCAGTGGATTACAACATTCTCCCCGTTTCCATTTTATCTTCACAGCAACCTTCTGAGGTAGGCTAGGTTGAGAGTGTGTAAGTGGCCCAAGGCAACCCAACAAACTTCCATGCCAGAGTGGGAATTTGAACCTGGGTTTTTCAGATGCTAGTCCAACATTCTAACCACTCACCAAGTTGGATGAATGATCAAAGAGACTGGTTATTGTGAGTTTTCTGGGCTGTGTAGCCGTGGTCTGGTAGATCTTGTTCCTAACTTTTTGCCTGTGTCTGTGGATGGCATCTTCAGAGGTGTAGCCACAGATGCAGGTGAAACGTTAGGAACAAGATCTACCAGACCACGGCCACACAGCCCCGAAAACCCACAGCAACCAATTGAATCTGGCTGTGAAAGCCTTTGAAAATACATAGATCAAAGAGTCTCTTCACTCTACATTAGTGTGATCAAAATTATGTTATCTTCATGTTTCACAATATGGAACTGCAGCAGTCAGCTGCTTTTTCTGTTTCTGTTCTGTGCCCATCCACATACCGGCTCTATAACATTTCACATATAGCTACAGGGTCAAGACAGGAACTGTAATGTTTTGCACCATAAACAGGAAAATTGCTCTTGTCTGTTTTTTTTCCCCCAGCAGAAGTCTTGAGGCTTTAATATTATGTAACCGTAGCTGCAAAACCTTTAATAGGTACATGAAATTCAATAAATATAACTTTTCTTATTACTGTAGCCCCATGCCAGCAGAAGCAACCTTGAGTTCCTTGGAAGAAAAGTGAGATAAAAATGTGATAGTTCTCCAGATATGTATATTTCAATTTCTAGAAAATCCTAGAGTTCAAGATGGTGTACTCTAAAGTAAGCACGCTCAGGGCTGCAGTCAAAAATTCCTATTCATTTTTGCAATTACAAAAAGAACCATCGTTTCCCACCTAATAGTTAAATACACCTCCTTTGTGGAAACACAAACACATGCGTGTTCATTGTTAGCTTAACAGCATTCAAGACTTCCATTTAAACATACCTTGGTTCAAGATCCATTTGATGAATTCATAGAAAAGTAAATGGAAATTTCTCATGGAGTTTGAAAAAAATATATTGTGGAGGTGGTGGCAAAATGTTCACTACTTTCATAATGTATTTTTTCAAACTCCATGAGAAATTTCATTGTGTATCTTCTCCATATAAAGCATAATGTTTTATTTGAAAAAAGGAGGAGCTCAGAGGAAGCATGAATTGCAATTTTAAACTTGCTGTGACAGATTTCAAAGAAATCACATTGCTGAGTTAAGTTTTGTGTCAATCTGTACTACAAAAAAACAGAACAAAATAGCTCAGCTCACACCTTTGAACAGAGTTCACCAAAATGACAAAAAGTAGAGGTATGGAAGAATACACTTTGTGGTCATAATATAGCATCCACTTCAACGCTGCCAATTTCAATGGGATTTAAACACATAGCTGTGTGATGGATTGTGATCCTTGGAATTCCTTAAAGAGCTATTATCTTGGTCTAGCAATGACTAATGGATGATATGATAGCCCACCAATTAATATTTCAAGAGCAGAGCAAGCAACGAAGTCCAAATTATCATATGGAAATCGATATCCATATATATGAAATGTTATTATGTTGGCTATTCCTGTCACATCCAGCCATAAAATCATAATAAGCAGCACCAAGCACACTGGTAAGAACAACAATAATCAAGTGAATAATTATTATATGACTTTGTTAAATGCGGGTCAGTGTTCATGGATGCCAGGTGGAAACCCCAGCACAATTTACAATAATAACTGTCTGGCTGTTGCATCACAGCACCTGGAAACATGGAGATAATGTGATGAATTCCAGATTTATTTGATGTTATAACCTGCCTCTCTGTTGCAGATTCCTCAGAAACTGAACAGTTAAAAAACATTCAGTATATCGAGTAATAAAACCAATATCAAACTACCACCTCAAGTGAGCACACAGCAAAAAAATCCCCTCAAATGTCCTACCCAAATCAACCAAAAGCCTGAGTAAATTAAAAGGTCTTTACCTGGAGCCTAAATGTCTATAAAAAGATTAGATATGAAGTAGGCAGCCATGGTGTGAGCGTTCAACCACAAAAAAGGTCCTCTCTTTGGTAGCCATTCTTCTCACCTCTGAAGGTGGGAGTTCCAGATGAAGACTTTCAGCGAGGATCTTAACTGACATGCTCATATGGGACCTCATATTGACATGCTCAAATGATCCTTCAAGTGTTCTTGTTTCAGTCCATTTATGGCTTTAAAAATTGTAACTGGCCCTTTGTGCCCCAAGACAGCCAGTGTAGTCCTCTCAGAAATGGAAAGATGTAATTGGTGTCCATCAGCAGTCTTGACATAGTGTTGTTGTGCATTAACTGTATCTTCTAAACCAGGGGTAGGGAACCTGCGGCTCTCCAGATGTTCAGGAACTACAATTCCCATCAGCCCCTACCAGCATACGCTGGTAGGGGCTGATGGGAATTGTAGTTCCTGAACATCTGGAGAGCCGCAGGTTCCCTACCCCTGTTCTAAACTATCTTCTGAACAGTGGCAACCTTATATACAGTGGGGCTTCAGTGGGGAAACAAATGGTCTTCATCAATTTAGAGTGTATGTTAGAGGAAAAGGTTACAGTCAGAAATTTTCACTTTCTTGCATAGTCTGGAACAGTACTGAAATGAATGTTAAAAGAAGAACCTCTGAAGCAGGTCCCCCCAAATTTGAACATCAATGATTGTTGGATAAAATTGTGGTCACATGGCAGAATAAGGGCTTACAAGGCAGAAGAAATGAAAGTCCACCAGCTCAACTAGTTATTTGGGCTATTGTGTCTTCCATTAGTCATCACTGATTTGGACTCTGATGATTTGGACTCTGACCAATATTAAAATTTGTAAATAAATTTGCTACTAACTTTGCAAACAAAAATGCTCATATCTACTCTGGGTTAGATGGTGATATGGATGCATGTCCAGATGATGTACCTTCAGCATATGCTTGTTTAATTTATATGGATACCTTTCAGCTTGTGGATCCTGAGGATGTGTACAAGATCCTTGGACTAGAAAGACCTACTCCATGTGTTCTCAACCCTAGCCATTTCTGGCTGATAAAAGCTGCCAGAGAGAGAATGACTGAGTTGGTAAGGCTCATTTCGCACATGCAGAATAATGCATTTTCAAACTGCTTTCAGTGCTCTTTGAAGCTGTGCGGAATGGCAAAATCCACTTGCAAACAGTTGTAAAAGTGGTTTGAAAATGCATTATTTTGCGTGTGCGGAAGGGGCCTAAGATAATTTGTAAATGCTCCCTGAAGAGCAGGAGTTGTGTCACCTATGCTCAAGGAGGCAGTGATTAGGCCTCTTTTGGAAAAACTGTTCTGTAGCCCTATTTCCATTCTTGGACAAGGCGCTAGAATGGCTTTGCTGTCTCTCAGATCCAAAGGTCCTTTGAAAAGACTCCTTTTCTGGATCCATTTCAATTTGGTTTCTGTGACTGAGGCCCCTTCCGCACTTGCAGAATAATGCACTTTCAATCTACTTTCACAATTGTTTGCAAGTGGATTTTGCTATTCCACACAGTAAAATCCAATTGCAAAGTGCATTGAAACTGCATTGAAACTGCATTATTCTGCATGTGCAGAAGGGGCCTTAGAGTGCATCTGCCCAGCTTCGGCTGGTGTCAACTGCATCTTTCCTGGGTCAATCAGATCTAGCTACAGTGATCCATACTTTAGTTACATCTAGATTAAGCTATTGCAATGAGTTTTACTTGGGGCCATTAAGAGTTTTTGAAAGCTGCAGCTAGTGCAAACCATTGCAGTTAGACTGCTTGTTGGGGCTAGCTACAGCAAATACACTGACTACCAATCTGCTTTTGAACTCAGTTCTAAGTGCCTTTAAAGCCCTACATGGGTTGGGAGTGGAGTATTCGAAAGACGTCTTCTCCCATATGTTTCTGCCTGGAAATTAAGATTGCAGGGAAGCTCTCCTCACTGTTCTACCAATTAAAGGCACTTGGTTTAAGGATACATGAGAAAAGGCCTTTTCCATGGCAGCCTCCTAATTATAGAACCACCACCACAGGGAGGTACACCTGGACCCCTCATTGTCAATTTTCAGAAGGCAATTTAAGACAGTTTTATTTAGGATTGCATTTTGATTTAGCTTTTATTATTGGCAATCCTAATTGGTGTTATTACTCTGTGACTTTTGTGGGTTTTATAATTGTTGTTTTTGTTGTGTTGCTCTATAATATTATATTCATATTGTAAGCAGACAGTTTAGTATAGTAGTTAAGGTGTTGGACTAGGATCTGGGAAATCCAGGTTCCAATTCCCACTCTGACATAGAAACTTGCTGGGTGACGTTGAACTACCAGTCACAAAAGCTCAGCCTTGGCCCTGACAGGCATTTGGATAGGAGATCTTCAAGGAATATCAGGAGTTTCAATGCAGAGGCAATGGCAAACTACCTCTGAATGTCTTTTGCCTTGAAAATCTTACATGGTTGCCGTAAGTCAGCTGTGACTTGACAGCAGAACAAAACCTGCCTTTTGAGTTCTGCAAAAGCATCTAACAAAAGTGTTAAAACCACTGCACAGCCGTAAAGCTGTTATTTCAGTTGCTCAAAGCAGATGACAGTGAGGCAAATTGATCTATAGTGATCACGACTGTGGCACATTCTGTTCAGTCATTAAACCTGTTTATTTTGAAGGCTGAAGCATCAATAGTCCTCTGTTGTCTACGCTTTTTCAAGACTGCTCCTTCTCAGTGTTGTGTGGAGCTTAAGAGAAGACAGTAAATGGCTAGGCATGGAACTAAGTGGACATTGAAATCTGAGCAGTGAAAGCTGGAAGTATAACAGCTGAATATAATAGACATTGCCGTAAGCACTCCCAAACAGCAGGCCATAGATTTAAAAAAAATTCAAGGAGAGTTACTATTGATTACATAAAAACGCTTCAGTGTTCAAAGAAAGGTCTTTATAATCTGATCTTGTGAGATCTTTGTTTTTATCTCCCCAAACTGATTGGAATATTTATTCAGTTGCTGTTTTGGTATTGGGATGGCTGCTTTTTTTTTAACCTTCTGGTCACAGCTGTCTTATGGCAACTCCTGGTGAGATTTTCAAGGCAAGAGATGTTCAGAGGTGGCTTCTGATTGCATGTCTCTGCCTCGCAACCCTGGTATTCCTTGGAGGTATCTCATAACATGAATGTCATCCAGCATTCATTCTTGGCCAAGTGAAAACAGGAGCTCTTGGCCAGAATGTCATACAGTCTGGCAAGATAACTCTTGACTGGCTTGATGTGTCATAGGCCCTTTCCCCACTCACCTTTGCCCGAGGGTTGCTGCGGGCAATTCCCGGCGCGCGCAATTCCTGGCGCGCGCCCCGGCTTCCCCATGACCCCGTGCTCTGCGCGGGGTCGTCGAAAGGCGCCATTTGAAAAGGCGCCAGAAATTCCGCGCGTCGAGGGGGCGCGAGAGAAGCAGCATCGGGGCTGCTGCGTTCTCACCACCCCTGAAGTGGGGAGGGCAGCTGAACCCCGCGCTACTTTAGGAGAGTAGCGCGGGGCTTAAGGAAAGTGGGGAAAGGGCCATAGAAGCAGGTTGTTATCATTGCCAGCTTTTATCTGCACCATTCTACATGAGCAATGGGCCTGAAGAAGGATATAAGAACAGGGGTAGTAGGGAAATGCCCCATAGGATAACCAAAATAAACAATAGCTTCATGGAGTTCCTGTTAGCCCTCTCTTTTCTCCAAGGAGCTCAGAGTTGGGTACATGGCCTTGTCTCTTCCATTTTAATCTTACAATGATCCTCAGAGTTAAGTCAATTTCCACTTTGCACATTTGTGAATTCCCGTTTCTCCGCCTTCCTCTCCCTCTCCCTCTCCCTTTCCCTTTCCAGGAACATAGAATGAGATCAAACCAGGATGGGGGTTGAAGTAATTATTAGGCTTGGGGTCCCAGGACTCCTATTAGGTTGCCATCTTATTTATATTAGATTGTTTGGGAATGATTTATATTTTATTAATTTAAATATTTTTAATTCTTACATAAGCTGCCCTGAGCCTGATTTCAGCTAAGAAGGGCAGGGTATAAATACAATATAATTCAATAAATAAAAAAAATCAATTTGCAAGAAAGTGAGTGGTCCAAAGTCATCTGCTGAGTTTCATGGCAGAGCTGAAATTTGAACCCAAGTATCCTAGTTATTACTTTGATTATTACCCAACATATTTTTGAAGGCTCAGCAATGGGAGAAGGGAAACTTACAGCCCATATATGATTATGAAGAAATGTAGTCAACATTTTTAGCAAAACCTGCCACCTGTTCAAAACTTAAGGGAAAAAAGCTGACATTACTAGAAGTTGTAAAAAGCTAAGATTTAGGAGCTGGGTCCAGGCTTGGCTTTCACTCACTGCATACTGTTAAACCTTCCACATCATTGGCAGAATATAGTGAAGACTTGGAATGATTACTGTTCAAGGTTAAAGCAGAAAAGTGCTAAAGCAGGATTATAGATTAACATTGAGAAGACAAAAGGAATGACTACTGGAGAATTACGCAACTTTAAGGTTGATAGTGAAGAAACTGAATTTGTTTGAGATTGAGGTTTCTGCTGGGCCTGGCGAGGCAGGGGGAGGGGAAAGGGGGAGGGATGTGGGGTGATTTTCTGCCCCAAGTGACCCCAATTGCATGCGCCTAGGGCACGATGCCCCCCTCATGGCAGCTATGTGACTGCAGCTGGCATGTGTTGGAGTGCACAAGTTAATCTGGCTCACCAGATTAGCCTCCACAGCTCAAGTAGCAGAGTGGGTAATCAAACCCAGATCCCCATATTAGAGTGCACTTGCTCTTAACCAATACACCACGCTGGCTCTCTGAAGACAGAAGAAACTGGGTAAATCATCTATAAAGGAGCTAGCAAAGATTCTTAAGTGTAAGGATGTGTTGCTGGCAACCAAAAGAAGATAATTCATTTCATAATATTCCTCATTTCTATGTATAAGTGTGAATGTTGAACAATGAAGAATGTGAACAAGAAGAAAGTTGATTTATCTGAAACATAGTGTTGGAGGAGAGTTAAATGGATTCCATAGATAGCCAAAAAGATAAATCAGTGTGTTCTAAATCAAATCAGTGAACTCTACCTAGAAGCTAAAATGACTAAATGGAGGTTGCATTCTCAGAAGACAAGGAGTCACTGGAAAAGGTAAACATTATGCTAGGAAAAGCTGAAGGCAGGGAAAGAGGAATATCAAACATGAGATTGACTCATTCGAGGAAGGCACAACCCTCAGTTTACAAGACCTGAGCAAGGCAATGAATGAGAGGATATTTTGGGGGCCATCTATTCATAGGGTTGCCATAAATCAGAAGCATTTAACACACTGGCAAACACTCTGCCTTCTTACTTTGGTGTTTTTTTTTTTTTGGAGGAGAGAGCACTGTAGACGAATTACATCTTGTAGTATTATATACAAATAGATAAACAGAGCATGTATGAAGACAAATACGCATTCCTCCAGGACACAGCTGATCCACTAAACCACATCAGTTCCCTAGAGAGGGAGAAATCTTGTAGCCCTGAGGTGCTTCAACTAACACATAGTAATCTGTCTGTTTTCCTAATACTGAGTGCTTTTGTACACACACAGACCTGAACACCCCACCTGCCTTCTTCTTTAAGTTGGAAGGGTTCCCCCTGATAAGTGTTCTGATGAATACTTGAAGAGGGCTGTGAAGAACTATTTTCTAACAGTTATCCACCATTGAGGGAAATCCATGAGCTCTAAGGTCCCAGCTCCAGTTCCCTCTGGTCAAACCCATTCAAAATTATATGGCACCAACTTACAACAATACCTATGGTGACATGGGGCTATTTTTTCATAGAGTTCGACATAATATCTCACAGGATTTTCATAGTACAAATGCCCAAATGAAATCCAGAGGGATTGTGTGTGTGTGTGTGTGTGTGTGTGTGAGAGAGAGAGAGAGAGAGAGAGAGAGAGAGAGAGAGAGAGAGAGAGAGAAGTGTTTGAAATCCCTGAGGAACAACCATTAGTCCACACAGTGGCAGAGACATAGTAACCTGCTTGGAGAACTTAGAAGTTGTGACTTCATTCCCTGGAGAATGTCCCTTATTATATACGAATCCATTATCGTAAAAAAAAAATCCCATTATCTATACTTACTGGAAAATTTTCTTACAGGAACATTTGTTTCTACTGCTGCCAAAGGGCGGGGCATAGAAAGCTATAACTCAGTGCCAAAACAGCCCCTTCCTTTAAATTATCAAGTGACTATCCAAAATGCATTTAGCAGCTGATCCTTTGCAAGCCTTACAACGTTAAAAGGAATCTGTGCTCAGCGCAATGTGTTACCATCAAATAGGCATATATTTTAAACCACAATTAGTTGCAAACTGTATCCAGACTCCATTGGGGACTGCAAGAAAGATTCAAATGATAAAACCAATGCCTCTTTTATTTTAAAAGATAGAAATTTCCCAGGCTGAAGATTTTGTACCCCCATATTGGAGCCTTTTCACTCCTGAAAACTTTTTCTGGCATTGCTGATAACTACGTTTTGGGACAATGCCGCCCAAATCAGCTCCTCCTCGACAACAGAAAAGAACATGTACCCAGGTCTTCTGGACTGTCTTTCCTCACGCTTGCTTCACGTGTAGCTTAGTGATCTATGCTTTGCTGGGAGCTCTTATGTTTTCTCATGTGGAAGGCAACAATAAGAGTAATGAAAGTGAGGAATACAGGACTTTTATGTGGAATCTCTTGAATCTTGCAAAGAACTTCTCAGGTATGTGTAGTGCCATATTAATTTCACAGAAGGTTTGCCACTGCTATCTTTTCTTTTTCCAGGGTTTGCCTCAGGATGCTAGCATCCCTCTGCATTAGCTGTTCATTACGACAATGTCATTTCTTATACTTGGAGGAATCGCTGCTCCTATATTCCTGAATAGGTCTATACTTGGTTTAGAAAGAAAAAAGTGAGCTCAGGTCCTTCCCACCTTCTGGTTTTTGTCAAGGTAGTATGGAACATTGTCATGAATGAAAATGCTGATGTGTGAAGGGATTCTCCATGTTCCAGGTAAGTACATGCTTTTGAAGCTTCCTTTAAATAGGGCTGAGGGTGAATCAAATGTTTCAATGTGTTTAGCATCACAGTGCAAAGCTAAAAGCATGTAAGTGTCAGCCTACAGTCTTCCTGCTGAGGAAATGGGATTATTCCAAAGTGTGACAATTTAGGGTTAACTACCTTTGGGATAATAATGTCATTACCGTTTCTTAAATGGAGAAATGTCTTCAGAAACCTGTTGTTAAACAAACAAACAAACAAACATAGTTAAATGTTATTTTCTGTTTTAATTTACCTTGTATTTTATTGTATTTGTTCTACTGGCATGTTTTTATGCAGAGTTTTGGAAAGGATGTCAAACTGAATATGTTTCATTGCTCAGCTCCAGTCTATATCTTCAGCACTAGGGACTAAACAAGCAATGTATGAATAGATGAAGGGGTCCCTGAGTCGGGACAGAATGCATTTTTCTCAGTTACTATCCACATTAACAGGGATTGTGGTGAAGGGATGCCTAATCAAAGAGGATGTTTATGGTCAGACTTGCCAGCACCTCTTAGAAATTAAGCACTGAAAAGAATGTACAATTGTGATTTAAAAAAATAAGTACAATAAACTGCAGCTTTTCAGATGCCTCAACCTGGGAGAATTTGACTGGAGTCTCCAGTGAGGGTATGTGAAGTTACACCATGGCAAATATTTAAATTATTACCACTTCTTATGTTTTTATGAACAGAAAATGAGACCTCATATGAGATGTTTGAGAAAAATGCACGAGAACTGATAAGGGAAATTCAATTGGAATGGTTTATTGACCCCAAAAAGAAATGGACCTTTTTGGGTTCTCTGTTTTTTTGCTGCACAGTATTCACAACTGTTGGTAAGTATGATTTTTACAGAGTGTTTCATATTTCATGCTAGATTTGCTTAGATGCTTGATATCAAGGTATGAAAACAACAGAGGATCTTTGGACTTGAAAGTAGCATATATCAGTAAAATCTCCACTATTCCCATATTAGAATGGATTTGTGAATCTCAGGCTGAACTTAGTGGAATTACTTCAGAGTAACCATACAGAGGAACTGGCTGCAATGTTGTATTTCTATGCACATTTACTGGGGAGAAAGCCACATCAAACTTAGTGAGATTTACTTATGACTAAACAGTAATGATGCTGCAAGCTACATCAAGGACTTTTCAGAGGGCAACACTCATAAATGTGAATGTTCCACAAACTAACACCCAACACTTCTCCACCAAATAAAAAGGGAGAAAGCAATCAGGATTATTCATGATGATGCCATGATTTTTATTAAACTTTTATGCCACTGTTCCCCTTGTGGGCTCAGAGCAACTCACAACATATCAAAAATTACAATATAAAACATGGGGCCAAAAATTCATACACACTTAAAATAAAACCATAACTAGTCCATAAAAACCAAGGTGGCGATTTGGTATTTCTTGATTTTATCCCATACCTACCCTGATAAAAAAATCCCACTGAGGAGATTGAGAAGAGGAAGCCAGTTAGATGGTACTACCATAGTTGCTTCAACCATATGCTTGGTAGAACAGCTCCATCTTACTGCATCAAGTTCTCTCATCCCTTGACTACTAAGTTTACTCAGGAATCTTGGGCTCAGTCCACACATGCAGAATAATGCACTTTCAAACTGCTTTCAATGCTCTTTGAAGCTGTGCAGAATGGCAAAATCCACTTGCAAACAGTTGTGAAAGTGGTTTGAAAACGCATTATTTTGCGTGTGCATTCCTTGTCAAAGGTCTTCTGAAAGTCCAATTATATAATGTCTTCTAGGTCACCATTGTCTATGTACTTGTCTGCTTTCATAAAGAACCCCAGTGTTTTGGCACAGTGGCTGAATTTAGCAATAAGCTATATGGGTTCATAGATCAACAATCTCACATTTGAGTTTCCTAAGAACTCTCAGGCATATGCAATTGAGACTTGGAGATTTATTGTTTTTTAATTTCCTCAGTTTCCGCTCTTCACCTCAATTTGACTCAGTTCTTCAAACTCCCTTCCTGAAAATAGTAGCTGTCACACTTCCCACAGAGAAACCAAAGCAGAAAAAATTGTTGGACTTCTCTGCCATCTCCCCAACCAAATTCCCACTGAAAATTTAATCTATATACAACCAAGTTTCAAAAGTATTGGCACCTTTTCATCCAGGTTCCAACATCCACACTGCAGCATGTTTCTATTGAAGACATCTAGGCCTGCCCCTTGGGGGGATGCCTGCTGTCAGGGGTACAATTGTTAAACTGTCAGGGGTGCAATTGTTAAGCTAGCAGCACCAAAACTTCATAGTATCTTTAGGAGACCCTCCTGATGATACCACCCAGGTTTGGTGAAGTTTGGTTCATGGGGGCCAAAGTTATAGACCCTCAATTCTGTAGCCCCCATCTCCTATTAGCTCCCATTGGAGTGTTTTTTAAAAAAAGATCCAGGAATATCCCGTGATAAGGGAGTGGGGAGAAGCACCAGAAATGGGACTGATCTGTGTTCCATGGTTCGGCTGTGAGGAGATCTCGAGGGAACCTGGATATTTCGGGTGACTATCCCAGGGTGACTAGCCCATGGGAAATCACCCCCATCTTCCTTTAGCAGTCACTTAGCCAGCCTGGTTTGGGACCCAGTGTGGTATAATGGTTAAGAGCTGTGGACTCCAATTTGGAGAACTGAGTTTGATTCCCCACTTCTCCACATGAAGACTGATAGGTGACGTTGGCTAGTCCTTGTTTTCTCAGAACTCACTCAGCCTCGCCTACCTCACAAGATGCCTGATGTGTGTGTGTGGGGGTGGGTGGTGGGTGGGAGGTGATTGTAAGTCACTTTGATACTCCTTAAAGGTAGAGCAAAAAAACAGGGTATAAAAACCAACTCTTTTCTTAATATATATTCCTTGGGGATCCCAACTACTTCTCTGGCCCGTTTCCTGCTCTGGATATATTTAAAAAAATATTTGTTTGTCTTGATGATTTTAACAACCTGCAGACATTCTTTTAGATTTGACAGTGCCTTCCCTAACCTGAGGAATGCACTTTATCTGGGCTTTAATTAATGTGGTTTTAAATAACTCCCAAGCCTCCTCCAGATATTTTACTGCTGTGTTTTCCTTACAGTTTCCTTTTAACCATGCCCCTCATTTTTGTGAAGATTCCTCTTCTGAAATCCCTGTTTTGGATGTTAGGGATAGCTTTCCATTGACAGGAATACTGAACTTAATAGTATTATGGTAATGTTCCCAATTTGTGCAACAGCCTCTACATCCCTAGTACAAGATCTGTTCCCCTTTCATTGGTTCTGTGATCAATTGTTCCAGCACACAGCCATTTAGGATGTCTAGGAATTTCATTTCTACAGCATGACTGTAGGACATAGTTTTACCTAGTCAAAGTGACGGCAGTTGAAATCTCCCAGTATCATAACATTATCTGTTTAGTCACCTCCCTTGTTTTTTATCCAGTTCAAGGTCAACCTGAAGGGTTTGATCAGGTACGTGATAGTACCTCCCCAATTTTAAGTAATCCTTAGAGCCCAGTATTTCTATACATATCGTTTCTGTTGGGGAGTTCATTCCCTTAATGATTTCTAACTTATTTGATTTAGTGCCCCCTCTGATGTACAATGCAATATCTCTCCAACCCTCTCCCTCCCTATCTTACATATACTTAGGAATGTCTGTACACCATAGATGTTTTGCATTCTGCCCCATTTCTTTGATACCCACTATAAGTAAATTTTCATTTAGCACCAAGCACTCCAACTCCCCCAACTTGGCTTGGAAACTTCTAGCATTGTAACGGGTTTCCCTCTCCATTCACTCTCACCTCCCTCAACCTCTTGGTTTCCACACATGACTCTCCTTTGCTATCCTACCCTCACACCCAAGTTCTATTATATGGCTGTCAATATTACCCTGAATGTTCATGCACAATCATCCCTTTGGATGGACTTGTCCTGAACCAGAGGCTTCTCAACTCCTATTGGCTTGCCCTCAGGATTCGTTTAAAAGCTGCTTTGCCATCTTTTTGCTATTAACCCCTGGCAGCCTGATTCCCTTTTGGTTCAAGTGAAGCCCATCTCTCTTAAACTGATTCAGCGTGTCTCATAACAATTTCCAATGCCTAACAAATCTAAACTCTTTCTCCCAGCACCACTTTGTCATCCATGCATTGAGACCTCTGATGTTTGTCTGTCTAGCTGGCTCTGCTGGTGGATCTGGTAGCAGTTCTGAGAATACTACCTTTGAGGTCTTGTTCTTTAACTTTCTGCTTTATAACCTATAATTTTCCTCCAGGTCCACATGATTACATTTCCCAATGTCATTGGTGCCAACATGTCCACAGCTGCTGACTGCTCCCTGGCACATGTGTGATGCCCACAACCTTTGCTCCAGGCAGGTACATCAACATGCAGTTAAAATGCCTGTCACAGACCCCATTCTCTATATTCCTAATAACTGAATCACCCAGTACCAAAAGTGTACCTCTCCAATCCCAGAGGAACATCCTTGGTATGAGGATATTAGTCTATCACCCAAGGAAAGTGTCCCTTCTATGACATTGCATCTTTCCTTCTAAGACTAATGCTTTCTAATCTCAAGACTCTAACTGTCCACAACAGCAGAACATCTGTCAGCACAGGAGTGAGTATTCTCATAAGTTCCTGAAGGTCATAAGTTCCTGAAGGTCTCTCTCTCTGCCTCAGCTTCTCTAAGTGGACAACTCTAGTCTCAGCTAAACAAACATGCTCCTTGAGAATCAAGAGCTCTGTGCATCAAGTACATACCTATGATTTCTGCCCAATGAGTATACAATCATACATGTGGCATTTCCTACAAACACCAGGTAGCCCCTACTGTTCTACTGGCTTTCTACTGGATTTAGTCATTAAAGGGTATTTTTAGAGTGAAACAAAACGCTTACCTGACTTTGTATAGATGCACTTGGATGCTTTTGTTATTTCAAGAGTAGCCTTTTCCCAGAGTGCATGAGACATCTTTCCTTCAAAAAGAAAGTAAATCCCTAGTTATGCTTATTGTAGGTAGGCAGATATCCTTTTGAAATTAACAGATGAGTGAAATAGCTCCAACCCCCGCCTACCTGCCTGAAATTCAGCAAGAAGGATGACTCCAGGATATTTCTCTGGGAAACAAGAGTAGCTCAGTTTACTAGAAGCAGTCTTACTCTAGATAGGCTGGATCATGTCAACAGTTGTCAGTGTCAACTGTTTGTAGTTTTTCCCCTCCATTTTGCCTACAATCTTGAATTTCACAGTGGCCCTGAACATAGGTAGTTTTGATATTCCCCATGTCCTTGCCAATCCACCCTTCATTATTGCATTTCGGAATCTTGCCAATTTTTTGCAATTATCATTTCTGCAGTAGTCAACAAATCTGGTAATGCAGATTTAATAAGAAGTCGTTTGAAAATATGTAATCCATCATATTGGAGTCAATGGTAAATTACTGTTAGACTTTTATTGATCTTGATTTATGGTTCTTTTAAAAAATGTTTAGACAATAGAACATGTGTACAAATTTTACCGCAATTTGATGATATCGTCTATAGTCAATGCAGTCTATTCAGCTTATTAGGAGTCAAGGAACAGCAGTGTAACATTTTATAATTATGTTTTTTTCATTAATACAAATATGCTTTGCTACAGTTGCTGAGAAATCTTATTCTATTTAGATTCATTAATTAGTCCATTTATCCCATTTCCTGAAGTAATTTAAAATAAATTCCTGCATCCAAACCTTTTTTTAAACTGAAGAGGTACTAATTTCACAATAAAGATTTTGAAGATTTAAACGCCTTTAATAGCTGTGTTCTTCTCTTATTGCAATAAATGAAGAGCAATAAAAGAAATCACTTCCAGACTAGAATACTGTAACTTGCTCTGTGCAGGCTTCCCTTGAGACTCCTCTGGAAGCTCCAGCTGGTCCAGAATGCAGTTCCCCGGGTCCTCATGGAAACACCATGAAGGGGACATATCTAACCAGTGCTCTGTCAGCTGCACTGGTTCCACACTGAATGCTGGATTAGGTTCAAAGTTATGGTATTAACCTTTAAAACCCTAACAGACTGGGACCTTTGTATTTGCAGGATTGATTCTCCCAATACTCACTCCAGAGAGTGTTGTGCTCAGCAAGTAACAACTTACTGGTGGTCCCTGGCCCCCCAAATGTCCTCAATTTGTGCTCAATTAAATGATATTTTCTGGAACTGTTACTCTTCCCCCAAGTGTAGTGATCCTTCCTGAAAAATTGCAGACAGATTTTGTAGGCAATTAAATTTTTTACTTGCTGAGCAGGCACAAGGAAGTGTTTAGTAACTCAAGAAAACAGTTAATGTGAATAATAAATAGTTTTACAATTATGTATCTTTGCCTGTTCACATCTGAATGGGAGTGGAAGTCTGTTTATAAACAAAAATGGGGGTATTAGAAAAGGGAACTAAACCTTACCAATTCCTGTGCCTTGCCTTGTTTTGATTAAATTGGAAGGAATCGAAACAGCATACCCAACCCTTACTCTAAAAGTTATCAATTTCTCCAGATGTCCCAAGCAGTCAGTGCAAGTTAGTGGAATCCCACCAGGCAGGGCAAAGCAAAACAGGTTGTTTTTTCAGGGTTTTTAGAAGAAGCTAGTGTTTGAAAGAGGTGTATCATATTTTGTTGTTGCATGTAACCTCAGGCAGAATTGCCAGTGTTTAGGTGGACTTCATTGCTAAGGTCTTTCACAAGGACACAGAGTCCGGGATAAGCCCTTTCGATGCCTTTGATTGAGAACAAGAAAACAAAAATCATTCCATACATTTCAATTATAGCAATTAACTTTTCCCTTTTATTTATCTCCAAGCCTGCATTATTGGGCTCTCCTTCCAGGTGTGAAAAGAAGAGCGGGGGGCAGGGGGGAGTTAGGAGCTTAAGAGCCACACACCAAGTCAGAGGAAAAGTTGGAGATGGAATCTAAAGACTCTAGAAAGACTTCATAGCAAGAATGTGCACATCCTTTAAGCTGGATGAAAGAATGTCCAATGGCTAAGCACCCACTCTGCTTGATCAACTGACTGACATGCCTCATGGCAAATCTCACTTGAAACTCTTGTCCACACATCATACTGTGTACATACTTTAGAGCCAGGTAGTTTCATTTAATCAATTTTACTAATGTAATGATGTGAAATTGAGGGAAGAAACAGCCGAGCATTGTGTTATCAGTAGGCAACATGATAAACAGAATGGCTGTCAGGTAGGATGTGTCATTCAGTTAACCACCCCAAGAAGGAAAGTATGCTAAATCTTAAATCACCCACTGCTACTTAATAATCCAAATCAACCAGGGAATTAACAAGAGTTAGTTGATAGCAGAGCAAATGAGTCCAAGACTGCATATTGTATGGCAGATTCCTCATGGGCCAAAAACAGTGGTGTGAAAACAGTGTGAAAATGGTGTAAAATGGATTAAAACTGTGTAAAAGGATTCACGCTGCTGTTTTTGGCCCATGCGGAATCCTCCTAAGAATAAGGAAATTGTAGACAAACATACTGGCCAAAGTAAAATCCAAATTAGAATAAAATAAAATAAACCAAAAAGCCGTATGATTTTTTTTGGCAAGACCTACTAATCAAGTTCCATATTTACTTCTTTTTAAAGGTCCAGGATGCAACTTGAATTAGTGCCATTAGCAGCACAATCCAAAGTGTGCATGTGTGTCAAGGGGAGATGTGCAGGAGTTGCGTGACCCCAGCACAAATTACAGCGTAATTACAGCGTAAATTCATGCTGTAAATTACATTTACGCTGGGGAAAGGGGCATTTACAGCAGTGCTGAGGCACTTACGCCGGTGCAGCATGATGCAAGGGTGCTGGTGTAGCCATGGTGGCAACACGCCTCAGATGCAGAGGCTTTCACTGGCACAAAAGTGAGTGTTCCTGGGGTCAGGGCCAATGTTAAATGGCTCCCTACACCCTTTTTGATGTCAGCAAAAACCGTGATGCAGCCCACAGGTCTGAATTACAGGAGGACCAGGAAAAAGCCACCACCCCCAATACAGATCCATATCCATGGCCACAGTTGGCTCTGGAAGCCAACCAAGCAGCTGGTCAATGAGGCAGTGGCAGAAGTCAACCCAGTCCCCTGAGCAGTAGTCTACAGTGCCCCCCCTCCACTTTCATAAACATCTTTCCAGATTCCCAAACGTCTCAGCAATACACACACCCTGTCCAGGGATTGCATGAGCTCTCACTAATTGGACAGTCCCTTTCTGATAGGAAGGGGATCTACAGTCATACAACAGGAACCCGGACCCACCATTGGGGAGTGGGGAGCGGGGCAGGAGAAACTCAGAGAGTGCCAGGGCACTCTTCTGTTGCAGGGGACCCTGGCAAGACCATAGCCCCTTACTGGGCTGCTAGCAGGGCTAACAGAATGGCTGCCCCAACTCCTGGGTTGCTGGACAAGACAGGGAGATGGACTGAGGCAAGTCACCATGTTGGACCTGTGGATGAGTTAGCAACACTCTTTCAACTGGAAGGTATCAGAGGTCCCACAGTGGCTGCACTCTGATGCCAGGGGCCACCAGACAGAATGACTCCTTGGGTCTTGGACTATCCCCTGGTTTTCTAATTCTTTTTCAGCCAGTGGCGGTCAGATGGTGGCTAGGAAGTCATCTGCCTATCCTCCTGCTCCTCCCCAGCTCTGGGCTGGCTTTGCCAGCTCTCTCCTCCCCCATTTCTCCCCCCACACAGAGGGCTGACAGTTGACCTACATGTCAGGGCCCCTGTCTTACCCCCTCCATGCCAGGGTTGCTTTGCCACCATTCCAGGTCAACCAAGAGGTGGCCAAAGTACAGCTGCCAGATTAGGAGGCAGCTCAGCTGCACCATTGCTGAGATGTCCCTGGATTGGATTAGGGTGTACATCTGCCTATCTGCTCAGTATTTTACAGAGGACACCAGCTGATAAGACACAGTATCAAGGTCATGATCTGAGATATCTTTTCTCCCCCCACCTTTGTTTAACATCCAGCTTCACTGAAGATTTGGAAAATTTGCAAGCTTGAGCTTGCACACTGTTTTGTGTCATTTTGATTGGTTCTAGTAATGTTGTTGTTTGTTGCTGTTTTGGGTTATTGTAAGAATGTCACACTTGTATATAAAAAGGAATAAAAATAACTGTAAAATGGCGAACTTTTTTTTAAAAAAGAAAGTATGTTTGCATAAAAAAAAGAACAATAACATGGTGTTGTGTTTGGTAAGGAGGTTGAATGCCATATAAAATCTGACTAATTTACCTGCAGTACATGAATGTGTAGGCTAGGGGTAGACAATCTTCAGGACAGATGCCCTTTGGCAACTCATCAAAACTATGTTGCTTAGCACCACAGCTCCCTTTCTGTAACAAAAAGCAAGGGTGGAATTGAGCTATGACATGTTCAGGTTGTGGTTTGGAGGAGGAAGGGAGGGTCTTGCTAGAAGCTGGCAGGACCCCAAAAAGGACTCCCCTCCTGGATAGCAGCCATTATTTGCAATTATAAATTGAAATGTATTAGTTCTGAGAATGAAAGTTTGAGTGGAACTCTGCCTCACTAGACCTCTGTCCAAAAAGTGCCTTTTAGGACCAAACATCTGGCAGTTGTTGTTTCCACCACTGCAATCCCATTTCTAAACAGTTAAAGCTGATGGTTTTATCCTGATAATCCAAAAGCAGTCTTATTGAACATGTTGCTCATGCAATGAAATAAAAGTTAGATTTGTGTGCATTTTGCTGGCATGCCATTTTGCTGGCATGCCAACATCTACAAAGACTGGGTTTCTTTTTTGGCTGGGGAGGGGAGGCTTGAGACACAGAGTTTACCTATCCCTGGTTTAAAGCAAGGAATTTTGCATATGTTTTACCACCTTTGTTTTCAGTGGAATCCTTGGAAGACAAATAGGTCAACTGACACTTAACTTGTATTTTTCTGGTTTTGTTTCATTTCAGGTTATGGTCACACATACCCACGTACCCGGCTTGGGAAATACCTATGTATGCTGTATGCTTTATTTGGCATACCTCTAATGTTCTTGGTTCTTACTGACATGGGTGATGTTCTGGCAGCAACACTTTCTACATCTTACAACAAAGTTAGACAATTACTATCAAAAATAGTCACCAAGTGGTTCCCTGCATCCCTTTGTAAGAAAAAGAAAGGATCAAAACCAGCGGCAGTATCTCTTAGACAAAGCAAAATAGTCATTTGTGAACCTTTAAATGTTACACAAATGTTAAGAAACCAGTCTTCCTTGAGAAGTAAGCCTGGGCAATATCGGAATGCAGAAATATTTGAAAAACTAATTGCCAGAGAAATCCACTTCCTTGCCCCACCAAAACCTATTGAACGAAGGAATTCATGTCCTCAGCTAGATACAGGACAAATGATGGATGAGGTGATTGAAAATATTGACAACATAGGGAAAGAAGTAGAAAAGCTGGATGTGCCCTTTCCATTGATGACTCTCATTGTTTTTGCGTATATTTCCTGTGTGGCTGCTGTTCTTCCACACTGGGAAAGTCACTTGGATTTTCAGGAAGCTTTCTACTTCTGCTTCATCACTTTAACAACCATTGGCTTTGGTGACATTGCACTGCAGCATCCCAACGTGTTTTTGTTTTTCTCACTGTATATTGTGATTGGCATTGAAATTGTCATCATTGCTTTCAAGCTGGGACAAGACAGGCTCCTTGGTCTGTACAAAAAGATGATCTTTGGTTTTAGACGGAAAACAGTAGCATACAGAATTGCATGAAGAAAATCCATCTGGAAGTCACATCAGTTTCAAAATCATGGTCATGGTCATTTGCATCTACTTTATTTGTTTAATTTTTACACCATTTCTCTTTGGCTAAGAGCTCAAAGTAGTTTACAGCAGTGAATAATGACATCAATTAAAATGATTAAAACAGGTACATCAATTATATCTTTTAAAATAACTACAAAAGTAATAATAAATATCCAGGAACATAATACAAATACCTAAAACCAAAGTAATCCTCACTCTAAAACCATAGGAAACCCTGCAATAACATCAAAAGTTATCCACGGGCCAACTATATTTCCCAATAAGGAGGTATTTTGAACCAAAAGCACACAGGAATAATTCTGTCTCAGTATCTGAAAAGTCACCAGGTCCTGTTGTGCACCAGTGTCTTCTAACAGCACATCCCAAAGTGAAGGTGCTACAATTGTGATGGTCCCCCCCTTGGTAGAAAAAAATTATGCTAGTTTGGGACCATGGAGCACCTGTAAGACCCCATGAAGATTTCTGGGGGGTGATCATAACAGAAGAGGAGGTTGAAATGTGTCTTTGCTTTTCTGCTAAAGCAAAACGTTAATGAGATGCTGTGGATTTTGTAAACTAACAGGATGATTATGTTGAGACCCCCTTAAGGAACAAAATAGAATAAAACTGTTATTTGGAACTGTAATCACTGTTACAGAACTTCTGATCATTTTAACACCAATAGTTATGTTTTTGTGAATATATTCACCATTTTACTTTCTTCCCATATATAATGGCAGGAGAAAACCTTTTTAAAAATATTTTTTAATTTTTTTTTTCAAAAAAAACAGAACAAAGAAAAAACTTTTACAAATAGATATACATAAGGAGAAAAATATAACAACAATGGTGGTGGATCTACATCTAAGTTTCCATCAATGGTTTCCAAATATCTACAAATAAATCCATGTACAATTGCCATCCATATGACATGTGTTCAAATATTGGTAGAGTTCTGTGGTCCTTAGTCCATTGATTTATCAGAGCCTCAGAAGACGGCAGTCTCTCTTCACAGTGGGGACCAAAGCTTTCATTAATCTCATCTCCTTCTCCCTGTGTAATAGGTTAGGCTGAATGTGTGTGACTGGTCCAAAATCATCCAGTGAGGTTTCATAGCAAGATGGAGATTTGAACCTGGGTCTCCCATTTCTGGGCACAGAGCCAACATTAGTTGATTTTGTCCCAGGGTTTTGTCCCAGGAGCATAGCACCCAGCCTTCTGACTTATGTCACTTTTGGGGGCTTTCCAGAAGCGATGGGAGGGGTTGGAGCTTTTTTTGATCTCCACACCTCTGGAAAGCCCTCTTGGGGTTGGCAGGGCAGCACTGCAATGGTGCTGTGTCCCACCACCTCTGGCTTTGGATGGTGGTCAAAGAAGGGGGAAAAGCTCTACTCTAAGGTGAGCTGATTAATATAGAAGTGGATCATCTATATTATTTAAATGATTGTATTTGGCAGTTTTCTTCAAAAGACTTCAATAAACTATTCATTTCTCTGAAATAAAGTCTTAATATTTTGCAACAGTGTAGTGTAGATCTTGCAGACCAGTAAGAAATTACTTTGCAGCTGCTGGAATCTGAAACATTTTGATTTGCCCTTGATAGTGCAAGCAGAAAATGGCAGGATACTTAATATAATATTGCAGATTAGTATCTCTTGCAAGACTTTGTGGTCTTCTAAATTGGTGTCATTGCATTTATACTTCTTTGGCGAACCTGGATAGTGTATGATTCCGGGTTTTTTAGGACCCTACAAAGATCCTTTTATTTTCTTGCATGGCAGAAAAGGTGATCTTTTATACCAGGAATCTTCAACATGATGCCCACCAACACATTTCCAGTGCAAGCTAAGTGGTTTTAGGAAGTGGGCAGGGCAAAGTAGGGTTTTTGCTTCTAATTGACTATTGGAGATTTGATTGGCTGTGCAGATTTTTAAACATATTACTTTGGCAGCAGCACAAGGCTCTACACTGAAGTTAAGCCGTGGCAATCATTTTGTGGCTGGCTTTGTCCCCTGTGGCAGCCATTCTGTTGCTGTGCCAACCATGGCAAGTCAGAATTCCAAATAGTCCTGTAGGATCAAAAATGTTGTCAACCATCTTATACTCACTCCCAAAAACAATATCAGAATCTGCTTTATTTATGTCACTAGTGTTGGGAATAAAAACCACCAATGCCAGAGGTATGGGAGATTACGAGTTTATTGCCTGTGGAGAAACAGAAGCTCATGCTTAAAGAAAGTTTTTCAAGATGTGCCATACAGGGCACTCCCTTTTTTATACACAAGAAAGCCAACAAGCATGTCTTTAAAAAGTTATATATGATCTAAAACATATTGGTTACATTCTGATTGGCTTTGCTTTGATTGAACATCCTGGTTATTGCATGAGTCAGAAGGTTTTTTTAAACTTCCCAGCACTTTGGATACTAGAGGTTTTCTGAACACTACTTATTTAGAAATACTCCAGCACTGTTCTGGGACAGGTTTAGCAATGTTTCAACACACAAACGGCACACAAATACCTTCTTTTTCTAATGCAACTGTTTCCCCTGCAATGGTTGGAGACTTTCCTAAGCTATCATTTCTTTCTTTAATCAAATAAACTTCCCCATTATCAGCACAAGGTACATGAGATATTCTATAAACTCGTTTAATTTGCAACAAAAAATCCAAGAGAAGTTGCGAAAGCTCATGAAAAATCTTTTCCATACATTCCCCAGCTTTTGGTGGCCCACCTATCAGGCTCCTTTGAAAAAGCCCTTTTAAAACAGGAATTGTATAAATAACCTAACAGAAGCTGAATAAACAACCTAAATAAATAAATATTTTAAAAATCAAAGAAAAATGACAATGGTCATTATTATGTGAAGGATGTGAATACAATGAATTATAATGATATCAAATTCAAAGGTACAGAGATAGCACTGATTATTTAATCATCCTAGTGAGAGAGGTGGTATTTTCCATGAAATGAACAACAGACGTAGGTGGCAAGAGTACTGGTAGCCAAGGCTTTATTGACAAAAGGCAAAGAATTTCCAACACTCTGAATTCTGGTTCCATGCAAACGCTGAATGAATGCGGGTGAAACTCTGGTTCATTCCGCACATGCAGAATAATGCACCTTCAAACTGCTTTCAGTACTCTTTGAAACTGTGCGGAATAGCAAAATCCACTTGCAAACAGTTGTGAAAGTGGTTTGAAAATGCATTATTTTGCGTGTGCGGAACGGGCTTCTGTCTCCCAAACTATTCTGTTAGAGCAAATCCAGCAATAACAATTGCTATTATAGCAAATCCAGCTATAGCTGCATGTTTAAATAAAGCATATATTTACTTGCTTGCAAATACAATTATTAGCCTTTATTATATAACTTATAGGTAGAATATATCACTGAGAAATAAATTTGCTAATGAGATCTGAACATTATCAATGGTATTGCAGATAACAGAAGAAATTTATCCACTGTCCTTAATAAATAAATTTGAAACATTTCTATAATTTGACAATAATAGAAAGAAAACTTAATTTTGGCTCTCAGCTTAGTTTCATTTCTTCATTTCTGGGGAAGGAGAGAACTTCATTTTCCATTGCATACAATGTTCTAGTAAACAAAAATCCCATCTCTTATCAGCAGCACAGCATAATGTGCAGGGAAGCCAAACCCACTATACCAGATTCTACACAAGACCAGAGAGCTAGAAGCAAGAATATCCTCTCTCCAGGTTTTCACTTTACAAAAAACAACCCCATCATCCCACTGGTTTGAAGTCACTTCTTATCATACTCATACATAATGCATGATTGTGACACAAGAAATGACATCTTTCTACATGCACAGACCAAGATAATTACATAATAGAATGGCAGAGTTCAGAGTTTCAAAAACAATGTTGTTCTTGCTTTTACTTCAAATTGCTGGCATATCTAAACTGTCCTATGATCTTGACCCTTTAGAAGTTTTGTGCTTCCCACTATGCCGCTTTCCTATGCAGTGCCACTCCTAAAGATCCATACAGATCCAGAAAGCAAGTCACAGTCTCTCTGCTTAAAACTACACTGAGGAATTAAAGTCCTTTATATTGAAGAAACTCCAAACTGGATAGGAAAGGAAGGAGAGAGACTGCAGAAAGCACATGTTGCCCTCCTAGTGGTTAGGAAAATTGTGCAGTTCTCCACTTCCAATACATACAGTTAGCCTCTGCATGTTCAGCTGCTCAAAATGTGTCTCACAGTAATGTGGAACTGATAGTCATCTATTCTTAAGTGTGGTGGGCATGTACATGACAAAAGGTATTCTCTAAAATACCACAAAAGGTGTGGACCTCCATTTCCAGGGATGTTCACCTTGGTCTTTCTTGGATAAATTTCTAGTATCAGTTTAATTCTCATCCATTTCATATATTTTTTTCATCATATGTCGAATTTTGTTGTGTGCTTTCTATTGAAATGTATGGGCATTAAAAAAAATTGGCCCTTTCTGCACCATTCCGGCCCGGTAAAACTTGGTTTGGGGAGGGGGGGACACTTCGCGCAGGCGGCACTGCAAAAATGATGCAACGACACTCTTTCCTACCCCAAACGATGTATTCAAACATGAATTTACTTCTAAACATGAAATCACCATGATTAGTAGCCATTGATAGAGCTATCCTCCATGAGACTGACTAATCTAAAGCAGTTTATGCCTGTGGTCATCACTAGATCCTCTGGTATTGAATTCCACATTTTAATCATACACCATGTAAAAAATATTTCCTTTTGTTTATCCTGAATCTACTGCTTATCAGCTTCTTGGATGCCCTTGAGCTCTAGTATTTCGGAAGAGGGAGGAAAAAAAATCATTTTGTCAATTCTCTTCATAATTTTATAAACCTCTATAATGTTCTCCTTTAGTAAGTTCTTTTCTAAACTGAAAAGTGCCAGATTCTTCAGCCTTTCCTGATAGGTAAGGTACTCCAACCCCGATAATCTTGGTTGCCCTGTAGTTATTCCAGCTCTGTTATGTCCTTTCTGGGATACAGTGACCAGAACAACACACATAGTCTACACAGATCCCGATCCTAACATGGATCCACACCACGTCCTCACCCCCCCCCCCCATCTGGGTTTTACAACTATTGCACTATGTGTGATTCTTTTGTTTTACCTCATCTTGCAGCCGGGGCTGAGTGAGTGGCCACGGCTGCAAAGTGTATTAGGTGATTGCGTTTTTTTCTTCCACTCCCAGCTCCCATCTGTGGAGCCATGCAGGCACTAATGGCCCCAGCAGGGCTCTGGGGGAGCCTGTGTGCCTACCTGTCATGCTGCATTGGAGGGAGGTAAGTTCCTGAGAAAAGTTTTTTAAAAAGCAAGGGCACACACCCCGGCTGGAGTGCTGGCTGTCCAAGGGCCAATCAGCCATATGAAGGGTCTGGGGTTATGCCAGGTTCACTAATCCTGGCTGTAACCCATTCAAAAGGGTCTCAGCAAGTTCAGACCTCTTCTACCTACACTTGAAGTTGGGATTTTTCCCCCATGTGCGTCATCTTACATTTACCAACACTGAACTTTTATGTGCCACCTTGTTGACCCCAAACTTAATTTGTGGAGTTCTTCACAGTCATCCTTGGTGTTCTCAAATTTATTGTGCCTTCCCTCACAAATTCAATAATGAAGGAAAGGGTAGGCTAAAATATTTTAATACGTATAGTAAATAATTTAGCTTCTGTCTCAAAGGCTGATTCCGCATGGGCCAAAAACAGTGGTGTGAAAACGGTGTGAAAATGGTGTAAAAGGGTTTAGAATGGTGTAAAAGGATTTACACCATTTTCACACTGTTTTCACACTGCTGTTTTTGGCCCATGCGGAATCAGCCAAAGACAGATCAGCTACAGTGATTATCACAAAGAGTTTCAACAATATATAGCAAACAAATACAATCCCTGACCAAATTACATTGTGTCAAGATTGGGAATGAGCAAGGCTTGCCATAGAAGGAACTGCATAGTAAGAGCAAAACCATCATGTGCCATGGGGGTGAAGGATGATCTTTTGAATTCCATCATAATCCCATGGTAACAAGCTCTAGCACAGGCCACCCTCTAAAAGCTGGTGCTCTTGTTTCTCTGCTTGAAACACTTGGGCTTTTATATTATGTTGGTTATTTGCAGGCTCTATGTTGAGTGCTCTGAAGGAGCAATCCATTGACATATAAGTGAGTGTTGACACTGCTATCTCTTGCAATATGCAATGCAAGAACTTAGGAAACAATCACAGTTTTGGAGGACTGCACTTCCAGGTGGCAAATGATATTCTTCCACAAAGCTTGCCTTGTTATCCATTTCCAACAATAGGTCATTTCTAACTAAACGGGTCATCTCTAACTAAAACGTAAGCAAGGTAGCATGTCCATGAAGCTGAACATCTGCCCAAATGAGAATTTATCAGTTTGTGACAAGATCTTTAGTTCTATTCACAAAATGGAGGGTGTTTTAAGAAAGCATAAGATTCTCCCTACCCCAAAAGTAAACTATTTACTTAAGTTGTGAATAAAAATGTGATTCCCCCCCAAAAAATGTAATTTTGCGAACACTGAGGTTAATAAAAGAGGAGTTGTGATGCAAACACAATAGGTCGGATCCTTGATTATTTGCAATCAATGCTGTCCTGATTTCAGTCAGCATGTTTAATTGCCTAAAAAATGCTTCCCACCCCCACCCTCCAGCTACCTATGATTCAGATAGGGGAAAGTTACAGAATCAGTTATTGGGAATCCAAATATCCAAAAATTGGATCATGCTCAAATATTTCTGTTCCTGAGATTAAAATTAGGAACGTATTGTCAAAGACTTTCACGGCTGGAATCGATGGGGTGTTGTGTGGTTTCTGGGCTGTATGGCCGTGTTCTAGCAACATTTTCCCCATGTCGTTTCGCCTGCATCTGTGGCTGGCATCTTCAGAAGATCTGATAGTAGGAAAGCAAGTGGAGTATATATACCTGTGGAATGTCCAAGGTGGGAGAAAGAACCATTTGCCTGTTAGAAAGTGTAAAGGGTGCAATTAGCAAGCTTGATTTGCATGTGTTGGGTGGGATCCACCCATTTAGCATGTGAGTAACAATTAAGATAGCATAATCAATTAGTGAGGGTATTTGCATTGTAGTAACCTGGCCTTTTGATCTTTTTGATTGCTTACTGCCTAGAGTGGTGGGTGGTGTTTTAGGTGGTGTTCACTAGCCATTTGGCTGCTTACTGCCTGGAGACAATCTGGGTGGTGTCTTGATTCTAGTGTTTTTCAGTACTGGTAGCCAAATTTTGTCCATTTTCATGGTTTCTTCCTTTCTGTTGAAATTGTCCATGTGCTTGTGGATTTCAATGGCTTCTCTGTGTAATTTGACATAGTGGTTGTCAGAGTGGTCCAGAATTTCTGTGTTTTCAAATAATATTCTGTGCCCAGCTTGGTTTATCATGTGTTCTGCTGTTGCTGATTTTGCCAGCTGAATTAGTCTGCAGTGCCTTTCATGCTCTTTGATTCATGTCTGGGCGCTGTGTTTGGTGGTCCTTATGCAGACTTGTCCACAGCTGCATGGTACATGGTAAACTCCTGCAGAAGTTAAGAATGATTATGTCAAAACTGGCCCTGTGTTCAACTACCCCCTGGAAAGAACCATTCCTCTCACTTTTCTCAGCGGGCAAATCCAACATGTCCAGAATAGGGAAAGATATAGATAAAACATCTGAACATAGCTGGCAGAACAAAATGAAAATATTAAATTATGCTGTGTGCTTTCTCGTATACTATGCTGCATGTGAATCAAGAATAAAGGAAGATGAGGGAGAGATGAGATGAAAGTCCCAGACATCCCAAGGAAGAGCTGTCTGAGTCTGACAGGGAATACATCTTCACGATTCTCCCTGTTAGCACAAAACTCCTTTCTTCTCTAACTGGGGGGGGGGGGCAATCTTCCTTCTTTCCCTCTCTTCTTCACTTCTCTACCTTCCTTTCTCAGCTCCTTTCTCCTTCTTTTCCTACACTGTCCCCAATTTCTCCAAAAGAGCCCCAAGATCTTCCACCACTCTTTAACACACACTTCCTTCTCCCAAGGAAGGCAGAGCAGCAAGGTGGGGGTGGGGGTGGGGCTGAAATCAAATGTAAGAAGTGCTCATATGGCAGGAGGGAGATGAGGACAGAAATGCTTTGAGATCCTCCACAGCTTGTCTGAAACTCACTTTCTCCTGGACTCCCTTGAACTCTTGCTCTCCAATATAAAAAGCTCCCCGATTCCCCCTCCTCCCCTTCAGTGTGTTTTTCAGATGTCTGGAGATTCAGGTGTACTTTTAGGATCAGCCGAGCCTTGTCAGTTTCACTGGGTTCATTGCAACATTGATATTCTGCAGTGACATGTTTTTAAAGAAGGAATTTCATGCCATAAACCTCCCAGCCTTGCTCATCTTCACAACATGAAGAACACATGGGAGGGAGGTGGGCAGTGGTGTGGCAGGAAAAGGCAGGTGTGAAGCAGAAAAACCTAGGGAAATCTTTACACTTACAGATCTCCTTCACTCTGGAAAAGTTGTGGTTTAAGAGGTATCAGAATACTTGAGGATTCTCAGATCTGTGTGAGGAAAAAAGAGAGGAAAAAAGGACATGTAAAGGAAACTCTAAGGAAATGCACAGTTAAAGTGAAGAAAACCACAAATATGTAAATGGACAATGTTTAAATGTAAGATGACAAGACTTTTAGTGCAAAGTTTTCTTGGTTTTTAAAAACAATTTTAGCAGTTCACTAAATATTACAGCTAACTGGACAATATCCAGTATCTGACTTTCCTAAATCATGCATTCCACTAACAATACCTGAGCTACAATATAATCAAGTTGTCAGAAGGTGTTTTCACTTGTACAGATCCTCAATGCCACATGAATGGGACCATAAAGGTAAAAATGAATTCATCCTTGAAGAAGTTAAAATGCTTCTGAAATAAGCATTGCATATAAGAACTGAAATATGCTGTATAATCCCATTCAATAGATGTTCTGTGCCTAGATATTCTGTGTTAAGGGATCAAATAAATGTGCTTACACAGCTATAGAATAAAAGAAATAAGAAGCATTCAATCCATTAAGAAACCACTTAAGGTTCCAGTGGCTCAATAAAGATTGAAAACATCTGTGAGAAAATAAGTATCAGTCTTAGTTACAATAACAAACCACATTTTGATCTGTTTCTTTGTGAATTAGAGATTACATTCAAAGAGGTAAGAGTAACCAAAATAGTCAGAATGGCAGGGTATTCCTACCGTGTTTCCCCGAATATAAGACAGTGTCTTATATTAATTTTTGCTCCCAAAGATGTGCTATGTCTTATTTTCAGGGGATGTCTTATTTTTCCTGTGTTCTGTTCGTCGGGCACGCTTCCAAACAAAAACTTTGCTACGTCTTACTTTCGGGGGATGCCTTATATTTCGCACTTCAGCAAAACCTCTACTATGTCTTATTTTTCGGGGATGTCTTATATTAGGGGAAACAGGGTACAAGCATTACTTATTGTCACAACCTCAAACTTGTCCAATAAATGAATCAGTACTTTGAAAACAGAATTCTTATTTATTGATTGCAAGCATAGAAAAACTGTTGACTTATATTGTCAGATCTAAGTACATTAGAACAGGCAAAGCATTATATCCCCCAGCATAGATACATCAGACCCACAATGCCCACCCCCTTACCTTCCCTGTTGTGGAAAAGTACTGTCACACACTCACATGCACACACATTCCTTAGACGGTAAGAACTTGGAAAGAAGACACCCAGTCCCACCCACTCCCATACTCCAGCTGCAGTAACAAGATAAGGGCAGATTGGTACAGGGAGAAATGAAAGACAAACAACTCTCAAGACTGCTTAAGCATTAAGCACTCTGCAGAAATAAATATGGCACAACCATGACTAGCATGTTAGAGGATCATGACATTTATTTTCCCCCTATATAAGATTCAAATATTAGAATCCAGGTTAAAGTAAAAGTATTGGAGAACTGTGATGGGGTTGCTACAAGTTCTAAAGTTACAAGCAACCCACGGTAGCAAGTTGTTTGGTGCCATGGCACTGGGAGAAGAAGAATGAAGGACCCCACCAATGGTGGGATCCAAAAATTTTAATAACAGGTTCCGATGGTGGTGGGATTCAAACAGTGGCGCCGCCGCACACACGCACCTCCAGTCCCTATTGGGCAGGGAGGTTGCTTTAGTAACCCCTTCTCGGCACTCAGAAAAAATGAGTAACCACTTCTAGAGAAGTGGTGAGAACTGGTTGGATCCCACCTCTGGACCCCATACTATTTCCCAATTTAAATTGCTCTGCCCCCGGGTAGAGAACATACAAGTGTGCTTGGGGAGGGTAGCAACAAAGTCTTACAAATGTCTCCCTTGCAGACTTTTCTCGTAGATATATTCTGAATGTTTCTTAACAATGTTGGGGCACACTTCTTGTCTACTGTTTTGAGGGAAAGGAATACTCAAGACCAATGTTGAGGGTCCCCCCCCCCCAACAATCACAGTGCATTGACTGTATTTCATCAGGAAGTGCTGAATACTTTAATGCCACATTTCTCACATATGGGAGAGAGGATCAAAAGACAAATGATTAAGAATAGACAAAAAACTGGATATAATAAATTTATCATTTAAAAAAATTGAAAATCCATTGAACAGGAAGAACACATTGAACACTGAAAAGTAAACCATAAATCATAATCTTCTTTTGTCCCACAAGGTGACAAAATTTAGAGAAGGAGAGAGACCAGGATAAATTCTTCATAGTAGCTTGACTATTAAGGAAACAAGTTGAGTTTTGTCTATCCAAATTGGTGAAGAAATAATATAGAGAAACGAGAATTGGAACCAGGATATATATTGATAATTTTTGAATATTTAAAAGAAAACTATGTTTTTAAAAGAATCAATACTATTATGATGCTGTGGAATATCCTGACTGGGAAATATTGAAGGTTCTGGATGAACTTCTGCTTAGAATATTTTCACTGTAAGATATACCTATCTTAAGGAAAAGATCTGTGCTCAAGTACTTGTGGAGTTCCTTCTGCCTAATATCAGTGATTCTACAAGACATTAATTCATGGTATTATTAATATATTTGGTATTCTATCAGAAACAGAAACAAGGACATTGTGTGCCTTCTAAAGCAGTACAAAATTAAAACTATGTTCAGTCTCTCTGCTCGTTTAGCAGATACTTTAGGAGACCTTTGCTGCATTTTGAAGCATGGCAAGTTCATACAGATAGAAGGCTTCTATTTTTAGGCCGTTACAGTAACAGCCAGGAAACTGCTAAATCAAGTCAGACATAAGTGTTCTTCAGTACTAATTCAACATTTTTACTCATAGAAGGGTATATTTCATAACATCACAGAAGTATATTTAATCTCAGAAGTATCTAGCATACATTGCTTACAATTCAGAAGTCAGTATAATATTCTATATATATAAAAAGCTAACAGTGTTTTTGTTACTGATGCCCTAACGCTGAAACAGCCAGACGGAATGCCCCCAAATTTTCACATGACATCCCGCTCTGTTGCGGGCAGGTAATCGGACCTTCAAATCACCAAAAGTCCATACCTGAGCCAGGAAAAACGTCTTTTTCCTGGTGCACCAGGCCATGAAGCTGGCTGTGTTTAACTGTCACTCTTAGAATGTTTGTGCAGCATGTCTGTGGCCTGAGGGGTTGGTATGTCCTTAGAATGTTCGCGCAGATGGCCAGAGATGAGTAGTGAAAACAGTAAATAGGTAATACTGTTAGGTAATATGAGTGGAAGTGAAAGAATTGAGGTTTTGTGGTTATTGATTGATTGATTGATTGATTGATTGATTGATTGATTGTATTTATAAACCGCCCTCCCCCAAAGGGCTCAGGGCGGCGAACAGAACAAACAAATAGAGCACAAATAAAATCAAAGTTAAATATAGCTCTATATGCTAAAATTAACCCCATTAAAATGCAGCATCCTAATATCAAAATTAACGATGACAATTTGTGATATGTTTTATGATATTTTAGGTGTTTTTTATTTTATGCATATTGTCACCCAGTTTTCACAGGTTATGAACTTATTTCTAAAAAATCTCCACCAGCTGCTAAGAGTGTAATAGCACACAAATATCTTAAAGTAGCAATGGGTAAAATAACGTGGCTTGGCAATGCTTTGGGGAAACAGCTCACTTGGCAATACGAGAGGCAGACTAGGAGGGGATCTTTTAGACTATGTATACGGGGAAATATAGCATGGAGCGTTCCACAGAGTAACACAAGGAGTCCAAATTGAGTTTAAAATATTTATATAAATTTGGTTTCAAACACACATACAGGAAGATGTGGAGGCACATACACACAAGTTCCTAGAGATATAAAAACATGAGAACAATAGGTTTGGATGATAGAGAGGGAATTGGGAAGCAGCAGGGTGATACGTTACCTAATGGTTCCAATGCAGCAGATGAAGTAGAAGACAGGGACTCTATGCCTGCACAGAGATCCAGTAGAAGGCCGATATCATGCCTCACACCAACTTGACCAAGGGAGGTTCAAGTTAGAAATGAGCCATGAGCTTAAGGTGAGCAGGGCTTTTATAGGGTGGATCGCTAGTTTGGCGGGAAAGGAGACCCTTTGCATTAAATTTCATTTCCTACAGCTGTGCTGGCTTGCAGGAGCTGAGCTAATCAATAGCTGTATCTATTGTCCTAAACTCAGGAGTTGGTAGCCAATTGTTTCCTTGATTACATTAGCAACACCTTGAATAGGTGGTCGGAAGAGCAAGTCTCTGGCTATTGTAATTTAGCTGAGACAGCAACATTAAATCAAGTATGGGAGCACTTAGGAGCTTTTAGGAACAGCTGAAGGGAAGGAAGGTTGCAGCATCTCAATTCAAGGGATATTTTCCATTTGCAACTCTAATGATTGTAGCTCTGGCTTGGGTGTGAACATCAAGGAGCAGAGTAGTTTTATTTCCTACTGACTGTTTGCTATTCTTTGGGCTTGCTGTTAGCCCATTTTATCCCACACCACGCCATATATATTTTTTAGCCTTAATATCACTCAGTAATATATCTCACATATACTTTGTGTGTATAAATATCCCGGCTTGGATGCATGATTTAGGATGTGGGGTGAAAGGGGTACATAACAATATTTTCTATTGAGATTTTTATGTATAGTTTTCTATCATTAAGAGTTAAGCCCAGTGCAATAAAATGTATGTTTAGTGTATTTTAACAGATATATGTTAGACTTCTCAACCTCTGAGAGGTGCCTTGCCAATATGAGAGCCCCAGCCCATGAAGGGCTTTGTATATGACAGACTTATATGCTGATCCATTCTCATGCATAAATAATATAACTTTGATAATAATAACATAATACATGTTTAAACCTATAATGCAAATACATTGATTCCATTGATTCCATTCACAAATACATTGATTCCGTTCACTTTAAGTTCCCTGAATATAGGTTCATATATTTCTTCCTTCAGAAGTGTGTTAAACAAACACATTACTTCAAAATTACCCTAATGTGTTTAATTTGCATCCAGCATTTCAAGTCTGCATGCCTGGTAGTTGTTGAAATCCTACTGTTTCTGCTGTTAATATTATATTGCCTGTTCTTCGAAGGTGCTTTATGTTTAGAACAGCAGCAGCTGTATATTTAAACTGGTACCTTGCTGAACTGGGTAGTGATCTGTCAGAATTCCTGAATGCAACCACCAGATGGCAAAGTTGTACTTTGTTGGTTTGTCACAGCAGCTTCCACCAGATGGCAACAATGAATTCTGTAAATCTCTTGCAAACACAAATCGAGAAGGTACTGTTTTGTTTTGTGACAGGACCTTGGACATAAATGGCCATTATTATTATTTTTTGCTCTTTGATCAGCATTGAATGTCATGCAGAGATTTTTATTGTACATGGGTCAGTGTAGTTAAAGGACAATCCACGTAGATATATCTGGGTAAAAACTGCAACTTTTGATGATAAATGTTTAAATGTTACTGTGCTAATACTCTAAAATGAACAAAAGTTGCACATCTTTTTTTTCTTCTAACTAGCCTTCAGTCTGCCAGGTGAGTTGGATGTCAATTCATCTGTTGATGTGAGGTAGTCAACAGAACAAAAACATTTTTCCTGTGGCACTAATGAATCTCTGATCCAGGGGCCCCCAACTTGCTGCCCACAGCCAATACTTTTTGGTGCAAGTGTTTTTTGCAAGTGTGCAGGACTGGCAGGGCTTCTGTTTGACTATTAGAGATGTGCTTGGTTGTGCAGATTTTTTTAAAAAATATTTTGTCAGCAGCTGCCACCACAGCAAAAGGATCTGCACCATGTAACTGAAGTTAAGTAAGATAATCATTTTGTGGGTGGCTCTGCCTCCTGCGACAGTTATTTTGTCGCTGTACCTACCACACCATGTCAAAATTTCACATGAGTCTACCAGCTCAATAAGTTGGGGGCCCCTGCTCTAATAATTGAAGTCTCCTATTATCCATTATCTTCCATTACCTATTATCTCCCATAATTACATTATGTTTTTTTAATAAGGTAGGTCTGGGACACACACAACTCCTTTTCCTGCAGTCATATAGAAGTGGCAGGGGAAAGCATTTTTAAGTTTACAGGAGACTGAATGGGCTGGGGATAATTGAGTGTAGGTTAGAAGGGACTCTGCTTTTGCTGGTGCCTTTTTCCTAAATTGAAAAGACTGAGAGGTGCATCTTCAAAGTTCTACATGCATAGAATACTGCACAGATCCACAACTCTGGAACCTACTTGTCAAAAACATAAGATGTAGGCCGTTTCTACAGCCAATTACAGTGGTGTGCCATCAGGGTTATTGGCAATGCTGCAGCAATGGAGCGTTTGCATGGGCGGGCGCTCCGTGGACAGGTAGCGCATTGACTGAACTGTGGCACTTTGCACAGCTGCGCCTTGCAAACGGTGTTCTTTTCCCCCCAGGGTAGACGTCATGGGCGTTTGGAACCAGGATTGGCCAGTGTGGGTCACCATTGTGGGGGGTGGACTCTGGGCACCAATTCCTGGCAGGTGCTTCACATGATGCCGGCTGTAGATTGAATTGAAAATGGAAAAGACTCACTCATTGAGTGATTTTCAACTACACCATTTTGGGGTTGCTGGAGTGTTGCTGCATCACTGCAGTGTCATTTCTGCAGCGGTGGCCATGTGAACTCCCCACCCATCAAGGACGTAGGTAAGGGGGGGCGTTTCCTCAGGTTCAACCCCCCATTCATGTCCGAAGCTCCGCCCCTCTGTTTGTGGGTTTTGAAAACATTTTAGTGTTTTTTTTCTTTTTGGCCTGCAGGGGGCGCATTGTTTGGACTAGCAGCACCAAACTTTCAGGGATTGTTTGGGGGACTCTCCTGATGATACTACCTGGGTTTGGTGAGATTTGGTTCAGGGGGTCCAAAGTTATGGACTCCCAAAGGGGGTGCACCCATCCTCCATTGTTTCCAATGGGAGCTAATAGAAGATGGGGGCTACACATTTGAGGGTCCATAACTTTGGGCACCCTGAACCAGACTTCACCAAACCTGGGATGTATTATAAGGAGAGTCTCTTACTGATACCACCCAGGTTTTGAGAAGTTTGGTTCAGGGGGTCCAAAGCTATGGACTCCCAAAGGAGGTGACCCCATCCCCCATTGTTTCCAATGGGAGCTAATACAAGATGGGGGCTACACATTTGAGGCTCCATAACTTTGGGCCCCCTGAACCAAACTTCACCAAACCTGGGTGGCATCATTAGGAGAGTCTCCTAAAGATACCCTGAAAGTTTGGTGTGTCTAGCTTAACAATTGCACCCCTGGCAGCAGGCTCCCCCCAAATCTCCCCAGATTCTCCTTTTAAATCCACCCCCTTCGGCATGGATTGAAAGGGAGAATCTGAGGTCGTCAGTTTAGAAGAATAAGAAGAGTTGGGATTTATATCCCCCTTTCTCTCCTGTAGCAGTGGCGTAGTGGCTAAGCAGGTGCACTCTGATCTGGAGGAACTGGGTTTGATTCCCTGCTCTGCCACTTGAGTTGTGGAGGCTTATCTGGGGAATTCAGATTAGCCTGTGCACTCCCACACACGCCAGCTGGGTGACCTTGGGCGAGTCACAGCTTTTCGGAGCTCTCTCAGCCCCACCTACCTCGCAGGGTGTTTGTTGTGAGGGGGGAAGGGCAAGGAGATTGTAAGCCCCTTTGAGTCTCCTACAGGAGAGAAAGGGGGGATATAAATCCAAACTCTTCTTCTTCTTCTGTAGGAGACTCAAAGGAGCTTACCCTTCCTCCCTCACAACAAACACCCTGTGAGGTGGGTGGGGCTGAGAGAGCTCTGAAAAGCTGTGACTAGCCCAAGGTCACCCAGCTGGCGTGTGTTGGAGTGCACAGAGCAGGGAATCAAACCCGGTTCCTCCAGATTAGAATGCACCTGCTCTTAACCACTACGCCACATTGAAAGTGATGCTGTTTCACGGTGGGTGATAATCCACCCCAAAACAGCATCACTTTCAATGTTGTTTAACTGGGGACCCCAGATTCTCCCTTTAAGGTGGATTTAAAAGGAGAATTTGGGCTCTCTAGTTTAAACACCATTGAAAGTGATGCTGTTTGGGGGTGGATTCCAGCATCACAGAGGCTGCCCGGGGGGGGGGGGGGGCCCAGATTTTGCACTGGGATCCATTTTCCCTCTATGCCTCTGCCCAGAGGGGAGGGCAGAAGGAACTGCCAGCTGCCGGCTGGGAGCCCAGCTGGTGGGGGGCAAGGGAGGGCGGGGCAGAGGAGTCTGCTGACCCCGGCCTCAGAGAGCTGCCTTTATAAATGCTAGGCCAGAGGCGGGGCTTTGGTAGGCATGGCCATGCCCTAGGGCCGGGTGGGGGTGTGGCCCCACCCGAACCCCCCCATAAAAAATCTATACCTATGTTCCTGCCACCCATAATGCTGTTTTTACCATTGTTTTACCGGCTTTTTTTAGTCCGTGCAGAAATGGCCATATTTTGGCCATTAGGAATCCTTTCTGAAGTCAGTAATTTTCCACAAGGCAGGATGAAAGGGATACAATAGGGCTTTAAAGGAAAAACTCTGTCCTTTATTTAGAGGAGGTTTGCTTTTTTGTTTCAGAATAAAACAAAATAGT
The DNA here is from genome assembly GCF_021028975.2 of Sphaerodactylus townsendi. Classification (NCBI taxonomy): domain Eukaryota; kingdom Metazoa; phylum Chordata; class Lepidosauria; order Squamata; family Sphaerodactylidae; genus Sphaerodactylus; species Sphaerodactylus townsendi. The sequence continues at coordinate 51,948,940 of NC_059432.1, read as the reverse complement.
GCTGTGAAACAATCTGTGGGGATCTGTTGGATACCAGTGCAATTAGTCTTTGGAAGGGAAATTAAGACCTTTCTGTTTGACAGTCCATTTTTGTGAAATGTCTGTGCATATTTTTGTGCAGCCTGTGCACACTGGGGTTTTTGTGCATTTTGTGATCTGATGGGTTTATGTAAAATATGTTTAATGTTGTATTGTTATCCAGCTTGGGTGCTTAGAAGGTGAGGCAGGGTATAAGTATTTTGAAATAAATAATCAAAACATGCAATTGATTTTTTAAAAAATGTCTCTCCCCCATTTTTTTAATCCAAACTGCATTTGCCATGTTCACACATGGCAAAAAAAAAAAAAAAAAAAGAGAGGAAGCGCTTTTCATGTGAGATGTCTTACCCGCATTAACATTGTCATCTCTAATATACTTTATTATCCAGCTGTGCTGGACTAAACAGGAATTCCTTTCAGACCTTTCACTGTGTCTCCCATCAACACTGAACAAGCAATGAAGGATTCTCACATTTGTTAAACTTTGGTTTATACATTTTCTTTCAGTGATGAATCTCAGAATGCGTTTGTTGCCAGTTTCCTGGAGTTTAAGCCCCATACGGGCTTGAATTAGTCTATGTTTTGTCTCTTTGAAACACAAGTTTCATTGTCCTGACATTGCTGCTGATTTTAACCGCTCCAGGCATTTTTAGAATACACATGTAAAATGTCAACTGCTGTACAAAGGTCTAATTGCTGAGTGACAATTGCCTTCCCTCCCCTTTAAGTAGTACTGTGACCACTGAACTCTTCCTGCCCTAAATTCTCCTATAAGCACCAGCTATTTTGCACCTGTTACAAGCATATTTTAGTCATCATTTCCCTGGAAAAAAACAAAGCACTTCTAGCACTGGCAAATTTCTGTGAAAATCATTTCACTGGGGAAAGAAAATTTTTGTGTATCTCCTTATAGCTTTGATAAATCAGTTTACATTGCTCATAACTTACCTAGAATAATTAAGTTCTGAAGGACAGAAGTCTAGTTGTGCTTTCTTCTGTCTTTGGGAAACAGATATCATATGCCTTTTTAATGTGGTTAATATGTGATTTCTGTGGTTAATACAGATCTTTCACTCCTATGGGCTGCTTCAACATGGATGCTTTTCTCTGTCTTTGTTTTCAATTCAGAGTGCCATCTTTTGGAGCAAAAACACAGTCATTCATTCATTCATTTTTCAGGATTGCCCATGCTTTCTCAAACCTGGTTTACTATGATCTTTCCCGAAAGAACGCAGCCAAATGCATTTACATGGTGTATGGATGGGAACATGCACACTTTCAAAAGTGTATCAGCACCATTTTCATTCTATCAACCCCTTAAGGACAGTGTTTTCCCTGCTGCACCACCAGAAGGCTTTTTCAAAATTCTAGTAATTGCTACAACACTATAATGCTATAGCAATTGCTGAAAAAGCCATCCAGTGGGCATGATGGGGCAAACTTAAGGGAAAATAAAGTGGTAGAGGATGGAAGAAAATATGCAACAACTTGCACATGGGTGCTGGGTTGCCAGTGAAAATGCCAATACATTAGCTGTGGCAATCAATGCACAATGGATAATCCTCACCATATGAAAGCAACCTTGACTGGGGCTGCCTGCCTGCTTCCTTCCATTCTCCTTACTGAAAGACATGTCATTGACATGTCATTCCTAGCAAGAACACAGGACTTATGACCAGTTTCTCATTTCTATAATCTTCCATTCAAATGAGGTTCTTTGTCCCAGGAGGATGTTTTCTTAGATTGAGACAGTTTAGCTGCCAGCTCCTGACAGTAACAGGACATCCAGGTTGACTGTGACCTAAAAGTTTCTTGATCCTAGGGCTCATGGTCTTTCCTGTGCTGCAGCTGTTGAATGGCTGTTTAATCAATAAAACAGCTGGAAATCAGTGGGATGTGGTAGAGATACTTTGAGAACAATATTTCAGACACAAAACATTTGCAGTACAATTCTTTCATTAATCCCATACCAGCCAGAACGCATCTGGGACAGGCTTCTCAGTTTTAGCAAATGTTCATATAATTTCATTTATCTGAAAAATTCTATCCACCTTACCTCCTCAGACTGAAGGTAGCTAACAAGGCAACAACCACATTATTTATTTATTTATTTATTTAGAATATTTCTATGCCCCCTCTTCAGAGTCTGACTTGAGGCAGCTTATAATTAGAATGATGTAACAATGTAAAAAAAAGCCATTAGACATTAAAAACATCAATGGGCACAAACAGCATAAAAACTGTCCAGAGAATCAAAAAGCTGGTAAGTTAAAACCCTTTAGTAGAAGCCTAAGTAAAAAGAAGTGTGTTGGTTAAAGGACCCACTACATCAGTTTGTTTAGCAAGATTAAAAAGCACAATTTTTTTTTAAAAAACAACAGAATTAAATGAACCACACATAGAAAAAGAATAAGTACAGTCAAATCTGCTGAAACCACTTACCCTCTCCAAATTGCTGTCTGGAATAAAACATTCCTAAACATAGCAAGTGAATCTGCTCTTCACAGTCACTCTGGTAGGCCATTGCAAGGACTGGGCCCACCATGCAAAAAGCCCATGACCAACCTTTTATGTATTTATGATATTTATATCCCGCCTCAGACTCGCGCCTCTAGGCAGTTTACAAAGGTAAAACAAACAAACAATAACTGGTGGGAAATTGGGAAGGGGTACTTATAAAATAAAATCAGTCCCACTATAAATACTCAAGCACAACAATAACTACAATAAAACATTAATAATCAACAATAAGCTGGGGGGACTAAAATGTCCTCCTTAAATGCCTTATGTACAGTGTTATTCGAATTGTATAACAAAACTGTTACATCCCTAAAGTGCTTGATTTCCCATTTCACCGATTTCATTTTTCTAGTATCTCCCCTGCTGTTTTGTTCTGTCAAATCAATGATCTATCTTAGAAACCTATAGCCTTATACAATTCAACAGCCAACCAAGGTCAAAATTCAGAGCAAGAACTCAAAATGAACCAGTCTAAGGACACTCCAAACTGAAATACACAACTTAATGTTACTGATAATTGACCCATTTACATGTTCCTTCTGTAGCCTTTATTGGCATTCCATTTACATGTTGATTAATGTCATAATGTTTCTACAGCCCAAACAACGGTTGTTAGGACATGCATGGCACACATAAGATCTTACAATATGTAATATACACAGGAGCACCCTGTGCAATTGTTTTAGTGCACGTGCATAAGCCTTTGCATGGTTCATGCTTGAACTGCTCACCTCTACCGTTTCCCTTTCTGTATAGCATCTCTAAAATGTCCTTTGGTGGCGGAGAAGGCTGTCAAGTCAGGATTGATTTATAGTGACCCCCACAGGGTTTTCAAGGCAAGAGATGTTTGGAGATGGTTTGTCATTGCCTACCTCTGCAAAGGGACCCTGGTAACAAGCCAGTTTCACAGCAACAAATGAAGGTTTTCCACTGATTGTCACTCCACAAGAAGTCACATTCAATTTTACCTCTTTGACTTCACCTGTCTTGCACACATTTTGTCTAGCATCTGTTTATCACACTTACTTTAGGTACTTGAGAGCAGCAGTGGTGTAGGAGGTTAAGAGCAGGTGCATTCTAATCTGGAGGAACCGGGTTTGATTCCCAGCTCTGCCGCCTGAGCTGTGGAAGCTTATCTGGGGAATTCAGATTAGCCTGTACACTCCCACACATGCCAGCTGGGTGACCTTGGGCTAGTCACAGCTTCTCGGAGCTCTCTCAGCCCCACCTACCTCACAGGGTGTTTGTTGTGAGGGGGGAAGGGCAAGGATATTGTAAGCCCCTTTGAGTCTCCTTACTTATTCCGCACAATGCATTGAAAGGGGATTGAAAGTGGATTATTCTGCATGTGCAGAAGGGGCTCTCCGGGGATTTGAATTTGGATCTTACAGATCCTAGTCCAAAATTCTAATCACTGTATCACACTGGTTCTCTTAGGCATACAGATGTGTGAAGAGATGCCGATTGGCACTTGTTTAATACAATACATTCTTTGTGGTTGATTTTGGAATGTTGCGACTCCCAATCCTCTCTCATACATCTCTTTAAATTGATTTGGCAGAAGTGGGTTCTCCTGTTGCTGCTGTGGATAGATTGTACCAGGACAGGGTGTTTAGTTTGGATTCTTTTATAGTTTTGATTTCACGTAGAAAAAAATTACACTATAGTTTCAAGATAAAAATGACATCATCAAACTTGAAGATCAGCATGTCACAATCAATGAACTATAATGTATGATGCCCTTTTGAGAGAACCATATAGTAAAAAGGAACTGTCCTTTGAATGCACAAAACAGATGCCTGAAGCTGGACTGTTATTACTGAGTAGCTGGCAAATGCAATTGTTCTCTAGGCATAAGTGCCTGTGTTGAAAAAGGTTGAATCACAGACTCCAAAGGGTAACAAACAAGTGTTGTCTCTCAGTGTTCTGCAGCAAGAAAGTTCCCTAAACTGAACCCCTACTGATAGATTCTTCTTTGGCACTGAGATCTTTCAGGGACTGTGCCTAATTAGTTTGGTTGCATATTTCATTTGAATACAGGCAGCTTAAAGGAACAGTTTTTAGCACTTTGGTTTTAAGCACTTAAGGAAGCATTTTTTTTCTCCTATTAATTCCACTGCTTTAATTAATGGATTATTGTAATTTGCCTTTGTCAACATATTTCACCCACTGGAATGAGTTGGTATGAGCATCCAGGAGTCTGTAGTTTTACTTTTCTCAGAGATACTCAATGAAAATAGTATGGGATAATTTCCAAAATGGTGGTAATGAATAATTGAAAGGGCCAGGTTCAATGGGATGTTGATACTGTATTTATGTTCTTGATGTTTTTATTTGTCTTTTCTGCATTTTCACAAGAATGCTTTCTTATTGGTAGTGTGTTACATATATCTGTTAAATAATAATTGTTTCATTGGGATCTATATGTTTCGAAATATATTAAATCTGTTCCTCAACCTTTTGTGGTTTACTTTTGGATAGTTGGTTGTATGTTTAGTTTCCACCTTTTTGAGTTATACATTTGTTTTATTCTCACATTGTAAGATCCCAAGTTGTACCCTATCATGAAGATCAGTACTGGTAATCAGCCCTGATTCAAATAAAGTATTTTTTTTAAATTCTCTCTGGTCTTGTTTGTGTAAAAATTTTTATCTAGTGAGTAACCAAAAGCTGAATAGTATTTGCACCAACAGATAAGGATTTATAAGTGGCAGCAGCTGCTGTTGATCCAACACCAGAAATGGTTCAGTTACTTAGATGTGGCCTTGAGATGTCAGAGATTTCTGTTTATCAAGGCTAAACATGCTACACAATTCCCATATCTCTTCTTCAAACTCTCTCACATGAAGAGTCTGAGAAATCCTATCTTGGGTAGTATGAAACTCAGTGCTTGTGGTAAATGACACATCAGACAAATTCTATCTCCATGGATCGACACTAATGAATATCTATTAATACATGTATATTACTAGACTGATGAACGAGTTATCTGCCTTTTAATCATTATAGCACATTATACATGTCTACTGGGAGGTAAATCCAAGTATGTTAAGTAAGGTTTCCACCAATGTGGATAATATTTCAGCCCTTAATTGTTTAATCAAAATGGCTTCCTGTAGCATAACAGTTCTACATCTATGCATACTCTACATTCTCTCCAGACATGCAAGCCCAGGGGAACAGAGAGAAATTCTGAGGTCCATTACATATTGGAAAAATGACATCTGGGAACTGACTTTCTCTATGCTGTGACTCCAACCCAAAATTGTAGCCCATCACTGCAATTTACCAATAAAAATAATAATGAGATCCATTCATACTTCTCATAGTTCTCATCTAGTTTGGTCTTAAATTGTACCTGAATCAAAATAGCTTTTAAAAAAAGTAGGTGTGCCTTGTAAGTTAAATGGAAGGGTTACCAAACTCCTGGTGGTACCTGGAGGTCTCTTAAAATTAAAAACTGATCTCCAGACTCTCTAGATCAGTTCCCCTGAAGAAAATGGCTGCTTTGGAGGGTGAACTCTATGGCATTGTATCCAGGGCTGGAGAGAGGGGGAACTGCGTCCGGGGCACGTGCGCCCCCTGCACCGCCGCCTGCCCTGGAGCTCCCCCAGAACGTCCCAGCCATGCTCCCACACCAGCGTTTGCCTGGGGCATCATGCCCCCTGCCCCGTTGGCCCTACGCCACTGATTATATTCCACTGAGGTCCATCCTATCAAACCCTGCTCTCCCCATGCTCTATCTGTAGATCTCCAGGAATTTCCCAACCCAGAGTTAGCAATTCTATTAAATGCACTGCACTGCCCATTAAATTTGCCTGGTACAGATTGTCACCCATTAACTCAATACAATGGCTGTTTAAGTGATTACTGATTACATCTTTCAAAAATTGCACCCCTAATTTATAATTTGGGGTTCTAGCGTAAGCATGATATAATTTTGGTTAATATTTCTGGCAGTAAAAAAAAACCCTAATTATCCTTTTAAAAACTGCACTGTGGAATTTGTCTGTGTTCTTTGTAGTGGGTAAACTACAGGAATACTATAATTTTATCCTAAACAGATGCTGCTTGGTTTAGAAAGGGGTGGCCACTCTGGTCATTCTAAATAAACATATTTAGGATTTTCAGAAAGCAATTTAAACCTAATCTGAGAATGTCTGGAAGAGGAAAATGACTTGTACGTGCTGGGGACAGTGTTCCATTAGCAGTAATTTATTGTCCTTAAGAGCATCATAAGAACTTTTATTTGATACAACAAAAAACAGACATTTCCAGTTGGTTGTCATATCACCTTGCATTTGTCTACCATGAACCAGCATCAGTTTGCTCCCTTTATTCCTGGAGAGAACTTTACATTTTTAAAATCTGTTTAGAATTCATAGGACCCTTGAATTGCTAGTACCTCTGTTAATATGCAGAGATTAGCATGTGCAAGAAAGTGTAAGATTAGACTGGGCATATGAATTCTTTTTGGCTTTAATGCTGTATATATTAAAGTATTTTCCTGATTTGCCTAATTCACAGTTCTTCAAAGGTGATTGGGAAGCTGAATTAGTAATTTACCTTTTCCTGAATGTCATGTACTCCTTGATTTATAAAACTGCAAAAATACACACGCACACACACACATGACCACATAAATCAATGCTATATCTTTTAAAAGGCCATGCAAATGCTCAAAAGCATAGCTGGGCAGGAGTGCGCCCAGGGCACACTCAGTGTTTTCCGCCTCCCTGCGGCCCCACCCCTCCCCACATGGCCCCTTCCCCTCCCCATGTGGACCCCCACTTACCTTTTCCAGTCAGCAAAACCCAGCTTTCTGCCAGCTGAAAACGGGCCAGGCTGGTGGGGCAGGGCCAGGCCTGGTGAGGTGAGGCGAGGCGGGACAGCCCAAGGGGGAAGGGGTCGGTGGTTGTTTTTGCACCCCCAAGCGTGAGTCCAGTGCAACGTGCAGCCCCTGCCCTTGTAGCTTCGCCACTGCAAATGCTGTATATATATTCCAAAAAAATAGTTTTATACTCTTTAATCAGCATGGTTTCCTGAAAGACTAAACTGAACTGTAGTTTGCTTAAGGTGATAACTATTGTGTATTAACGATAGGGTTAGGGTTATTGCCTTAGTAGAAGTGGAGATTTGAACTTAAATCTCCCAGAATCCTAGTCCCATATTCTAGCCACCATGCTTTGCTGGCCCTCAGATAGGCCACATACTTCAATTAAGAGTAGATGGAATTATGTTTCTTGTAATATACCTGCTGGAGTTTATGCCTATGAGTAAATTTTCAATGTGTATAAGTTTCCTACTAGGAAACCATATGAAAAACCCATCATGCTAGATCCAGTTGCTGAAATTCAGTCTTTGATTCCAGAAAGGCTAGATTTTCTCAGTTAATATGATTCTACTTGTGCAACGTGGACCATTTGTCCTCATTTAGTTTAACTTATTGTTGGTCTTACTAACTCAGTTTACAGCCCCATCCAAAGGAGGGAGGAAGCATTTCAGGGAGCGGTGTGGCACTGCACTGATGCATTTGCCCTCCCTGGGGCATTTAGCCCAGCAGGGGGAGCAGATATGCCAGTGGCGGCCTGTCCCACAGCCCCATTGCCACAAAACGCAGAATTCTGGGCTGCAGCAGGGCTGTGTTGGTGTCCTATTTGGATGGGGGCAGGCTGGGGTGTTCCCAGGGGTAAATCATGATAAATCAGTTTATGTTACAGTTGCGGCAGCACTTTCTGCTTTTTTAGGCTTAGGGAAAGTTGACTTTGTACCTTTCTGTCTACTTTTGAAAACCATTTATTGGTTAAAGGCACGAGATGACATTTTCCTTTCAAAGTTCATTCCCCAAAGGAACACAGATGACAGTTTCCCTTCCCTATGTTGTCCAATATGCAGTTAAGCCACATGCATTACAAAGATACCTAAAGGGATGCTCATTAATATCTGATGCAGCTTGTATTATTTTTTAAAGGTATATGTTCAAACCCAGGTCATCAGGCAGATCTCATCATAATAACATTTGAAACATGGGTCTCGACTTGCATCCATCTGAACTTCCGCAATGCCTACAAGGTGGCATTTACTGCTTGGTGCTTAGTCGGTTAAATGCCAAAAGGTTTCAAGAGCAGTGTAAACAGTCAATATAAATACAATTTGCATGTAATGACTGGATTCCTCTAACCTCAAGGGATGGGGAAGGTATTTGTCTCTAACTAAAAGGCATCTGACAAATTTCCAGAAAAAAATAATTAGGTTTGTAACACCGCAGTCAGTGTGTCTCCTTATTGATCAGGGAGCTGAAGCAAAGTTGCCCTCAAGGCTGTGTCAAGTGCTAAAAGAATACTAGCTTTGAAAAGACAGCTAAAACATTGTGTGATTTAGCCTGGCCATTAGCTAGCTTTTATTCTGTGTGACAGAACCTCACAATGTCAATACTAGTCTTTCCCTTTTGAGCCCACAAAGTAGCTCTCTTTCTTTTTCAGCCATTAATATTTGGCCATCTAATTTCATCTGACAAAGATGATACGTTATTTCTGTTTTAATGCCATGGGCCTTGCTGCTAGAGCTTGATATTCTCACACTGCAGAAGAAACATTTTAGGATATCGAAAGAACGTAATGGGGAAATATCAAGGTAGAACTAGAATTGGGTAGAGCAGAATTTAAGAAAAAGTAGTGGTGAAAATTCAGGCGTGGCATGGGAAACAAACAAAATGGTTTAGAAAAACTCTGCAGAGTAAAAGTACTTGAAGCTAGATAGAATTAGATTGAAATGATATATGCACATGAACTGAATGGTATACATGCGTTACTCTAAAGCTTTTTATAATTACTTGGAAAGTTTGAGAGCTAACAATGATGCATTTTGCATTCTAGGTTAGAGCCTGTACAATGTTTCCATGGGTGCAAGGACAGATCCCACCTGTGAAGCTTGGTTTTTCCAGCTCCCTACTCCTGAAACATCCCATGACTTCCTGTTATTTGAAATTCACTCTCATCAAGAACAAAATTTTAGGAACCATTTCTGGCTGCCATGGAACACGGACCAAGAATGTTACATTCTGCTGGTAGAAGTCCTTGTGCTTGCAGAAAGGCTGTGCTAGAGCCAACCTATTATGTAGAATTAGGAAACAGTCAAAGGTAGAGTAGAATCCTCTGGCTCAGGACCTCATAGTTGCCGCGGAAACCATAGAGTTATTTCTGTTTCTGGTCCAGCATATTCGACATGCTCTTGACCTGGTCTTTGTGATGGGACAGGGGTGATAAGTTAGTTGGGGGACTTAATATTTGTCTTTTGTCATGAATGGATCACTGGTGAATTTTGGCTTCAGCTGCTACTCCCTCACTGCAGGGGCAAGGGACCAATTAAAATGGACTGCCCTTAGAAAAGGATGGGATCCTACTATATATTTCTGTATCAAAGATAATACCACACAGATCAAAGATAATACTCTGTGTGATATTAAGACTTATGCTTTGCTTCAGTTCTGTTTTTAGATTTCTGACTGGTTCTACATCACTAATGCTATTGTATTGTTTATTGAATACCCCACATTCTGTTGATTGTATTGACTTGCTCTGTGTAATCTGCCCTGAGTCCAAGTGAAAAAAGTGAATGATAAACAAAAAAGAAGAAGACGTCTTGAGGAGAGAGGTGTCCTGTGTCACATACAGCTCAGCAGCTGGTTCCCAACTCCAACCTTCAGGTGGTGAGGAAATCATGCAGTGCTCTATACACCTATGATACTCCCCCAGCTGGTGAACTGATGTGAAGGGTGTCATCAGCAGATAGATAGGTCACCTGCCTTATGACTGAATTCAGTAAAAGGCTGTGGCCATTTTCTTTCCAAATGGTCCACTGTTAATCTTCCCTGCACTCAACTTCCCTTGCACCCTCAGTTGCAAATGAAGGCTTGGACAGATTTATGGAGGAGAAGTCGATCTCTGGCTACCAATCTTGATCCTTCTTGATCTGAGGTTGCAAATGCCTTAGCAGACCAGGTGCTCTGGAGCAGCAGCAGCAGTAGGTCATTGCTTTCACCTCCTGCCTGTGAGCTCCCAAAGGCACCTGGTGGGCCACTGCAAGTAGCAGAATGCTGAACTAGATGGACTCTGGTCTGATCCAGCAGGCTCTTTCTTATGTTTCTTATGAAGGCCCCCAGTGGTCATTGCTAGGCAGCATTATGGTGTTACAAGTCTTTACACCTTTGTGTGAGTAAGGCAGGTGGCTTTCCCTCTTCTGGGAAGACTCGGCCTCTTCCTCGGGCAACCAGAGCAAGCAGTGGGCTGGCCCAGAAGCCTGCGGCCTGCGGCAAGCTTTGGTGTGTGGGGGAAATTTTGCGACCCCCATGTGACCAGATAGGTGGTGCCCCAGGGCCTAGCCGCTTGCTACTCTTCAACAGTAACTGCCCTGCAAAAGTCAGTGTTATGTAGTGGCTAGAATTTCAGAGCTTTAAAGGCAAAATAACAACAGTTATTTAATTTTTTTTTGTTAAATTGTTGGTACTGGAAACATATAAGACAGCTGAAAATAAAAATTGCAGTGTAGTCTTTTATTTAACAACTTGGTTTGTTTGCTTAATTTTTGGCATCAAGTCACATGGTGACCCCGGTGGGGTAAGAGATGTTCAGAGGGTTTGTCATTGCCTGCCTTTGCATCACAATCCTGATGTTGATTGAGGCCTCCCAACCAAATACTAGCCATGGTTGACCCTGCTTAGTTTTTCAGATCTGACAAAATCAGGTTAGCCTGGGGCAATTCTCTCCATAATTATCAAAATTAATAAACTAAGTTTGCATGGGCTACTTTTTCACTACTGCTTAAAAAACTTCATAACACTGCATTTTTCCATTGATCACCAAAGTAGTTATCTTCTGAAGAAGGAACAATATGCTGTATTAATATCAGGGCTGTTGACGTCATGAAAACAGCTACTTAGAACATGGTCTTACAATTTCCATTTGCAACGATACGTTATTGTTGCTGTTCTTTTTGTTTGGTTTTGTACTGCTCTTAATTCATATGGATACTTACTTTTAAAAACCAGTTTGAACTTCCATGCTTTGCTGTGCAATATCCAGTGGAAACCTGACCACAGTGACCTTTACAGACTACCACACTGAAAGTATTATTAATAATATATCTGTGCACAAATAAGTACTCTCAGAAACAATTATAGCCATTTGTATGAAAGGTGCTGACAAGATCCCTTTTAATATATATTGGCTTTTTGTATCTGGCAGTGAGAATGTCAGCTCCTAGGAGGCACAGAGAGCATAAGAGACTAGAAAAAACAATGATTTAAACTTGAGCACCACTAAATAGCCATTGTCAACATGAACTGAGCGGAGGAAAAGGCAGCAGAAGGGGCAGAGGAAATAATAATTCACTGAACAAAAAAGGTCTTTCATGTCAAGATGTTTACAATATGGTATACCCTGTCACAAGCACGTTTGTTCTTCTCCATTCTGTGCACAAAACATGTAACATTTTCTATTTGAAATAGGCTACAGCACAACCAAAGGCTATTTCTCCTTTGATGTTTTGTAACGATGCAATACTTTTTTCAGACACAGAATGTCGATTGATGTTTCATTAAGGCACTATTTAGTAATGTTGTTTGCTATTGTTGAAGCATTACTTAAATAATTTTTTCCTTCTGAGTGAGACTTCAAAGATAAATTTATTTACATGTGTAAGTACACAGTTGCTATTTTTTTTATTTCAAAGTTGAAATATGTCACTTTTCCCTCTCTCCAGTCTGTTGTATGCAGAAGAAAGCTTCACGAGGTACTTACAAGCAGGGAGACTTTTCATTTTCCTCTTCCTACTAGTTCCTATTTCCATTCCCTGAAAGTCATTATTACCTCTCCTCTTTTCCTGTTTCCTTCTCTACCACCAGTCAACTGCCCCTCCATCTTCAGTTTTCCCTTCTCCACTCCTATCCTTGGTGGCTTCTTGCTGGAAAAAGTTTGTGTGGTTCCAGGTGCTTGTCCAGGGTGGCAGTTGTGCAGTGCTGGCTGCTGGCTCAGTTGCATGGTGGCAGCTGCTGGGCTGGGCTCAGTTACAAACTGGGGAACCCTATAAGACTTCTGGAGGGCACCTCACTTTTCTCTGTGTTCTCCTCACTGTACTATGTCCTCTTTTATTCTCCTGACCACCCCCATACCCTCACCTCCCTGCTTCTTTTTCTCCCTACCTGCCAACTTTCCCCCTCCTCCATCTTCAATTATATTTAGTATTTATTTACTTAATTCATATCCCACCTTTTTCCCACAATGAGGACCCCAAGCAGCTTGCAGCATTTTCATCTCCTCCATTTTATCCTTATGACAATCCTATAAGGTAGGTTGGATTGTGAATGTGTAACTGGTTCAAAGTCATCCAGTAAGCTACCATGGCAGGATGAGGATTCAAATCTGAGTTACATAGTTCAAAACTCTTACCTGGTTCAAAACTCTTATACAGCAGTTGCTTTCATGGGTATAGCTGTTGTTGTACAATAGCAAGCAACTGGATCTGGGTGAGTCAAGAAAGTCAGACGATATCATGTTGCTGAGTGGTTTCTGCCAGGCTCCATGAGTTCTTCCTCAAAGGCCAAATAACCCTAGAAAGGGCTATTGCCCCCCAAAAAATCTGGACCAGGAAAGAAGCTGAAACCTGTATTTCATTTTATTCTGCAGATTTATTAGCACTGAACCAGCTCTGTGTACAGATTAATTTTGTCAGGTCTGATTCAGATATATGCAAGCTCCTGAGAAGCCCCAGATATTTGGTTAGCTTTCTTGTATCAGATCACTAATCCCCTCACAAAAGGTTCACTGGTACAATATGTTTAGTTTGTTGTAGGTACAAATAAATACTAGTAGAAAACCTTTGCCACTATTTTATCTTTTATTGAAATACAACTATTAAATAACATCCTTAACACTGACTTTTCTTCTTCTTCTTCTTCTTCTTCTTCTTCTTCTTCTTCTTCTTCTTCTTCTTCTTCTTCTTCTTCTTCTTCTTCTTCTTCTTCTTCTTCTTCTTCTTCTTCTTCTTCTTCTTCTTCTTCGGCTGCCCTTCTCCTTTCTGGCTCAGGGCGGCTTACAACGTAGTTTAAAATACAATAAATAAAATATCTGTCAATATTAAAACGTTCTAAAAAATCAATCATTTCAGTGAATTCAAGAGACAACTAAAACATTCAGAGTCCATCCATTAATTCTGCATAGGAAAATATGGGAAATCAATAACATGAGTCCATTAAATATCTTACCAAATGTAAACAGGATTACAGGCAGGGAACCTCATCTAAAACACTAATAATCAATTTAGCTTATCATCTTTACAAGCTTTCAGAATAATCTCCACAAATAGTTAACTGACAGCTTGACAAGACTCTCATTCTTGGCTAATTAATTATTTTATTCTGACACCATGCAAACTTATCTACACTTATAGTCCATATATGTTATGTTAATTTTGTTAGTACATTCTTGCTACTTTTAATCATAATAGAATATAAGAAACAGTTATTACATGTTTCTTATCTATATTTGTGATTCTAAAACAGGAGCTATGGGGTGGATCAAAAAATCTACACAATGGGGCTAGAGACAGATACTAGGAATTTTTCTACAAGCCTGAGAGAAGCTTCAGATATGCAGAAAAAATATGAATTATAAAAAAGTGGTCGTTAAACCCCCATGAAACACAGAAGCAACATGTACTTCTTTAAGAAAAGTATGCAACTAAGATGCTGCCTGCAAGAGTATATTGTGTAGTCTTGGTGGCTTTTTAGGAGGTTGCTAGGCAACTCCCAAGCCTTGGTTAGTATCACTGTGAGGAATGGGGGTGGGGTGGCAGACTTAAAACATAAAAAAGAAAACACAGATGGGAAGTAAGAATGGCAAAAAGGAAAAGGGAAAAAAGAAAGCTGAAGGCAGGGTGGGCAACATAAGCATTACTGTATAAACTAAGAATTAGCAGATAAAGACATTTGCTATCCAAGTAACTAATGAATTCTACAAACCTGAAGGGAGGGGTGTTCCTGCGGCTTGGGGGTGGTGTGCCTGTGGCTTGGGAAGGGGTGTGTGGATCAGTGGTAGAGTATCTACGTGCAGAATGTCCCATGTTCAATCCATGACATCTCCAATTATCCACTTTAAAGGGCCAAGTGGTCGGTGACTGGACACATCTCTGTCCAAGACCCTGGAGAGCTGCTGCCAGATTAGACAATACTGACCTTGATAATCCAACATTATGACAGCATAAGGTAGCTCAAATAGCAGGTGATGTGGGAGAGAGAGAAAGGGACTGACAGACGGTGCCAGGTGAGAAGCAAAAGAATTTAGTTCGGTGGGTGAAAAAAGATAGGGGAGGGGCTGCCGGGGGAGTCTGGATGTGAGTGGAGAAAAAGGTGAGGGAGAGACTGCTGGCACTGCTGGCTGGGAGGGAAGAGGACAAACAAGAGGGAGAGAAAGAATGAGGAAATGACATCCCATGGGTCCTCACAAGGTCCCCCATTAGTACATATCATGCTGTGTTGGCCTTAACTAATATATCTGTATTTGAACTGTATCTTTACTCCTGATCTTAGCTTGGTTTTCTTGCCACAATTTCTGGCATCTGAACTCCAATGCATATGACCTCTTTTAATATGAATTAAGACTATTTCTAATAAACTAAAATCCATTTTGTCCTGTAGCTTTGTCCCTTTGCAAGGCTGTTCTATTCTGGATTTTTTTACATTTCCTTTTTGGAGGCACTAGTGGTTAGTCAAGAGACAAAGCCAGTCCTGATTTTGGCCTGAAAAAAATCCTTCCTGTTCTTTTTAGTTAAGGTAGCAACTGCTCCGTTGTGTTTCCTGTCACATCAGTGATATAGTGTTGACAGATTCCATTTATTGAATTGAAGTCTATTTACTTCATGTTTACGATCTGTAGAAAAGTTGAGTTACTTAAATAGAAAACTTTTTGGTAACTTATTATAACTTATTTGGTAACTTATTATAAAAGATCCTTTTGACTGCCCCACCAATCAAGGAAGCTTGTCAGTGGGCCTTTTCAATGACCGCCCACTGTCATTGAAGTATGGAACAACTTCCCTATGGAGGTGCAGCCAACTCTCTCACTTTCAGTCTTCAGGAGACAGTTGGACAGTTTTATTTAGGACTGCATTTGACTCATGTAGGGTTTTTTTAATTTATTGGCAGTTCTAATTGGAGATTTAAATTATGGAATTTTGTGTATTTTTATGATCATTGTTTGTAAGCTGCCTTAAGTCTGAAAGATAGAAAGGCACCTAATGAATGTTTTATGTAAATAAAAAAATCCTAGGATTTTCCCCCCATTACATTGTACAATTATCATGAAGAACAGTTGCTGGAGTTGTGTTGAAATTAAATCTGGCACATGTGCATTTTGCACATTCAGCATTTGAGAATTTTTCTTCCCGAATTCATCTTAGCATTACACAACATATTGGAAAGACTGCCTGTCAAATCATACCAAAGGTTATTGACGTTTCTACTTCATAAGAAAGAAGTATGCATTACAGGCAGTTTGAAAACCTTTGGAGTTTTGTCTGATAGTTGACTAGTTTTGAATATTGAAGGTTCCTCAAGAGAAGATGCTCAATCAAAGCTACAGATTCTCTCAGAAATGGTGACAGTAATCCTATACACTCAGAGTCAATTCTCTTCGACTTCATGGGATCTTGGCTTCTGAATAAAGATGTGAATGACTGAGTTTCAAAATTCAGGTGATCATTCTGGAAATTCCGATAGTGCTAACTGAAAAATTGGAAATTAAAATTCCCTCATACAAGTAGAATGCAACTTCGATAATTCAGGTGAGAATTTATTCTCTTTTTCAGTTGGATGTTTTTAAAATGAAAGCATTCCAAATTAATTCCTCATGAACTAGTGCTGTACTAGTGGTAGTCTGCAAATCACCCATATTAATGATCTCCTGGCTAAATATAGTAATTATGTTATTGTTAGGGTCTTGCTATTTTGTAGACAAAAATTAGTACCCAGATTAGTATGTATTCAGTGCTAGTGTGATAGCTGTTTGCATTATACAACATATGAAGATCCCTGCTGGATCAGATCAATGTCCATGTAGTCCACTATGAACAAATCCATAGAGGATGGAGTTATACTCTGTTCAGGATAAATGTGACAAGAGATTGTGAAGTCATCTGCCATTCCCTGGACCGTCTTTGTTCCAGAATGCTCGGCTTGGGTCCCAGTGCTTTGGGGACAGAGCTAGATAGGTACTAGGACCTAAGCATGACATTCTGGAACAAAGACAGGCAAGGAAATGGCTGATGAATTCCCAAATCTCCCATCATCTTTATCCTGAACAGAGTATATCATTGGCTAGAGAGTATATCAACAGCCTCTCTCTCTAGTAGTAGAGGCAGTATGCATCTTTATATCAGTTTCTGGGGATGAGAGGCAGAAGGATGCTATTGCTATCATCCTGCGGCTGGACTTCATAGAGGCAGCTGGTTGGCTGCTTTGTGAACAGATCAATGGACCCCTGCTCTGATCCATAATTGGCTCTTCTTGTGTTTGTCTTCCACTGTGCCCAACCAGATGCCCAAGAAAGTCCACAGGCAGGGGCACAGAAGTCTGAAACCTCAAACAGTTGCTTTCAAACATTATTGTCTTTATTATTGCTATTAATTTGATTTAGTACCCTGCCCTCTGCAACGTAAGTCATGCCCAGGGTGGCTAATGTACATGTTTAAAACACAATCTTAAAAAGCAATAAATCAACAGTTAAAACATTCTTGATAAATTTCATGATTGTGATTTAACACTTTACCCATCACTCAAACTCAACTGTCACTGTAACAGAATCCAGTGGGTGAGAGGGGGAGGCACCAGCTCAGGGGTTGAGAAGACTATGGACTTGGCAATCTCAGTTATAAGCCTGGAAGACAATTTCAGTCTTACAGGTGCTGTGGAATTGATTTACACTCTACAGGGTCTTAATATCCATTAAGTGTGAGTTCCACCAGATTGAAGCCAGGGCTGAGAAGGCTCCGATGGAAGACAGCCAGGTATCCTTGGGACTGGGGACCACTAGTAAATTACTATCAGAGAATCTGAGGGTCCTCTGTGGGCAATATGGGGAGATGCGGTCCCAAAGATACAATGATCCCAGACCACTCAAAGTCTTAAAGGTTAGTACCAAATATTGAAAATAATCCAGAACTCAACTGGCAACCAGTGCAGCTGGTAGAGCCCAAGTCTAATGTGCTCCCTCACTGGTATCCCAGAGAGTACCCTCTCAGCCACTTTCTGGATGGAGCAGTCTCAAGGGTAGGCCAGCATAGAGCAAATTACAGTAATCCAACCTGGAGGCGACTGTTGCTGTGACCAGGCCTGTACCAAGCAAATAGAGGGACCACTGGCTGGCCAAGCAGAAAAGGCCATCTTCCTCTGTGGAAGTATCTGAAAATGCCTGTTCCGCATATAGATTATCCGAGCAGGTTAAATTCACAACAAAATAATTTAAGAAAGTAAATAAAAATAACAGTAAATCAAATGTTAAGATGTGGAAGTAACTCAGTTGCTTAGGCTCATTCCGCACATGCAGAATAATGCACTTTCAAACTGCTTTCAGTGCTCTTTGAAGCTGTGCGCAATGGCAAAATCCATGTGCAAACAGTTGTGAAAGTGGTTTGAAAATGCATTATTTTGCGTGTGCGGAAGGGGCCTTAGATTTTTAAGCTGTCAGAGTTTTGGAGGTTGTGCTAACCATGATTTTGTCCCTTTGTTTCCTCACCCCATATTCCTTTTTTCCTTTCAAGGTGAATGTTGTGCTTTCCAGATAATCATGTGCTCCCACTGTTCACAATGGACTTGTAAACCCAGCACATAACTTTCAAGTTGATTTGTTTATATGCAATCCCACTGATATGTTCAGTTTCACTTCCAGGCTGATTCTGCATGGGCCAAAAACAGCAGTTTGAAAACGGTGTGAAAATGGTGTAAAAGGGTTTAAAATGGTGTAAAAGGGTTTATACTGTTTTCACACCGTTTTCACACCACTGTTTTTGGCCCATGAGGAATCAGCCCCAGTCAAATCTATTTTGGTTAACTGCAACCCACAAGCAAATGTCTTTGTTCCCATTTAGTTTCTATAGGAGGGGGCAAGTTGCTTATAAAAAGTACATCCATTGGGACGAAAACAGATTTTTTAAAACTTTTAGTCAAGACCAACCCTGGATTTATTGAAACTAACTTCTGCTTTAAGAAAGACGCCAAACATTTGCACGAGAAGCGCCGTGTTTGACAAAAGCACAGCCGACTGGAGGAGGTGACCAGTGTCAGCGTGAGCCGCAGATGGACAGGCCACCAAAGGCAGCTGTCTTTAAATGAGCTCTTTACACATTGCCCTCCTAGTATTTATCCCTTGCACAGCTGTTGCTGCAGCAGCGGCAAAGCCATCTGCGGTCCAAGCAAGGGCTTCAGAAGCAGGCACGCGCCAATCTGCAAAGGGCTTCTCCGCCTTCTGAACATCCTGGACGCAGCGCCCCTCGCCCCTTTTGCACGCGCTGGGTCTGAGCCGTTGCGCGGGGGGGGGGGGGAAGCGAAAAGGTTGAAAGAAGGATGCCCATTGGGGAGGGAGGAAGCCAGGAGTCAGGAGAGCGCGCTTCGGCGGGCCGGCTGCTTCGCCTGGAGCAAAGCGTGTCCTAAAGGAGTCGTGGGGAGCGATAAGGATCAGGCGTGACGTCAAGGAGGAGTCTGGTCGGTGGAGGCGCTCGGAGTCCGGAGTGGCGGCAGAGGCGGGCGGCGAGCTGGAGCAGACGGAGGCGGGCGCGAAGCCTGGTCCAGAAAGGCAAGTGGCGGCTGAGGCGGGTGGGCATCAGCAGGGCGGCGCGAGGAAGAGCGTGGGCGCGCAAAAAGTGAGGGCGAGCGTGGAGCCGCCAGAGGTAGGGGGGCTGTGGAGCGGGGGGGAGGGGTCCTGAAGAGGGAGGGAGTCGGCGGGGTCCGAAGCAAAAGCCCCAACCTAAAGCCGTGGAGTGACTTTTATTAGGGCGAGCGAGAATGCCGCAAACTGTTGCGCAAACTTTTCATCATCTGCTGAGGAAGAGGGCTGGAGAGCTCCGAGGCTTGGACAGCGGTTGGTGCTGTTTTGCATGGTCCCCGGGACATTGCCTGTCAGTGAGGGCTGGCCAGTCGAGGAAGGGAAGGGATGCTCTGGCTGGAGGAAGCGGGAGAGATAACAGAAGGATGTGCGTGGGGAGGGGGAGCGTCAAGGCAGTGGCCAGAAGAAGAAGGAAGTGAAGGGACCCCTGCCCAAAAGCTGTGGCCCAATGGGTGCAACAGCTGCCCACTCAGCCTTGAAGCTCACCTTTGCGGTTAACACACCCCACGGGGTTACTGTGAGGATAAAATGGATGAGAGCTCTGAAGAGGGACGTGATATTTACAGAGTTAGAAAAATGGACTATACTGTAAATCTCTCGATTCATGGCCTTGCTACAACTCCAAAATTTGAAGCTGGCATCTATGAGTGTAAAATTTTGGCCAATTGTTGCCTATATATATATGAGTGTAAAATTTTGGCCAATTGTTGCCTATATATATATAGGCAACAATTGGCCAAAATTTTACACTCATAGATGCCAGCTTCAAATTTTGGAGTTGTAGCAAGGCCATGAATCGAGAGATTTATAGTATAGTCCATTTTTCTAACTCTGTAAATATCACGTCCCTCTTCAGAGCTCTCATCCATTTTATCCTCACAGTAACCCCTGGGGTGTGTTATATATATATATATATATATATATATATATACACACACACACATATACACATATACATATACACACTCTCATTCTTGAACAAAGGGATTATCATGTAAGGCAGTGATTGAATATGGGCTGATGGAAGTAAGAAAGTAGAAGTATGTAAATAAAAATGGTATGAGGGAAAACCAGTGTCTGAGATCCTCCACATGTGCTGTTTCTGTGAACAGGTGGATTTCCATCATGAAATGTGGTTCCCCTGCCTCTCCAGCCTACTGAAATGCTACTGGGAGATGGGAACAGCATTTCATGGGCACTTGGGGTTGCCGTTGTAGGGAGAATGAGAAGTTAACACTCTGTGGGCAGAAATCCTTCCATTCATGGAAACCTTTGGCGAATCCAAAGTAGGGTTGAATTAATTTGCACCGTATTACAAATCTGCCATTGGTTTTTGGTGCCGAAGCTGTGACTGGAGATAGGCGGAAAAGACAAATGTCTCTGAACATGTGCAGCGTGCTCTTAGTTCACCATGACCAACCAGCATATGAAAGATTTAGCAGGTAGAACTTGCAGGGCAGAGGGCATGGTTTTAAAGAAAGGTTGATTTCCAGAACTTCTGCTTTAATTATCAGAGGACAGTGGGAGGAAAGATTAAAAAAAAGGGCTAGTGGGCTAAAAGTGAGGATTGGTATGAGTTAGTTTACACATTGATGCCTAACTTCTATTATAAGATGCATTTTAGTTTGTGGCAAACATTCATTCAGGACCAGACCTTGTGAAAGGGAGCATGACTTGCCAACTGTTTCTCCATCATATTCTGGTGAAGCTCATATACAAGACTTATTTGGAAGTCAAGGCAAACACATTTTAATGGTTTCTACCATGCAGAGAAGCCAAAATATGCTGGCTTTTCAACCATGCTTACCTGTAATTGGAAATCTATGGCCAACAGTATACTAACCGTGTGTCCTTTGTATAGGAGATACCTTCCTACATCTTGAGCCAGAAAGGGTTGTTAAACTAGTACACAGTTTATCCTACTTGTAGGGGTAATAAGAGGGACACTCTATAGTCATTTGGCATGGTAAGTTCTTTGCACGTCTATCATCTTTTGCGGGGGGAAGTTGGGGTTGCGTTTGCTTTCATTTTCCTGCTGACTCTCCTTCCTTTTGTTGGGTGTCTTTTCTGAGCCTCTTGATTTCCAGCAGTGAAATTAGGATTTAGGGTGGTGGTGGTGGTATTTGTTTCTCAGGTTCTTTAAGATGCTCTGAGAATCAATGTATTAGTAATCTGTTAGCGATCCTATAGTTAGTGCTCAGTTGCCATGAAGATTTGCCAAAGCAACTAAGGTTGAGAAATTAGAACAAGAATTTATTGGAAGTATGGTGTGTACTCAGCCCTGGTCAAGAGGAACTTTCTCTCTCCCTGCATGCTGCAAATTCAAGTTGTAGTATTTAGGATGCTGAATATTGGATCAGGAATGAAAGGAGTCAGTTTTGAGAAAGATGAGTATGAATTTGATATCTCCTGACCACAGTCCATACTGGAGATTTTTAAAAATTCAGTGCTGAGTGCTTTTCTTTGCCAAAGGGAATATGTGCAGAGACATTAATTAACACAGAAGTGAAATGGCACAGGCAAGAGGTATCTGGCATTTACACCAGTTCAGACAGCATTTATCTCTGTATTTCTATTCTTCCTCTATTGACTTCAGCCTTTTTTAGTGTTATTTTTTTAAAAAAACCTTACTGAATTAGATTGTCTTGTATTAAGTTTCATAGGAAGGACAACTAGTTAGTTTTGTGAGGTAAATTGGTAGGGTAATACTTAATACCCCTGAGAGCTTAACTATTTTATTTTCATTTCTGAACACAGAAAAATACTACTTTATCCAGAGATTACAGATAGGTCTCAAATACAAAAGCTGAGTCTGACATCTTATTGTGCCTGAGAATGGAGTAAACAGGTAATTGTAGTGATTGTAGATCAGGAATTGTGGCTTGCCTCAAGAAAAATGTCATGAAAACAGCAAGAAATTATGTTTTTTTATTTTTAAATTTGTATTCTTCTTTTTTTTTTTTTTGCAGTATAAACCATTACTCAAGGGAAAAACCATGGCTTGGAGTGAATTCAGTATCCTCAGCTGGCTCAGAGAGAGTCGACAATCCCGGAAACTAATCTTGTTGATTGTCTTCATTGCATTGCTCTTGGACAACATGTTGCTTACTGTAGTTGGTATGTAGAATCTTTTAAATTTTACATCCTATTTAATAAACATCCATGAAAGAACACAAATTATTTTGAATGGAATTGCTGTAGACTTTAAAGACATGTTCCTGAAATGCATAAGCTTTTCCGCCCCATGACACATGTTATTTTGCTTTTATTTATATTTGCAAAAAATTCTGTTTTTTGAGGGGAGAAGCAAAAGTTATTTATAAGCTCCAAATATTACTGGTTCATTTTTTATCTCTACAACATTTTATTTCCTTTGTAGTCTTACAAACCAAAATGACAGGAAAGATAAAACTTAAGAAATATGTTTCCTCTTGATAGTTTTCTTTCTTTGGTTTTATGAGTTTGAGTTTGCAAAGCCACAGTATTCAGTTCACATTTAATTAACTTGCACAATTTCTCATTTTTTTTGATCCATTCAATGACAGAAGTAAATTCTGCTAACACATTTAAACACAGTGGGGGACACTACTGACTTCAGAGCAGTATGATCAGTATTAAAAAAATGTATGGTTTGCCTTTTCACAGCTGTTACCCAGGGCGATGCTACCTTAAGTCAATATGTCCCTGTATTTGCTTGAGTACACAGAAAAGCGAAGTTGAAACAAGTGTTGTTAACTTGCGACAGGAATTCTGCTTCAATCACGCTTAACTGCTTTAAGAAGTTGCTCATGTAGCCACTGTTACTTCTTGAGGATGCAAAAATAAGCACACATTCACAATATAATAAATGTGAAGGAACATGAGAAAAATGAAACTGTTATTATGTAGTAGCTGAATTATTAACTTCATATGCATGTATATAACTATTTAAATAATAGTTAAAATACTTTTTTAAAAAAGCCAAGCAAGCTGCTTACTTAACTACAGCATGAAATTGTCACTATTGTATTAAATTAAAATTTCATTTTAAACAAACATGTTTAAGTCCTATATACCTGATCTTTTAAAATTGAATCCATGCTCCAGTATTAAAATCTGTCTCTGTAAAAGAAAGCATCGGAGCAGAAAATATCAAGTTAAGCATTCAAAGTAGGGCACAATGAATCTGTTCTTGTATTTATTATTGTGAAAAGTATAAATATTTAGACCATTAATATTGTGATTTTTATGTTTATAAATAACTCAGTGGGTGTTTAAGTGACTTATTCACTTGACAACCCATTCAGAGAAAGGCAAACTAGAAATATTGTAAACAAACAAGCAAAGGGCAGTTTAGCAAAAACTGCTTGTTTCTAGAGTATCCTGAACCCTGAATACACTGGCTCAATTTAGTACTGATTTCAAACTATAGTTTGGAGACTTGACTCGTTAGTTGTGATTTTCAATTGGCAGTACCATGATAGGCAAACCAAATCTTAAAGTGTGTGTGTTTTAGTGGGTTTGCAAGGCATCATTTTTTGAAGTTCTGGTTTGATGTAAATTGACATTCTAGTCTTTTTTGCAAACATAAACACTTAATTACTCCCCAGGCTTCTTGTGGTACGAAAAGCATGTGGCCTATGTCACCAGAAGTCATAATTTCCCTTGCCCAGAAAATACATGAATAAAAAATTGGAAATGTTTTTCTTGGTGATTTAAATCCATTTGTCATTTTCTAAACTATATTTCTTCAGTGTTTCAAAACACTGCTAATGAAATGCTGATTCTCATCGCTGCATACTGTTTGTAATGTAAAACTGACATCAATTAATTTGTGAATGCTGCACTGCTATGTTTCATATACACCCTTGCAGACTGGAGTGACAATTCAGGATGTATTTCCCTATTGTGTCACTTTTATAATTAATCCTCTTGAAAAATGTTGCTAAGACAAATAATGCAGTCTGCCATATAGGATAATCTAGAATATATCATTTTTTCAAATTAAAACTTTAGGTTAATGTGGAATAGGAGTGGTTTTTAAACAGGATTTTCTGAACTATTGTTTTGAAAGTTAACAACTTCTATTTCTTGATTAATGTATCATTGTTTCATTTATTTGTAAGTAACGTGCACAATATTTCTATCAGCATCTAGGTTTTCGAATAAAAAGAACAAGTATTCCTGTCCATTTTGTATTCCCCGATAAACAAGGTCCCTCAACTGTTTTTACTATTGTGGACATTTTTATTACTATGCTTAGGATACATTTAAGATTTTAACCATTCTAAACCACTTGACTTCAATGGACTTAGAAAACTGTAACTTTGTTTAGGGTTGTACTTCAAATCAGATATTCTGATTCTTAAAATTATGAGTAGCCTGAGATTCTGTCTTTACTGTCAGAATGATGAATGTGTAATGAAATAAACTATTAAGCTTGGCTCATTAATAAATATAACAGAATTTTATTGGCACATCTTCCTTGGCATTTATAACTTTTTTCATAACAAATAAAATTATTATAACCAGCATAGTACAAATTCTATAAGCATTTAATTTACTTTTCTTTTAAAATATTGTGTAGAATTTCAGAATTCTAGCATATTTAAGATGGGGTCTTTCAGCTGCAATTTATATTTAAATTGTTATTTAATGAATTATTTTATTGTTTTTTATAATGGAAGCTGCACTAATTCCATAAAGGGAAGGGTGGCAATGCAAGCTGAATAATAATAATAATAATAATAATAATAATAATAATAATAATAATAATAATAATAATAATAATAATAATAATTCTGTAGTCTGTGAGAATAAACATAAATCAGATAACTTGGGTAAGAGTACTTTTGTCAATTGAACAATGCTATTGTTAATGAAAGTTGACTAGAACCTTCTTCTTCTTCTGCAGTTCCTATCTATTTAACATGCAAACTTCTGGTATCAGTCTACTTAGTCTCTGATAATCTGATGAGCGTTTCTGAGAGAGTGTGGCAGGATATGGCTTCCTTCTGTCTATTTCTAACCCCATCCTATATTTAGTGCTTAATTTTTACAAAAGTTGATGCTGAGACTCATTTCTGTTTACAGCTTGGTCCCTTTTCTAATTCCTGATGTGGGGACTGTCTCAGTTTACTCAATGGCAAAGAGACGCTTCAGTCTTTTTAAAAAAGTGCTCCGGCGTTATGTCCCTTTGCATTGAAAGTTGTGGTTGAAGTCTGCAAAACTCTGGCACAAATTAAACCCTATTTACATAACATGTTATATGTAAGAAGCCCAGTTTTTGAAATAACTGTGAATTAGCTATTGTTCCATGCAAAGTTATCAGAAAGCCTCCATAATGTCAGCACATGTATTTTGTGTAGTACAGTTAACCATGACCCTATATTTATGTTGATAACAGAAAATGTCATTTTTATTTTCCCTGTAAATGATAGTTGCATATTTGGTTGATTTTTCAGTGCCAATTATTCCTAGTTACTTGTATGGCATTGAACACCAGAAAAATGCAACAGACATCCAAACCATTGGGCCAGACACAGCTTCATTTAACTTGGACAGTTTTCAAAGTATCTTCTCCTATTATGACAACTCTACAATGGTTACCGGAAATCGTTCTGAAGGGACAAGGCCAGGAGATTTTTATCATGCTCAAACGCAGCAAATGGCAGTAAATATGACAAAGGCATCCTCTGACTGCCCCAAGGAAGATAAAGACCTTCTGAATGAAAATGTTCAAGTTGGCTTGTTGTTTGCCTCCAAAGCAATGGTGCAGCTCATCACTAACCCTTTCATAGGACCTATGACGAATAGGTATGCTTTTTCCGTTACACAGGAAGGAAGTATTTAATTCTGATGTGTTATTTAATATAGCTGCATGTCAAACTGGAAATCTTGTTTTCTTCCTTTAATTATTCCCTTTGCATTTATATTTCCTGTGCACTTTAAAGACAGCTTTCACTGTTATATGTGTTTGGAGTAGTATATTCATCATATCATGCACTATTTTCTAAATAACAGGGGTTTGTAAGAAGTAGCTTTCCTTTCCTTTTTTATGTGTCTGACTACTCCTCTGCCTGACTTGCATGTATTTGTACAAACTGTGTCTACCTTTTGGGAACTGACAGTATAAATGTTAGAAGCTGTGAACCAGAAATGAAATATTTAGAAATGAAATACTAGTGAAATATATTGGTATCAATTATTGTGAATACAAAATGTATAATCATAGGTCTGCAGAGTCCCTGAATGTGTCATCGGACATTAGAGGCTTCTATCTTTCCAGGTTATACTTTTGTCCAAATGTTGCTATAAATTAGAAGTTAATTAATTAAAAGGATCATTGAATGTTGATAGAATATGTTAATAAGAGGCCCTCACAGTGGTGATTGTTTAATGTTTGCGGTGAAGAAAGACCCCCAGATCGAGTTGGCAATATTGATTTTGGGCAAGAGCGTGGAATTTGCTTCATGAGCTGACCAGAACAGGTGCAGAAATATCTGTGGACAGTGTACATGAGATGAGTCCATCATAGACATTACTGTTTGTTTGTTTCATATTGAGTATCTAATCTGACTGACAAGTGAAAATGCAGTTGACTTCATTTGGAAAAATTCCATCAGCATAGATCATGTAGGACAATCCTATGATATCATTACATGAACTGTCATTGCAATTCTGTTTTTATATATAGGGTTGCCAGCTGGCCTGGAGAAAAATATCCTGTCATTTAATTAGGGGTGTAGCTGCCTAAAATTGGGCCTGGGGCAAACACAACAGCTGACCCAGTGTGTTACTTGGGCAGGTCACGTGGAGGTCATGTTGCCACCTGCTTCCCCTTGCAACTGCACCTCCACCCAAACTCCGCATGAAGTTCAGGAACGGGCGCAGTTGAATGCTGAGTCAATCAGCATGGGCTTGCTTGCCCCACCCCAAACTCCATGTGGAGTTCAGAGCAGGGTGGGTCTGTTTGATGTTGGGTACTGCTTGTCTGGGTCCAGCTTTAAACTGCTGGCTTTGAGCCTACAGTTTCAAGCTCAACCCATGCCATGCTGAGTCCAGGATCAAACTGAGCAGGTCAGGCTAACTGACTCTAGCTTTATACTGTTGGTTCTACCCCCAAGCTCCACTTAACCTGAACAGTAGCAAGTAACCAGGCTTGGGTGAGTTATGCAAGTTGCATGATATCAAGTCTCTCATTGTTTGCTGGTAGGCCTAGCCCTGATGATGAGTCCTCCAAAACAGCCCTGGAAAGGGTCCTGTCCCTATCCCTGCCTTTCACTGACAGAATTTAAGACATGAAGGCTGGCAGTACTGTTGTTGTTGCATAATAACGGCCACTGAAGACATTTGTTCTGAAACCTATGGATGTTGCTTCTGTTATTTTCAGATTTTGTAATCCTTTCTTCTCAGTTCATTACTCTAGTATCTGGATGTAAGTTGTCACAGGTTTGGCCTTGTTGAAAATTAGATGCATTGTCAAGCAGGGGACCTGTAAGGCTCACAGGGTGAAGTGAATCACAGCTTCCTAATAAATCTGGACAAGAGTTCCCTGGTACCATCAAGGTGCATGGAACATCTTGGGCCTTGATAGACATCTCCCAAAGTGCCTTGTTCATGCCAAGACAAAAGATACTCAAGATACAAAGGTTGGCAGCTTCCTTCCTGACAGCCAGCAGGGCTTCCCTTCTCCAGCTGGCAAGCCTGATGGGATTATTAATCTCCGTGACAGACATGGTACAATGGGGGAGGCTTCATGTGAGATCCCTTCAACGATTCCTGAGACTGCAACAGGCTCAAATTATGGCCAAACAGGACAGATCACTCCCCCTCACCAAAACTCTGAAGGACAGTCTCTGTTGGTGGACCCACCGCAACAATCCCTTGGGAGGAAAGGTCCACCTCCACCAAGACAGAGCCAAATATTCACAGATGCCAGCCTACATGACTGGGGGGCATCTGTCCAAGACAACTCAAGGACAGTGGTCACCTAAGCAAGCAAATCTGCCCATTAACATCCTGGAAATCAGGGCCATGTACCTGGCTCTTCAATACTTTCAGACCACCCTTCACCATTGGCATGTCTTGATTAGGACAGATAATATCACATCCAAAGCTGACCTAAATAACCAGGGAGGCTCGAAATCCTGCAAAATACACCAGGAAGTGATCAAAATCCTATCATGGGCAGAAGAACACCTTCAGTCCCTGGCAGCGGGATATTCAAGGATGCATCAACATAGCGGTGGGCTGGCTCAGTTGACCGGAGATAGTGGAAGCTGAATGGAAGCTCAGCATCCATATCTTCCAACAGATCATTCAGGAGTTTGGGGAACCAGCAGTGGACCTCTACGCATCAGAGACCAATTGTCAACTACCAGTCTTCAGGTCCAGATACCATCACCCCAGGCATATGCAACGGATAGAGTTGGTAGATGGGCAAAAAATTCAGCCCCAGTTCAGATTCGGGTCAGCCTCGGATAGAGGAGCTCGGATTGGCTGAGCTCTGAGCCTACCAGGCTTGGATCCATCTGATCCTGCAGGAACATCCGAGAAATTCGGATGCATTTTTATTTTGTTGTTGTGTTTTCACGTTTTGGCCTGCAAGGGGTACATTTTTGGGTGTATTGGCACCAAAAGTGCAGGGTATCATCAGAAGGCTGTCCTGATGATACCCCCCCATTTTTGGTGCAGTTTGGTTCTGGGGGGCCAAAGTTATGGGCCCTCAAAGGGGGTGCCCCATCCCCAGTTTTGCAGCAGTAGCACAATATGGCAGCCCAGCCTTGTGCTAGCCTGCTCCATCCATTCATCATTCATTCGTCAGACCTGGAAGCAGCAGCAGCAACAAGTGTGTGAGTGGGGTCATTTTGGGGGGTTTCAGGGGGGTTATTTTGGGTTGGGGTGTTGGAGTTGTGTTGCCGCAGAGAGAGAGAGGGGGAGAGAGAGAGAGAGAGTGAGTCCCCACCAGTGATCCTTGGGCTAGGGGGATCAGCTGGCATCTCACTTTTCCCCCCGGCTTGTTTTTTTTTTGAATGAATGGAGTTTGCTGGGGGAATTTGGGGGGTTGCAGGCGGGTTATTTTGGGTTGGGGTGCTGGAGTTTTGTGCCGCAGGGGTGTGTGTGTGTGTGCGTGCGTGTGTGTGTGTGTGTGTGTGTCCCCAGCTGAACCTTGCCAGATGGGAGTGTTTGTTTACATTTTTAAATTGCTGGCTGGGAGGTTTTTTCTGTTTTGCAGGGCTCAGCTGCGTGCACCTGGAAGGGTTTTTTCTTTTGCTGGGGCAGGGATCCCACGCTGCCCTTGCAGGGCTCATCTGCGTGTGCGCAGGGGAGGTTTTTTCTTTTTGGGGGCGGGGATTCCGCGCTGCCTTTGCAGGGCTCGTTATGCACACAGAAGGATTTTTTTCTCAGGCTCAGGGTGAGCTGCAGTTCGGGGGACCCACCGCTCCGAACCTCATGGATTCAGAGCGGCTGATGTTCAGAGGCCTTGGCTCGGCCCCGCGGCACCCAAGTTCACCCGAGCCATGCCCAGCTCAGGCTGAACCACTGGGTCGGAGCTCCTGAACCACCATCTCTAGCAACGGATGCTGGTGTCACCTTGGCCCAAGACTCTACTGTATGCCTTTCCACCCATACCAGTCATTCCCAAGTTCCTGAAGAAGGTTTCGCTGGAAGGTGCAGAGTGGCACCATGCTGGCACCATGCAGAGTGGCACCATACTAGTGGCACCATGGTGGTCAAGATGACCATGGTTTTCATCAATTTTTTAACTCTCAACTGCCCCCGCTCTCAGGCTACTGACTCTTCCAGACATGCTTTCCCAGGGTCCCATTTACCACCCAGAGCCTCAGTGGTTCTGCCTGACTGCTTGGCGCTTGAGTGGTAAGCTCTAAAGGAAATAGGATACTCTGAGAGCATCACCGACACCCTCCTAGCCTCTAGGAGGCCCTCCACCAATAACATTTACAACTACTCCTAGAAGGGTTTTGTTAGATGGGCCAAGAAGTGCGGAATCAATTCTAAAAAACCATTGGTGCCACATATTCTTCAGTTCCTCCAGGAGGGGTTCGAGAAGGGCCCCAGGAGCGTGAACTTTAGGAGACAGGTGGTGGCCCTCACGACTGTCTGGCCTAGGTTACAGGGATATCCAGCATTCAGACACCCGGATGTCATCCAATTCCTTAAAGGAGTACAGCAAAAACAACCTCCAATTGTGCCTTGTCCATGGAGGCTAAACACAGTTCTCACAGCACTTACCAAACCCCCCTTCAAACCCACGCAAACTATCCCACTCAAATGGCTACAAATGAAGGTTTTATTTCTGATCGCCATTACATCGGCCAGAAGAGTCTCCGAACTCAGAGCGCTGTCCATCAATACCAACCTTTGTTCCTTCCACAAGGATAGGGTAGTGTTGTGGCTTGACCCGACCTTTCTTCCTAAGTTGGGTTCCAGCTTCCACATCAAACAGGAGATAGTCAACCCTACGTTTTGTCCATTTCCCTCACACCCCAAGGAAGTCCTGTGGAATAACCTGGACATCTGTAGAGTGTTATAAGCCTTCATCATTCAGACAGAGCCCATCAGGAGAACCGAGAGTCTGTTCATTAACATCTCTATGCCAAATCTGGGATCCCAAATGCCTATGGCAGTGGTGGCAAACCTTTGGTACTCCATATGTTATGGACTACAATTCCCATCAGCCCCTGACAGCATGGCCAATTGGCCATGCTGGCAGGGGCTGATGGGAATTGCAGTCCAGAACATCTGGAGTGCCAAAGGTTCGCCACCACGGGCCTAAGGCAACCATTAGTACCACCATAAAACACTGTATCAACAAGGCTTACAAGACATCACACCTACCGATTCCTTCGGGAATCACTGCAAATTCAACATGTAGTACAGCCACAAACACAGCCTTTAGGAGACTGATTCCTGTAGAGGACATATGCTGGTTGGCCACTTGGTCGTCCATCTCAACATTCATCGGGCACTACAAAATTCACTCCCTTGCAGCCACAGAGACCGCCTTTGGTAAAAGGGTGTTAGGACATATTTTTTTAGACTGATCAGATCCCACCCATTCTTCAGGGACACTGCTCGGGGAGGTCCCATCCAAGATGCCCTCCGTCACCTCCAGGAGAATGGTCCATTTGTCACTTACCATGAAGGGGCCTTCTCTTGGTGGGCAATGAGGGCATCATTCAACCTCCAATCCAGTCTGCAACCTAGTTCTTAAGAACATAAGAACATAAGAACAAGCCAGCTGGATCAGACCAAAGTCCATCTAGTCCAGCTCTCTGCTACTCGCAGTGGCCCACCAGGTGCCTTTGGGAGCTCACAACTTCACAACTACCATACGTTATCAGCTTAATGTTACAGTTCTCGTGCTGTTACCATTATTGGAGCAGCAGTGGCGTAGTGGCTAAGAGCAGGTGCACTCTGATCTGAAGGAACTGGGTTTGATTCCCAGCTCTGCCACTTGAGTTGTGGAGACTTATCTGAGGAATTCAGATTAGCCTGTGCACTCCCACACACACCAGCTGGGTGACCTTGGGCTAGTCACAGCTTCTCGGAGCTCTCTCAGCCCCACCTACCTCACAGGGTGTTTGTTGTGAGGGGGGAAGGATAAGGAGATTGTAAGCCCCTTTGAGTCTCCTACAGGAGAGAAAGGGGGGATATAAATCCAAACTCTTCTTCTTCATCATCCTTGTCCTTGTCACTTCCTGTTTTCTTATCTCAGAAGAGTTTTATTCACTGCTTTGTCAGTTGTTTACTGGAGCCCAAGCCTTCCACAGGCAGTAGCAAGTTTTAGTTCCTGCCTCCCTGAGAAAGGGTTGGGAAATCACCCATCCAAGATGCCCTCATCGCTCACCAGGAGAAGGCCCCTTCATGGATATGAACACTTCACCAGGTATCTGAAATGTTTTTGTTGGTATGGCAAAAGATGTGGAAGAATGCAGTCTTGTCTCATCTATTAACCAAATAAAGTAAGATGAGAAAGAACCCAATTGGGGGACAACCTGTTTTTTATTTTTGTTTTTTGAGAGATACATAATAATATGCCCTAACTCTCACGTATATGCTACCTGTGATATACATTTATTCTTAAATGCAAAACACAAGTAGGCACGCATATGCCTTTTGGGTTAATACATTATGTACCAGACTAGTTGTTCTTTGGGAAAACAACTGTTAGACTGGTTTAGGGAAATAGATTGTGCTAGGGAGTGTGGTGGGGACCACTTGAAAACCTTCATTAGAATTTCCTTAAACAAGTGTTACACTGTTGATATCCTTCATGGAAGCAATAGGAACTGGCTTCTTTGCTGTTAACATCTATATGTGTCCAGTGTAGCATTAATTCTACATTAGAATGTAATATTGTACATGAGTATGTTCATGGTAGGCTGGAAAGTACGTACTTTGAAAGATTTGTGTAAGGTATACTTACCTTAAGCATGGACTTACAAATTTTGGAGTAGCATATTAACCATTATGAGCTAGATAGCAACATATTTTTTGGGGATAAAGTCAAAAGAAGAGTTTAAATTATATCTATAGATAAATGTTTTATATTGTACTAAAATTTCTAGTGCACTTGTATCAATTTTGGTCTTTGAAAATCAGAATGATGCCTGAAAACTGACAACTTTATTCTTATGATAGCAAAATACTGCTTTGACTGTGATGAATGACAGTTTGTTTACAATAATATTGGTAAGGCTACACTGTCTACTTACATAGCTACACTGTCTCTTACATAGCTACACTTACATAGCTACATACTACACTGTCTCTTACATATCTGTCTGTGCAATTTTAACAGTATTGCAGAATGTAGACTTTTAATACTACTATTTGAAATGATACATATAATTGTTAGTTTAAAACAGTCCATTTTGCATCAGTAAGAGGTATTTGGCTCAAAAAAATAGAATTTTACACTCTAAAGAGAGTGCTGAGTAAATACTGTGTTCTGTCATAGGGGTTTGGTCTATGTAGGCAGCATATTTTGAAGAAAAGCTGAAGTCTAAATTACACGCAAAACTCTGTTTTCATTCATATCAAGATTCAGTATTGTCCTATGAACAGTACATTGTACTTCTCTTTTTCCTCCAAATCAGGGTAGGCTAATATACCCAAAAACCCTGATTTAAAGATGGAAAAGAGTGGGTGGAAAGAGGGAGAGAGGGCAGCAGCTAGGTATCTCAACTATGTTGCTGTTCTCAACTATAGGCCTGATGGAATAGCTCTGTCTTACAGGCCCTGCATAATTATGAAAATTCCTGAAGGCCTCTGGCCTCTTTCAAAAGAGCATTCCACCAGATGGGGGCCAGGGATGAGAAAGCCCTAGATGAGGACATCTGGACACTTCTTGGACTTGGGACCTCCAGCAAGTTGTTATTGGCAGAGTGAAGAGCATTCTGGCTGACATATTTGGAGAGGCAGTTTTGTAGATGTGCTGGTCCAAAAGTGTAAAGGGTTTCAAATATTAAAACTAGGACCTTGAAATGGAAATTCAACTTGGAGATACAACTGTTCATAGTGCACTGGTTGCATATGGGCTCCCTATGGTGTCCCATTCAACCACATTTTGGGCCAGCTGGAGCTTCTGTATCAGGATTAAGAGCAACCTTGCATAGAGTGACTTAAATCAGTTCTGGAGGTGACCGTTGCATGGATCACTGTAGCCAAGTCAGGACAGATAAAGCACCAGCTGCCTGATAAGGCATCAGTTGCATGACCTGATGAAGTTGGAAAAAAAACAGGTGGGTCATATTTGTGACCTGGGCCTCCACTGAAAGAGAAGCATCCAGAATCACAACCAGATGCTTGACTGATGGCTTAGTCATTAATTGCACACTGTCAAGAGTTGGGAGCTGGTGCCCAATCTCAGATCCTCCCTGTATCAGCCAGAGTACCTCAGTCTTCATTGGATTTAGTTTCAGCCTGCTGTGTTTCATCCATCTCAGCATGGCATCCAAACAGCTGGTCAAGTTGTCTGAAGAGATGGTTAATCAGCCACTCATTAACAGATATAAATAGGTATAATTGGCATACTGATGATAACCCGTTTCAGAACGCCAGTTAGGCTAGAAGCCACATATAGATGTTAAATAGCATTGGGGAAAGGATTGCTCCTTAAGGGACCCCAGTGAGTGGCATGACCAGTTTTCTCTCCCAATTCCACCCTTAGTCCCTGACCTTGGAGGAAGGAAACTAGCCACTACAAGACTGTTCCTCTTATTGGCAAGGCGGTGGGTCAAAAGATTGTAATTAACCGGGTCAAATGCTGCTGTTACATCAAGAAGCATAAGCAGCACTGACCTGCGCTGATCCAGCTGTCCCCAGAGATCATCTGTGAGAGTGACTAACCCTGTCTCCATCTCATGACCAAGTAGGAAGCTGGACTGCAAGGGTTCCAATGCCAATGAAGAATCTAGAAACACCTGGAGCTGCTCTGCTACTGCTCTCTCAACCACCTTACCCAGAAACATCAAATGTGAGGCTGCATGATAGTTGGCTAGATCCAATGATTCTAATTATTTTTTTCAAGAGCAGATGTACCACTACCTCCTTCAGCCCTACAGGAAAGGCCCCTGTGGGAAAGACAGATTTATAATGTCCCTCGGGAGCCAATGTTTTGTCATAGGCTTTAGTTCCTATGGGCAGGCAATTTGGGGTGGGCTGAGGGCCCCACTCCTGGCAGGCATTTTATGGTGGTGCCCATTAACTGTTTTCAAAATTCCAAAAGTGCTCACATGCTCAATAAGTTTGAGGATACTTGCAGTAGATTGTGGGGTTTTCCCATATGCACCACTTATTCTTGCTTTTCTTGGCAGTTGATTTGGATCATGTGCTGCATGGGAGTTCCACACATGTTTTCTGCTTACTCATTTTTTCCTGTTGCCACATCTCTTTATTTCTTAAAAATCAGGATTTTTAAGTGACAGTGTGGTTGTCATTGATGTCATTACAATGCCAACCCCCCTTTTTTGTTGGGTATAAGCTGTGTCAGCACACTGATAGAAGAGGGGCTAGAGATATGCATACAGGAGAACTGCCATATTGTTCATGTGAACAGACATGGAAAAATGTCTCCCTTCTAATATTCAACCCTTTATTTGAATATTTGGGGTGGCTAACTAAAATTTTTTGTCGACAAATAGCAGATCAATAGAGTTGATTTTCTGTTGACAAACAGCAAATCAATCAGTTGCTCACCTGTCTAGTCAATTGCTTTTAAGTGGCCGGTATTTAATGTCTAGTCCTGTGAATGTCTCATCCTGTGAATGTCTCTAGTAGACCAAGAACATTGGTAACAGTTCTTTATCAGAATAAAAAAATAAAAATACCCTCCATAAAATATCAAATTCCCACGAAAAATAAACATATTTGGGGGCAGCTATCAAGACATGGGCATGTCTTATAATGATTTATCGCTGTCAGGACATTTTTTAAAAAACAAAAACAAAACAATGACTTGCCTATGAAAGGGAAAATATCCTTATTTCCAAAATTTCCCCCCTTTTTTTTCAAAGCAGGGAGGGATTTGGTTATTTTAGGAGAGCCAGGCTCAAAGGCACAGAGCAAAGGCTGTGTTTCCAGAAAGTGCAATGAGGATGCGTGTGCTTTTGAAAGTTCAAGGGAGCAAATAATTTTGCTTTGGGGTGAAGAAAGAAAAAAGGTTCCAGTTGCTGCAGTGAATTCTCCTGTATCTTCTTACAGCTATATATATCCTTATCAAGCAAGTTTTTAAAAAAATGCTTGAAAATTAGCTGAAACAATGGATAAAAATTCCTTATTACCAAGGCAGGGAAAGAGACCACTGAGTGGTATGGTTCCACAGCCACGGACCAGACAAGTGGAGAGTGGGCAAAAAGTGCCAGGCACTGACAAAACTGCAGGAAACATTTAAAATGCTACCAGATTCAATTGTAGAAAAAGGATAGAAGTGCTTCCAAAAGAACCGGGAAAAAACAAGGAGAAATGTGAGGTGAAAGTCAGTGGCTCAAGAGAACATATAGAAGCCAGGGGATAAAGTGAATCCGTATGAAGTCAGAACCAGCACAATAGTGCCGTGTGGAAAACCCCAATACCACTAGCCTGTCTGACTCAGAATGAGGCAGCTTCATGTGTTCAGTGTTAGACTATGAGGTCCTTATCAAGTTTGGAAGGAAAGCCATTGAGATGTTCAAGTAAACTAGTATGAATTTGCTGGACAAAGACACAAAAATATGTATGTTAAATATTTTTATGATCAAAAGTATAAACAGTAAGATCAAATTCTGTATTTGTTTTGTCTTCCAGAATAGGCTATCAGATCCCCATGTTTGCTGGTTTCTGCATTATGTTTGTCTCAACAATTAGTAAGTGATGTTTTTCTCCTTCTTTTCTGCCAAATACTGCAGAAGGTGGGATAAATAGAAAAGAAATATACTATTCTCCCATGCTGCAGAATCAATAGCTTTAATTGAAATCCCTTTGCTGCATTGATACTTCAGATCTTCATCAGGGAAATGGGACTATTAGCTGGAAAAAAATAGCAGTTAATTTAGAAATTCTTCCTACTCTATGGAACCTAACTGTTCCATAAAAAATTATTTCTGTACAAATGTCTACAGAACATAACTGTTACATATAAGTTTAGCGTAAAAGTAGATGCTTTATGTATTGTCCAAGGCTTTCACAGCCAGAATCACCTAATTTTCTCCTGATGTTTCACCTGCATCTGTGGCTGGCATCTTCAGAGGATCTGATGGTAGTAAAGCAAGTGGAGTATATATACCTGTGGAATGTCCAGGGTGGGAGAAAGAACCATTTGCCTGTTAACAAGTGTAAAAGGTGCAATTAGCAAGCTTGATTTGCATGTGTTGGGTGGGATCCACCCATTTAGCATGTGAGTAACCATGAATATAGCATAATCAATAGTGAAGGTATTGTCGAAGGCTTTCACGGCCGGAATCACTTGGGTGCTGTGTGGTTTCTGGGCTGTATGGCCGTGTTCTAGCAGCATTCTCTCCTGACGTTTCGCCTGCATCTGTGGCTGGCATCTTCATCTGAAGATGCCAGCCACAGATGCAGGCGCAATACGTCAGCAGCGTGAAATACTACTTAAACTACGGCCTGTAACCTTGTCGGAAACCACAGCACATAAGCATAGTGAAGGTATCTGCATTAAAAGTAGCCTGGCATTTTGATCCCTTTGATTGCTTACTGCCTTGAGTGGTGGGTGGTGTTCACTAGCCCTTACTGCCTGGAGACATCCTTTGTCTGGGTGGTATTCCTTAGTCACTGTCTTGAACTTAGTGTTCTTCCACAGATGCAGGCGAAATGTCAGGAGAAAATGCTACTAGAATACAGTCATACAGCCCAGAAACCACACAACATCTCAGATGTTTATGTCTTAGATCTTGCAAGCAGCTAGTGGAAGACATCTCTAACTCTTATGATGAAGATTCCCCTTCTCAAAATGTTGCTTCCTGATCACCAGTTATTTTTCTATGCATGTATTGTGGCAATGTTTCATATCATCAATTATTTGTTGATACCAAAAATGCTAAAAAAAATGCTAAAAAAAGAAAATACCAAAAATGTTGAAAAAAGAAAAATGTCAGAAGTAAAAAATTTTAAAAGGAGAGGGGTGAAGTTGTGAGGTGAGGAACCATAAAAATAGCAGAGCAAGCACTGAAATTGAGGTTTGTGGTTTGCACAGGGGTTATGGGAAAAGACCTGTGGTTTTGGAGGGAAAAATAACACATTTCAGCATAATCACACTATGAGGGAAGCTGGCTTGGAAACATTTCAGTGAAAAGAAATGCTGTAAAAGTGTTTTCAGATTCAATAGAGAAAAAAATGTTTTGGAAATGTTTCCGAAACAAAACAAACAATGCAGAACTTCACAGAGGAACAGTTTTTTTTCTCCAGCCTGAAAAGATTGTTAATGGCATATGCAGAAAAGGCCAATGTCAATTTTTCCATTGGAAGAAATTCAACAACAGTTCTGAGGAAATAAAAATTATGCCCTCTACTCAAATGTTTGCAATAATTTCAGGTCTTCACATCTCTGTCAACAGTGAAAGTGTCATGTCTATGACAGAATAACAGTGTTTAAATTCAATTAATTCTGATGCTTGAATCTAGTTTTGATTTTATCTGAGGCCGTTTCCGCACGGCCAAAAGCAGCGACGCGATGACGTCGCAAATTGCGACGCATCCCAAAAAAAGCGTTCACACAGACAGGCGGAGCTGCGGGCGTCCGCAGCCCCGCAGAAATGTGAATGATTACGCGCGCAGGCGCTCTTGAAGAAATCTCGCTGACGATTGCGCCTAACGCACTTCGCGAAGCGATGCAGGCCGAACGCCATTTGTGGCGAACGCTCACGTGGCGGCTGTTACGCCCGCAGTCTCGCGTCGATAAATCACATAGGGAAAAAGAGTGGTTTTAAGCGTTTTCTGAATACCACGATCTTCGGCGCCCGGTTTTAAGCGTTTTAGCGACGGTACTGCGCATTCTTCGCCGCTTCTGGCATTCAGAGCGCGCTCTCTCGCTCTGACGCTTCTTTTTGCGTTGCGACGACGTCATATTTTGCCCGTGCGGAAACGGCCTGAGGGTTTTTTTTACATGTTCCTGTTTTTTTTCCTCAGTGTTTGCCTTTTCAGAAAGCTACAAGTTGCTGTTTATAGCAAGATCACTTCAAGGAGTAGGTTCTTCTTGTTCTTCAGTAGCTGGTAGGCACTAACAAGTTCATTTTTATATAGAGCATTAATTATCAGAACTGTCACTTCCATCAACAGTCATATCCTTAACTGTTTTCATTATCTTTCATCACAGAGTAATCATCCACTTAGAATCAACCAGACTTCTGATTAACATTGTCTTTATTGTCAAATAACTAGCTGTTACACCAGATAACTAATTTCATGTTTCATTAGTTGTATTATTGCTGTAAAATAACCTCCCATCCCCTGAAATCCTTTTTGAAAACTGTTGCAGTGATTTACTTTTGCTTTTAAAAAATTATTTGACCAATTGTATAGGTCAAGTAGAATTGCTGTGCAGTGGAAGGTGTGCAGAATTTTATCAATCATCCAGATACAAGGGACTTCATATTTATTGGAAGTTCTGAGTTCAAGACACTTGTAAAGCTCAGCATATTGGGAGTGTGCAGATATAAAACACATTCATGTGTGCCTAACTGTTGATGTTTCTGTAATTTCCTGCTTCTCTGGCCTTTGTTACTGCTACATTGAAAAGATGATGTTATCAGCCTTTCCTTTTACACTTTTTTCCTCTAGGGATGGGTATGCTGGCCAGTGTGTATACTGACGATGAAGAAAGAGGCAATGCGATGGGAATTGCATTAGGAGGAATGGCTATGGGAGTATTAGGTCAGTATAATGAAATCCACTGGGAAAAAATGTGCAAAGTTTTTGAAATTTTAGAAGGTATGCGTTTTCCATACAAAAATAAGCTTTATATATGTGAGATGCTATTAATACGTGGCTTAAAAATCACAGTACACAAAGGAGAAAGCTGAGCATAAAAATATTTTAAATACATGCTTTAAATGCAAATTATGTTTCTGTTCTTTGGACGAGATATGTGAACTGGCATGATGATGCTTTTCATTTACATTTACGGCATTTAAATGAGTTCTTTGATTCAGCTTTGTTGGTTTTTCAGATGTAAGTCTCATTGAGATTAGTGTCTGTCCAGTAAGTGTACATGGAGGTGAAGTCCTTAAATTTTTGAACTGATAAACAATAACTATTAAAGCAGTTCTTGTGCTTCTGATTTTAGTTGGACACCAAACTGATGATGAATAATAATTTTTCACTCATAGTGGGCCCTCCTTTTGGAAGTGTTATGTATGAATTTGTTGGGAAAGCAGCACCTTTCCTCATTTTGGCAGCATTAGCTCTTTTTGATGGAGGTAAGAAGAATAGTTATTGATGATTTAGCAAATAATTTTAAGAACTGAAATTATAAACTGCATCATTAAAAAAAATAAAACATCCTATATTTTAATTTCTCCTCTTGCAGCCATACAGTTGTTTATTCTACAGCCATCCAGAATACAACCAGAGGTAAACACTGTAGCAAAACATTTCCAAAAATTGTTTATATTGTCTTTTCCTAACCCAATACATTCATTGTCTGTTGGTAGAGCCAGAAAGGAGCATCATTACTGACACTTATGAAGGATCCATATATCATTATTGCCGCAGGTAATAACAGTTATTATACAGCTTCATTTTGTTTGATCGTGGCCATCTTTATTTTGCATTTGGTCAGGAATAAGTATTTGTCAGCTGACAAATATCACCCCCATGTTTTCATAGTAAGATGTTAAGGGGAAGCTGTACAGCATAATTCGTGAGCTCTTGCCTTACTGGATTTGTCAGAGTTAATGTCTTCCTGAGACATTTATGAGAAGTTCCTGAGTGAGAAGTTCAGGAATGATGCATGATTCCCTGAAAGACAATGGTCTTCCTCTTCTCTGCAGTTGCAGTGTTGAGAGGATTCTTAATTGCAGTGGTGAGCTTCTCAAAATCCTCACTGCAATTCCATGCCCTCTCAATTCCCTACCCATGTCCCTTTCCTTCAGGCTTCATTATAACCTACTATTTCTTCAGATTCCCCTTTCTCATCATGTTGCCTTCACTCTAGTTTTTTTTATGTGTAGGCTGTCTGTTTACTAGCTTCTCTTTGTTGAAACTTATTCCTAGATCTCAGCCTGGGAAACTATGAAGTTTTATTCCCAGCTAAACTATACTTCATTTCCTCACAGATGCTAGACTGTATTCTGCTTTGTTCCCTGAGCAGCTGAATGTTCCAGGTTATTCACTAGCTCAGTTAATCAGTATGAATGGTTTTTCACTGCTACAAACACAATACAAAATGCATTATATTTTTAAAGCAAAGAACTTATGTGGATAGTAATAAAGAGAGATGTTGGAAGTTCAAATGGCTTTTTGCATTTGCCAGATCCCTGAGTAAAGTGAGTAACGCCAAATGCTGATTCACAGATGCAGCCATCATGTTCACCAATATTAGGTTGTTTCAAACTGGAGGAATATTGAAATGAACAATTCTGAAAATAGAAACTGTCATGTTCTGAAAAGAAGGCTCCTGTCTAAAGAAGGGTAGTCATTTTAAAGTGCAATTTACGTTAATGATAGTCTTTTGACGTCTTAAATATGAACACATTTCAGAGGCGTAGCTACCATGGGAACATCCGGGGACAAGCGCCCCGGGCGCCACCTTGTGGTGGGCGGAAAAATTGCAGGTTCGTTAGTGGCTTTTTCTATTTTCCAGGGTTTTTCCCATTTTTGGCCTGCAGGGGGCACAGCTTTTAGGCTAGCAGCACCAAAATTTCAGACTATTGTCAGGTGACTCTCCTGATGATACCAGCCAAGTTTGGTGCAGTTTGGTTCAGGGGGTCCAAAGCTATGGACCCCCAAAAAGGGTGACCCCATACTCCATTGTTTCCAATGGGAGCTAATAGTAAATGGGGCTACCATTTTGAGAAGTCCATAACTTTGGATCCCCTGAATCCAAACTTCACTGTAAACGCTTGGTGGTACCATAAGGAGATAGTCTCCTTGCTGATACCACCCAGGTTTGAGAATGAAGAAGTTGGAGTTCAGGGGAGTCCAAAGTTATCGGAACTCCCAAAAGGGGTGCTCCATCCCCCCATTCCAATGGGAGCTAATGGTAGATGGGGCTACCCTTTTGAGGGTCCCATAACTCTTTGGGCTTCCCTGAACCAAGAGCACCGCTCTCACTCAAACCTGGGTGGTTTTAATCCCAGGAAGAGTCTTCTGAGAAGATAGCCTAAAAGTTTGGTACTGTTAGCTTAAACATTGCTCCCCTGACAGGCACCCCTCAGAATTTTCCCCAGGTTCTCTCTTTTGAAAATCCACCTCCTTTGGAGTGGGATTTTAAAGGGAGTAAATCTGAGCTCCCTAGATTAAAAAAACATTGAAAGTATTGTTGTGAAGGCTTTCAAAGGCCGAAGATTCAACTGGTGAGGTTGTGAGTTTTACAGGAGCTGTGTAGCCGTGGTCTGATAGATCTTGTTCCTGGAACGCTTCGCCTGAATCTGTGGCTGGCATCTTCAGAGGTGTATCACAGAGAGAAGTTTGAGCTATAAGAGAAGGCTGGACACAGTGTATATTAGACTTCTCTCTGTGATACACCTCTGAAAAAAATACCAGCCACAGATGAAGGTGAAACATTAGGAACAAGATACACCAGATTCACCGCCACACAGCCCAGAAAAAAACTCATTACTGAATCAATATTGAAAAATGATGCTGTTTGGGGTGGGGAATCTACCCTGAAACAGCATCACTTTCAATGTTGTTTAAACTAGGGGAGCCCAGAGTATCCCCCCTTAAGGTGGATTTGTGTGAGAATCTACTCTGTAGTTTAAACAACATTAACAGTGATGCTGTTTCAGGGTGGATTCCCCGTCTTCAAAAAATAGCATCACTTTCAATGTTGTTTAAACTAGGGAGCCCTGGGTGTGTTCAGATTTGTGTGTTGGGCCATGTTCTATAATGCGATGGTGACTTTGAGATGACCTGGTGCAAAAAATGTTGTTTGGTCGTGGTGGGGGAGGAATGCTGCCCAAATGGGGGGAGGGGGGGGCGCAAAACTCAGATTTTGCCCCGGGCTCCATTTACCCTAGCTACACCCCTGACACATTTATTGTGTCATAAACTTTTGTGAACCAGTGTCTACTTTAAGAAATGTAAAGTATTTTGAAGGTAAAATAAAAGGTTCTGTACCTATAGAGCTAATTAAAGTAGGAAGAAGAACTGTGACGATATTGGCCACCCATCAGATTATTTTCTGTAGTCTTTCCACATTATTGCATATACATGACTGCAAGCAGATCTTCACTAGATTAATTTAAGTCAGATCTTTGTCTGCAGGTACTGTAATATAGAAGAGCAGATTGTGTTTGTTTGCCTTGTAGCTGGTAAACATTTATTTTTATTTGTTATAAAAATTGCATATAATAAGGTCAAGATATAATTTACTACTTAGATCTTGAATTGTATCTACAGAACGTTGGACCAGTAGCAGCAGTTTGTTTACATAGTGGGTTCCAGGAAGAATTCCAGCTCCCATCCCTAAGAATTGCTGGAAGAGGAGGGGTGTGTGGTTATCTTACTGGAGGGTGTTGGGAGGCATAGGCTGGTGCTGGGGAGCTGAAGCAACAGTCATGCATAAAGTGACTGAATGGATAGTGGTCATTATATATGATGGGTTCTGCTGTGGTGGGTCTGTGTTCCTGTAAAGTGCTTTAGCTGCAACCTTTGGGCCTATACTGCCACCTCTCAGTGCCTTCCAGTAAGGACATCTGTGGTGATCTCCCACCACTCTATACCTTTTGGGTTGAATCCCCACCGACAATAAGAAGCGTGATAATCATGGCAAAAAACACCGTTCAAGGAAGGCCTCCCCACCGCATATGTCTCAAAAGCATCTTCATCTCAGTTTTGATGCGCACTCCACCCTTAATCACGTGCTATTCCTGTACCTTCTCGCAAGTGGATCTTTCTGAAAAACATGCCCCAAAGCCATATCCGAGGGGAGGTTTGGAGTTTCAAACTGCATTTGTTTTTCTTGCTGCAGGGAGTGACACATGGACTCCCATCTAGTCACAGCGCTGTGAGTGGGTGAGACGCTGTGCATGCAGCCTTTTTTTTTCTCGTGTGAGCAGAAGCGACATGGAGACGTGGTGCTGAGGACCACAACAGTACCCAAAATTGTGCATCTGTGTCAAAGTGCTTACGTAACGACATGGCATTGTAGGAAAAAAAGTTTTTTAAAAATATTCCCAGCACGATGACACATGGCAGCCACTCAGAGGGAGTGGGAGTGGGCAGGAATATCCTGACATGACATTGCTGGGACAAAATCTCCATCCCAACTTGGCAGGACAGCCAATGAGAACCGCCGCAGCATGGCACGACAGCCAATCATAACACCGCTGCAGAGCAGAAAGCGTGTGCAAGGGGAAGATAGTGTTGTTTGAATGTGTGAGAGATGTGAATGTCAGCGCTGGGCGCATGCTGCTAAGGGGAGGGAGAAACAACGATGAAACCAGGATGAAAAAG
The DNA here is from genome assembly GCF_021028975.2 of Sphaerodactylus townsendi. Classification (NCBI taxonomy): domain Eukaryota; kingdom Metazoa; phylum Chordata; class Lepidosauria; order Squamata; family Sphaerodactylidae; genus Sphaerodactylus; species Sphaerodactylus townsendi. Next base: position 51,904,391 of record NC_059432.1, on the reverse strand, counting down.
TTCTGATTCTTTTGGATCCATATTTAATTTTCAGTGGGGATTCAGCCTGTATCATTGTAAGGCAAATTTTCCTGCCTTTTTCCTTTTTGGGTCCCTCAGGACTGAGTAGCCTTTCTGGTAGAGTGTGATGGTTTCAGGCTATAGTTCTAATATTGTCCCACTTTAAGGTGTAGAATGCCTTTTTCTTTTCAAACAAATCCCCTTAAAAATGGCATTGGAGAACTGAGGCAGGTTCAAACAAATTAAAAGGAAATTTCATTGAACAAAGATGGAATTATGAAGTAAGTCAGCAGATGGAAATAAGGCAGGAATAAACTATGTACAATCTTAGTTTTTTGTCACAGGCATAGGGTTTTATCAAGCTTTCTAGGTTTCTTAGTTTCTTGAATGTTATATTTCATATGAAAGTGCAGTTTTGTCTTGAGTTATTATTAGAAGTTACTAACTTATGGATTAAAAGACTCTGAGTTCTAACAGGCTGGTACCCTTTCTCTCAGTACACATAGCCTCTCCACCATTAGACATGCAATCTACAGAAATCTCCTTCATGAGGTAACTTAACACACCAACAGGGAATTCTCCTTTGTGTATAATTCTCCATCAAACTGGCTTAGGAATTCTTCGTCTATCTCCCATTAGATAGATTCCCCTCACCCTTTATTTGTGGTCACTGTGGAAAGTCTTTGTCTACTATTCCATCTCTGCCTTGACTAATAAATAAACATCCATATCTTTGGTCTGTGTATGTCTGCTCTCAGCATACACTGGCACAAACCAAATTTCAGATCAGATTCACTCTTTGACTGAAATCCTTTCATGGTAGATTGTCACACGCTTAACAGACCTGATGTAAACATGCAGGAACAGAAATCCAAAAGGAAAAATAGCTCCCTCTGTTAGTCAGCTCGTTGCTCCACCAATCAGAGCACAAGTCAGCTTACCCAATCAGAGTGTAGTTCAGTTCCTATGAAGTATTTTTTATCCTTGCACTCTGTTTGTGGCCACATTTTGTTTTTGGCTGCACTTCCAAGCCTTATTTATCTGTACAGTCAATGACAGCATCACTTCCCCCTTGCCGCTTTCCTGAGCCCTTAATGCAAATCACTGAGGTCCCCAAAAAGCTGCCTTTGAAGGACAGTAGAACTTTGGGAACAGCATGAGGGAAAAATTTGCGCAACTGTGGGGGGCAGAGACAACTGACCAAAACTGCCACTCTCTCCCTCCCCCCACCATTAGAAGAAAATTCCTATTAGATCCAAACTACTGTTTTATTATAAAATCAATGATCTATTCAAATTCTAGATTAAGGAATGACAGCTGAAACTTTTATTTTTAATCACTTACCTTGATTGATTTTTTAAAATTTAATAAACATGAACATTTGAGAGCTATTGGTATCCTGCTTTACATGTCATGATATTACTTACTTAAGTTGACAGTGATTCTGTGCTTTCAGTGGCATGCAGAAATGGTACAGGTGTACCTTTTCCCATCACTTGTATCTCCATGCTCGGAAGTTTCACCTCAAGCATTCCTTCTTGTAATTCATAAACATATGTCAATCCTACCAAAGTTTGCTGTTGGCAAACCATGCATTTGTGCAGTGTGGTTGATATTTTTAAAACTGGAGATTTCATTGGCAACAGTTAACCTAGCACTGTAGAAATCAGTAAGAATTAAAAGCCTATCATATATGTCCTAAAACCCCCCTGCATTGCTTCTTGCTGTTGCAACTTTTTGTGCCTTTGAACTGTATAATGAAGCTATGGGGGAGGGAAGGCACCATGGTATAGTCCGATCTCATCGTAGAAGCTAAGCAGGGTTAGTACTTGGAAGGGAGACCACCACGAACAACTCTGCAGAGGTAGGCAATGGCAAACCACATCGGCTTCTCACTTGCCTTAAAAGTCCCTTGCTGGGTTGTCATACACCCAAAGGGGAGAGCAAAATCCACACTCTATGGTTGATTTCTCCCATTTCAGAATCCCAACAGGTATCAAACTGCAACTTGATGGCACTTTACACACACACAATGTAATTGAGTGACTCATGGTTGGTTTCAGGCACTTTGTGGCATCAAACAGTGTTTTATGCTGATATATGTGCTTAGGTTCTTTTTTGTTATTAATCAAATTGAATGTGAACTTGCAGGTTGTATTCCATACCTATGATCAGTTTAGTTCAATGTTTATAATTCATTAGTTCATACTTCATAGAATAGTTAATTGTTCATTAGCTCATAGAATAGTTCATTGTTCACATAGATGAATGAAAACTTTCCACTACGGCCTGTGCATAAAGTATGAACGAATGAATACTTTGTGCACAGGCATATGTGCATAAAGTATGAACGAATGAATACTTTATGCACAGGCCGTAGTGGAAAGTTTTCATTGGTCATAATACTTTATCCTTCTTTGAAGGATGTTTTGCCCCCAGTATTGCCCCTGGGTCACAGTGTTAGCAATGCCACAATATTGTTGTAGATATTCTAGATAACAGAGCCTAATATGTCTTGGCATATTTGGACAAAGAATGACAGCAGTGCTCATTTTATGCTGAACTGTGTGATGATGAGAAGGTTTTTCCAGGGCAAATGTTTTGTCTTGGAATTCAGGCAAATTATATTTGATTTTTAAAAAAGATAAAATGGCCCTTGATCTGTAAATGACCTCAACCTTGTTCTGTTGTGTGAATATTAAACACTTTAAAAGTACATCCAGCATTAAGTGTATTATTAGACTTGTTAAAGCAGCAGTTACAGGCCCTTTCTGTTCAACTCTCCTAAAATGTTTGTAAAATGTTTTCAATCCCTCCTTTTGTTCACACTCACCCCCTTGAAATGATTCATGGCTGCCATTTTCTGTTTTTCCTGGGGTTTTTTCAGTGTGTGGACAAATCAGTGCTTCATGCTTGACAGCCTCATGCTGCAGTTCCCCGAGTGTTCTGTAACTGATGCTGTGAAGATTAAGCCCCCTCCCATCTCAAACATGCTCTGAAATGCTCCAAAAATAAAGCCAGGGGCTTCTTCACGCAAGGAGTGAACTCCCAAAATGGCATAGCACACAAATGAAGCCTTTTAAAAAATGTCCCCCCCCCCCCCGAAAAAAATGATAGAAAAGAGGATGCCTTTAAAACATTTTGAGACTGCAAATAAAACATTTGGGGTGGGGTGGGAGGGAAACCAATGCAGAACTCCTTGGAGGAAATGTTTTATTTCCTGCCCCAAAACGTTTTAAAGTATATATGTGGAAAGGGCTCCAGGCGCTGGGCATCTTCAAATAGAACAACATTTGTATAAAGAATTGTTTCCCACTAGGAACCTGAATATATGTAGATTTTCATGGTGTATATACAAATAAATATCCTTTTGTTGTGTGTGGCTTTATTTATGTCAAAGTTTTATATTCTGCCTGCAGTCCAATCAAGGACACCAAGGCAGCTAATAACTAAAAACAGAGGGCACTTTCGCACATGCTGAATAATGTACTTTCAGCCGCTCCCTGCCTCCCTCCCTGGCCCAGGAACTGGCTGGGAGCTTCTGGGGCCAGGGCTGCAGCCCAGTCAGACTCCCGGCTGGGGGAAAGCCCCTCCCTGCCTCCCTCCCTTGGTACTTTTCTTTTGTAGCTGAGGTCTCTTTCGGCTTAAAAATAAAAAAGCACTGAGGATGGATACTGGAGCTCCCCTCCCTTTCTGAGAGGTAGGGGCGCTCCAGCCTTGGCTCGAAGCAGGAAGCAACGCAGCCACGGCTGGAGTGCTCCAGCTGCAGCTATGCTGCTTCCTGCTCCCAAGTTCAGTGGTGTAATCATGTGGGAGAGCATTTTGCGCCCCCCATGTGACTAATTGGCATGCACCGAGGCACATGTCCCTACACGTTCCCATGGCAGCTACGCCACTGCCCCATTATGTCAGACCAGAGCCAGTGGGTTGAAATTAAATTAAAAGAGTTTTGGCTGAGCATTAGGAAGAACAGAGCAGTTCTTCAGTGGAGCAGGCTTCCTCGTGAAGTGGTAGGCTCTCCTGTGAAGGTTTTTAAGCAGGTACTAAATGGCCATCTGACAGCAAGGGTGATTCTGTGAATTTAGGCAGATCATGTGGGGGAGGGCAGGAAGGGTTGAAAGAGCTCTCATGGCCCTTCCTTTCATGCCCAGGACCATGCCAATTGCCACTTTGAGGCCAGGAAGGATTTTTTCCTGTTTTTGTTTTTTTTATTTTTGCCTTCCTTCGGGCGTAGAGCAGGGATCACTTGGGCCGTTTCCGCACGGCCAAAAGCAGCGACGCGATGACGTCGCAAATTGCGACGCATCCCAAAAAAAGCGTTCACACAGACAGGCGGAGCTGCGGGCGTCCGCAGCCCCGCAGAAATGTGACGGTTCGCACGGAAGCGCTGCGGAAGCGGCGTCTCGCGATGTTGCGCCTGCGCACTTGCGAAGCCGTGCAGGCCCGACGCCATTTTTGACGACAGCTCCGTGGCGGCTGTTCGCACGAGTGCGGCGTCGATGCGTCACATGGGGAAAAAGAGTGGTTTTAAGCGTTTTCTGAATACACCGTCTTCGCGCCGGTTTAGCGTTTTCGCGACGGCGCGACTGCGCACCTCCGCCGTTGCGCGTGCGAACGCTCTCGCTCTGACGCTTCTTTTTCCGTTGCGACGACGTCATATTTTGCCCGTGCGGAAACGGCCTTGGGGACTAGTGAGGTAGTTGTGAATTTCTTACACTGTGCAAGGAGTTACTACATAACCCATGAGCTCCTTTCGAGCTCCATGTTTCTGTGAATGCCAGGGAAAATAGAAAAGACTTCATTTGCTGTTGGAAGGCCGTGATAGAAAAGAACAGACTAATATTTCTGGGAAGGAAGTTCCACAATTTTGGTAGCATGACCATAAAGTCCTTCTCTTGACTAGCTACTTAGCTAATCTCAAAATGTTGGGGTATCCAAAGCAACAGTGGCATACCTGTGGGGAATAGACGACTCCCCAGGTGCCATTTACAAGTGTCACATCGGGAGTGCATTCAACTATCCCTTCCCCCTTATGAAAGCTGCTTTGTACTGCCTGCTGGCTGCTGGCATTGCCTCCTCTTCTTGCACCTTCACCCACCAGCTGCTGCCGGTCCACCCACCAGAAAGGTATGCAAGAGGTTCAGGGCACTCTTTCTTTTTCTGGAGCAGTTTCTGCTGTGCAGAGAGCAGAAGCATAGCTAGGGAAAATGGAGCCCAGTGCAAAATCTGAGTTTTGCGTTCCTCCACGACCAAAGTTGTGCGCTCCTCCACTGCCAACCCTGCTTAGCTTTAAGCCATATTCTCCATTGCCAATCCAATTTGAGGAATCCATACATATGTTTTTATAAAACATTTTGAGAGATCTGATCATGCATCTTCCATTTTTATCTAGTTTTTAAGCCTAAAAAGTGATCAATTAAATTTCAGTGTCCAGATTTAAAATTTCCTTTCAGCACTCATTCTTAAGTACCGAAAAAGTGTTGTAGCAAAATGTGCTACATGAAATAGTAGAATTTAAAATTAAGATGTAGATGTAGCTCATTGTTAGAGCCAGAACATGCTATTCAGATTCAATGGAGTTTGCCAGATCTGCTGCCGATGTTAAAAGCGGTACATTGTTCCCATTAGAATTTAGTGTGCTTTTTGAATGTCACTACACTCAACAAATCTATCTTGTTTCCACTTTGAATTGTGCCAAGTTTTTGTTCAACTGAAATACAGGGATTAAATGACTTTCCTTCTTCCTTAGTCTTTTAAAAATGATCAATGATATTGACAAGCAAGTCTTTGAAGCACATATTATTTCTGTCAATGGTGTCCTTTCCATCTGTTGATTAGAAGTAAAGTGAAATAATTTCAGCAATCTATTTTCCATCTCTCTTCAAGGATCAATATGTTTTTCAAATATGGCAATTGCTATGCTGGAACCAGCATTACCCATCTGGATGATGGAGACAATGTGCTCAAGAAAATGGCAGCTTGGTAAGGTGCATCAAATTGTTTATGTTTGATTCTTATATTTTTGGCACTGTGTTTCAATGGTCACATTAGAATTTTTAATAATAGATTGCAATGTTTTGTTTCCAAAGCTTGGTTTGGGTTAGTTGCAGATAAAATATGTTGGGTCTACCCTGTTTTTTCATTGTCTTGCCCAGTTCTCTTCCTGGCTATAGTCCCTGCCCCACAATGCTTTTGTACATGCAAGGCCCCTGATCCTCAGTCTAGCCTCTTTGGGTGGACAATTATATCCCTAGTGTAGAATTTTTCTGGCCTTTTTATTCTAGGATGCAATCCGGGGGGGGAGGGGTGCAAATGTCCTAAGGAAGAGGACTAACCTTTATCCTGGCCAAGGATGTAGGTAAGGGGGAGGGGTTTCTCGGGTTCAAACCCCCTCCCCATTACATGTCCGAAGCTCCACCCCACGTTTGTGGTTTTTTTGTATTTTTATGTGTTTTTTTGGGTTTTTTGTCTGCAGGGGGCGCAGTTTTTAGGCTAATTAGAGGCCCCTGAACTAGAGGCCCCTGGGCCGTCTTTGGGTCCTTTCTTGGACCACTTCAGCTTACTTGACCCAACGAATGTTGACAGGATCCTGGATGCTGTACGATCTACCACTTGTCCTTTTGACCCGTGCCCTTCCTGGTTGGTGAAAGCCGGCAGGGAGGAGCTTCGAAGCCACCTGTTGGATATAGTTAACTGCTCCCTTGAGCAAGCAGTTTTCCCTGGTCGGCTTAAAGAGGCAGTGGTCCGCCCGCTCCTAAAAAGACCGCACTTAGATCCTGGAGATCCGGCCAATTACCGCCCAGTTTCCAATTTACCATTCTTGGGCAAGGTAATTGAGCGAGCGGTGGCGGCTCAGCTCCAGCGATTCCTGGATGACACAAACGTACTGGATCCCTTCCAGTCTGGCTTCCCGCTGGTCATGGGACCGAGACGGTGCTGGTCACTGTTGTGGACGACCTCCGACTACACTTGGACAGAGGCGGTTCGGCGCTGTTGGTGTTGTTAGATCTCACCGCAGCGTTCGGTATGGTAGACCACGACCTTTTGGTCCACCGCCTCGCTGGTATCGGGGTTCGATATTCAGCCTTAAATTGGCTGATCTCGTTCCTCCGAGATCGGGGACAGCAGGTGGCATCGGGTGAGATCTCCAAGCCGCTTCCCATTATGTGTTGGGTGCCGCGAAGGAGCGATACTCGATGCTTTTTAATATCTACATGCACCCCCTGGCGAGTCTAGTTCGGAGTTTTGGGCTGCGGTGTCATCAATACGCTGATGACACCCAGCTCTTGTTCACAATGGAGGGCAGCCCGACCTCGGCCCCTGATGCTCTCCAGCGTTGTCTTGATGCTGTGGCTGGTTGGTTGAGTGCAAGTCGGCTGAAGTTGAATCCCACTAAGATGGAGGTCCTGTGGCTGGGCCGGGGGGAGTGTCCGGTGGCCTTTGGCCTGCCTACCCTTCTTGGCGAGACGTTAAAATTAACTTTGTCCGCCAAGAGCCTGGGGGTGACTCTGGATCCATCTTTATCATTGGTGGTCCAGGTCACCCAGACAGCCCAGGCAGCTTTTTACCATCTGCGGCAGGCACGGCAACTGGCCCCGTATCTCTCCCGCTCTGATCTGGCCACTGTGATCCATGCCACGGTCACCTCTAGATTAGACTACTGTAACTTCGCTTCACGCTGGCTTACCTTTGGCCATGATCCGGAAACTGAAACTTCGTGACAGAATGCGGCCGCCAGACTCCTTTTCGGAGTAACAGCAAGGGACCGGATTACTCCGGTCCTATACCAACTGCACTGGCTGCCGCATCGAAAGTACCGGGTCATGTTTAAAGTTTTGGTTTTGACCTTTAAAGCCATTCGCGGCCTTGGCCCTGCATATCTAAGAGACCGTCTCTCCCTATATCGCCCTTCTAGGCCCCTCCATTCATCGGAGGCGGACCTACTGGTGATCCCTGGCCCCAAGGCGATCCGGCTGGCCTCTACAAGGGCCAGGGCTTTTATGGCTCTGGCCCCTACCTGGTGGAACAGGCTTCCAGGTGAGATCAGGGCCCTGCGGGATTTACAAAGTTTCCGCAGGGCCTGTAAAACGGACCTGTTCCGCCAGGCGTTTGGCCAGCCGGGATGATATCAACTGCAACAAAAAGCAAACATCTGGCCTCCCGTGGGTTCATAAAAGGGGGAATAGAATAGCTGAAGCCATCTTTAGTCTAATATTTTATGTATTTTAATTAATTTATATATATGATGTTTTAACTTTTTATTTTGTTGGAAACCGCCCTGAGCCTTCGGGGAGGGCGGTATACAAATACAATAAATAAATAAATAATAAATAAAATTGCAGGGATTTGTTGGGAGACTCTCCTGATGATACCACCCAGGTTTGGTGAGGTTTGGTTCAGGGGGTACAAAGTTATGGACTCCCAAAGGGGGTGCCCATCCCTCATTGTTTCCAATGGGAGCTAATAGAAGATGAGGACTACACCTTTGAGGGTCCATAACTTTGGATCCCCTGAACCAAACTGCACCAAACCTGGGTGGTATCATCATCAGAGTCTCCTAAAGATACTCTGAAAGTTTGGTGCTGCTAGTTTAACAACTGCACCCCTGATATTAGGCACCCCCCAAATTTCCCCAGATTCTCCTTCCTTTGGCATGGATTTAAAGGGAGAATCTGAGGTCTCCCGTTTAAACATGGAAAGTGATGCTGTTTCAGGGTGGGGAGAATCCACCCCAAAACAGCATCACTTTCAATGTTATTTTTACTGGGGACCCCAGATTCTCCATTTAAGGTGGATTTAAAATGAGAATCTGGGCTCCCTAGTCTAAACACCATTGAAAGTGATGCTGTTTTGGGGGGTGGATTCCAGCATCACAGTGGCCACCCATTGGGGGGCGCACGCACAAAACTCAGATTTTGCACCAGGATCCATTTTCCCTAGCTATGCCTCTGCCCGGAGGGGAGGGCAGAAAGGGCTGCTGGCTGCAGGCTGGGAGCCATGGGGGTGGGCGGGGCAGGGGAGTGTGCCATCCCTGGTCTCAGAGAGCTGCTTTTATAAGCACTGAGGCTGGGGGCAGGGCTTGAGAAGGCGTGGGGGCATGTCCCCACCTCTGGACCCCCACTAAAAAATCTTTACCTGCATCACTGATCCTGGCATAAGGGCCAGTTATGAAGAAACATAGCTTTGCCTGGCTCAAAAGAACAACAATAAAACCATAAACTTTAATAGAAATGATTAAAAACAATATATCCAATAACCCAAATATGTACAATGGGAACAATAATGCAATACGTGAACAACATTAACAGACAAGAAAGGGATCTCAAAATATGCACAAAAGATAACGAGTCTCTGCATAAATAATATCCCTTCAGTGAAAACCTTGCAATTCAATTGTGGAACATCAAACAGACCTCCAGTAATCAAATCCACTGAAATGAAAAGAAGGTTTGTCCTTCCTCAAAACCTTGGAATATCCAAATAGTCAGCTGTTTGTTGCTCTGAGCATCAAAATTCTGAAACCAATTGCATCTAAACTTTTAGTGATAGATTGCAGATGCTTAGATGTATTTGGTTTTAGAATTTTGATGCTTCAGCTTCTGAAGTTATATTTTTGGGCTAGATCATGTCTTGATACCTTCTGTTGTTGCTGAAGAAGACTAAGATCGAAAGTGTTTCACTTTTTTCAACAGGATTGGAACTCAACCTCTAGCTCATGGATCAATGGTTTAATCCTAACATTAGCCACTCCAGATATGTTTCAAGTGCTGTGAATGTTGTAGAATATTTCCCAGTTGGAAAATGGGAATTCATTCATTTGTATTGTCGAAGGCTTTCACAACTGGAATCACTGGGGTGTTGTGTGGTTTCCTCTGAAGATGCCAGACACAGATGTAGGTGAAACATCAGGAGAAAATGCTACTAGAACACAGTCATACAGTCTGGAAACCACACAACACCCCATTCATGCATTTGTTCTGATGTAATCTTGTCATAAGAAGCATGGAGAGAATCAGCCATATATAGCTTTGCTGGAATCTCGCCATTCCCCAGCAACATTTTTTTATGGTTTTAAAAGGTGGCGAGGTCAATATTAGGGTGAATCACTGTGGATGGTTAGCTGATATTTTGAAAGATACAAAAACTCTACCTCCCACATCTTGACATTATCAGTATTTTTTCTCATTAAATTATTGTCTAGTATTCACCTTAATTATTCACTTTTGTACAGTGATTATTATATATCATTTGTAATATTTTTTCCTCTTTGTTTCATTCTGTCTTCTATACACTCTCACATTCTTGTATCTGATAGTAAGTATTCGCTTTCAAGCATAACAGAGGTTTAAATTTGATGGGTAATCTTGTTAGATCCCACAAAACAAACCGGATATTAGATTTTCTGGTTCAGGCTGCACATGTCCATTAGAGGTGTTCTAATAAAAAATGCTGTGTCTGAAATTATTAGTTTTTCTAATGCTTTACTGAAACTTTTACTGATATAATCTCCCATTCATATTTTTCAGGCGTTGCTTTCATTCCAGCTAGTCTCTCTTATCTGATTGGAACTAATATTTTTGGAGTCCTTGCACACAAAATGGGACGGTATGCTGCATTTGAACACATCTAATTCCTTGACACAATAATTTTTCCTAGTTTTTCAGTACTCTTTAAGTTAGTTAATGGAAAATATGCTGTTGTGATAAAATAGATTAAGCTACTATAAGTGTTAACTCTTTTTATTACTCTAGTGATTGATGAATTACACATCCATATCTAATGCCTACATTTTTGTTCTATAATTTTTGATGTCTAAAAAGATGTTTTTCCTTTGATAGGTGGCTTTGTGCTTTAATTGGGATGGTAATAGTGGGAATAAGCATTTTGTGCGTGAGTAAACAATAATTCTTCACTGATTTGAAAAGCATATGTCTTCCCTTCATTAAATATATATTCTGGTTCTGCAGACTTTTCTTGTTTAGTGACATGGTATTTGAAGTAAAGTCAGGCCACAAATTTTATTCAAAGGGAAAGGGAAATGTGAGACTCTCCCCACACCCCTCCATAGTTCCTGCACCTCCACCATCAGTTGTCTTCTCCTCGGGTGTACTCTGCCATGGCAAAAGACACCTGCTCAGATTCCCTCTTGCGTACAACAATTAAAGTTACAGGCAGTATTATAGGATGCAATGGAGAAAAGACGACCAAAACATTTACCTGCTTGAAAATTTCAACTCGAATAATCCCTTCTAGGTGCACAACAAAAGTCATAGAAAAATCATTTCTGGTGTTTTTTGATTAAAAAAGGAACAGAACAAAAAAATGTAAAATGTAACAACCACCAAGACAGAATGGCAACATTATTTTGACAGCTTCTGACTCAGAAGCACATTGTCTAAGGGAGGAAGGGACATTTGAAATTATTCTTAGTTAAAACAATATGGAAGCAAAGGATTCTGAAATATTTACAAATCTTTTAAGTGCTCACACCTCAGACTGCATCTATCTCTTAATGCTCAGAATACCTTGCAGAACTTTACAGCCTTTTTGCCAACCTTATTAACAGTACGCCTCGGCACAATGCAGCATTCTACCAATTAAAAGGGGATATGACTGTCTCCTTGGTTCATCTCAGTGCCCTTCATTTGCGTAGAAACTCCACGCAAGCTTACTCTGAAGTAAGTTGTCAACTTAGTAGGGTTTCTAAGTAAATGTGTATGGAATTTAGCACCAGATACTAGAGAGGGGGCAACCACCTGAATGCATATTTTTAAAAGAGAGAAAATCTCCAAGAAGCCTCTAACCCCCATGCAGAAATTAACAGAAGGGACATTAGAGGGATTTTACTGAGTTTGCACCTCTCCCGCAAACCTTGCCCTAAACAGTTCCCCATCCTCAGAGCAGCCACCCGCATTATCTCAGTCAGGAGGGAAGCTTGGAAGGGACGTGAGGCTGAACCCTTTCCCTTTGCAACAGGCCTTCCCCTTTGCAGTCACCAAGAAGAGGAGGAGTGCCCAGCCTAGCAACCCCCCCCCCCAAAGCACATGGCACACCTGGAGAGGTGTGGTGGTGCCTGGCTCCTCGCTTCTCCTACAGGATGCTCCCACTTGCAAAACTGTTCCTCTGTGCCTGCTGCATCCCCCTCCTTGGTGCCTCTTTTTGCGAGGTCCCACTGGGGTCTTGGCCACCACCATGCAGTTATGATGGAAACTGCCTCCCTGGCTCCCCCATAAGTTTTTGAGGGAAGGCAGGCAGGAAAGAGGGGTTAGCATTTCTCACCTTTCCTGAGGTGGCTTCACTTCAGCACTACCCAAACCAATCCCCCGTTATTCTAGGTGGGAACGATTGCTGGCCTGCTTGCCCCCACTCATGAGAGGGAGGGTCGAGGGGCAAAATGCACCCCCATGTGCTGAGGCAAGTGGTGCCTGGGTCATGAGACCCACCCAAGATATGGCAATGCCCTGCCCCAACATCAACTAGCAAGCTTCATGACATAGTGGGGATTTGAACCTGGGTCTCACAGATCCTAGTCTGACATCCAAGCTGCTGTAGTATGGATATCATCCCAGAATTATGCTGTTTATGAATGTTTATGAATTTAGGAGGAAAAGTCAAATAAATATCCCAACTGATGCAACATTAATAGAGCACTTTAATTCTCATGTGAAAATAATCTGTTATAAAACAGGAGGGGGATTATGTTCTCTGTAATTTCAAAAGACATCCATAGAACTTCATAAGGAAAACCAATTGGGCTTTGAATTAATTCTTATGTTTTGGCACCCATGATTTTATGATAAGAAAGTACAGTAATGCATTAAATGACAGGCTTGTAGTCAATATCAAACTCCTAGCACTTGAACTCATGGCCATAGTTGAATGTAATGTAGTTTAGTTGTAAGTCAGCATGATGAAATATCAGGGCTTTGATGGAACAACACAGATATTTCCTAAATAAATCACTAATGTTTGCTTATAAAGTTATGGTCTTCATCTGTATTTGAAAACTTCTTAAATATGATTGATAGAAAGATATAAAGCAAGATTGATGTATAAAATGTTGTTATATAATATGTGCTAGTTAAAACTGTTTCTGGGCTATCTGACCCATTTTGCAGTTATAGGAAGTTAATGGCTTAATTAAGATAAACAGTACCTAATAAACTAGTTAGGAATGTCTAAACATTTTTGTTATTTAATTTTTTGCCAGGTACCACTTGCGAAAAACATATATGGACTTATAGTACCAAATTTTGGAGTAGGTTTTGCCATTGGTAAGGAAAGTGTACTACATTTAGCTGGGGAAAGTGTAATTGTAAATTGCCTTCAGTAGTTATGCTGATAGGGGCTTGTCAGAACCCCCACGTCAATTTTTCAGCAAAGAGGTACAGCTGAAAAAAACACATTCATTTAACAATTGCATCAGCTTGATGCCATACTTGAAAGTCAGCAGTGACTGTGGTTTTGCTAGTATGGAAGTCACTGATTTTGGCCAAACCAAAATCTGGAGTTAATGACAACATTTAGAACATGTGCAGAAAAGAACCTGGCTGTGCCATGTCATGCTAGGTTGATGTAGTCTACTGTGGTTGGTGGCGATTCTCCAAAAGGGGAGGGAGAGTTCTAGAGGCATGTGGTGATGAGAGCATCTGAGAGTCAATTAAAAGGAAAACAGACATCAAGGTGATATTAGTTTGCTTAAGCCTATGGCCCCTTCCCCACACACAGAATAATGCGTTTTCAATCCACTTTCACAACTGTTTGCAAGTGGATTTTGCTATTTCGCACAGCTTCAAAGCGCATTGAAAACAGATTGAAAGCACATTATTCTGCATGTGCCGAAGGGGCCTAGGAGAGTTTACAGAATCTTGGAGAGGGAGATGTTGTGGAGGGAGAATATTTCCAGATTGCTTCACCCTTGTGATTGTATGGTTCCAGTTTACATTTAGCATAAAAATAATTTCTTTAGAATTACCAGATTGTTCCATCTCCATGCCTTTAGATTATTTTAGAGACAGTGGAAAGAAAAAAAATATCTTTAATTATTTTTTTTCCCCTTATCATTAGGAATGGTGGATTCTTCAATGATGCCTATTATGGGTTACCTTGTTGATCTGCGTCATGTATCAGTCTATGGGAGTGTTTATGCAATAGCAGATGTTGCATTTTGCATGGGGTTTGCTTTAGGTAATGGATTAATTTGATTCTTAGACCAAATACATGTAATTTTACTCAAAAGGAAATTCCTAACATTTTCTCAAAGGAATTTTTAATGTAGTCTAGCAGGCTACTGAATAAATATAGGATGCAACACTAGCATGCCAGTAAGATGGTAGAACAAAGGAAGAAATACTTATGGGAACTCCACTTTAGTTGCAAAATGAGCTGTCCTGCACCAAAACCAAAATCATGCTGTTGAGCACTTTTGAGGAACTGACACATTGCACTTTTACTTAAGTCAGGCATTATTTTTTATCAGTAATTTATGCCCATATATATTTTAAAGTATGATTTATTTCTGATAATAGAGAATTTGGAGCCAGGTCTTCTTTAAATGTTGTGATTGCCTTCAGCACTTTTAAAAATAACTTATATTTCCCAAAGGTCCTTCTGTTGGTGGTGCCGTTGCAAAGGCAATTGGGTTCCCATGGCTCATGACCATAATAGGAATTATTGACATCCTCTTTGCTCCTTTGTGTTTGTTCCTACGTAGTCCAGCTGCCAAAGAAGAAAAAATGGTAAGCAGGCATTATTTTCTTTTGGATTTGGTCCACTGCATCTCAGCTAAGATACCTTCCATTTGTTTTTCCTATCCAAGACTTTGGGAAAGATTTGTCTCTATCTAAATTACTCTATTGTACTCCATTATCTCTTCCTCCTTATCTAGTATCCCATCTTCTAATATGCGTAGACAGCAGGTTCATGATATTCTCACAACCATTCATTTATGGTTCTCTCTGCTTCACTTAGGCAAGAATGCAGGTTTGGTTTGCTTTCCGGAAGTTCCTTGCAGGATTGTTGAGAGGCTGATTGCAAACATGACAGCAGAGCACACTGAAAAATTTAAAAGGGCAACAGGCATTTCTCCCTTCTAAGAAAGGAGTAAAAATCAAAATTTTATATTAAATAGGGCTTATAAGATAATTTTCATCTGCTTCAAGATTTTTAAAATTAATACAGGTATTCTGAATATATTTTAAATAGATAAGTAGGATCCTCCGTGAGATTCTACCTTTTGTTGTTGCAAAAAAGAAGGGAATGTAAAATGACCAATAGTGAAATTTGAATCGAGGAAAAGGTGACATTTGGAAACAGTACAGCGTGCCGTCTCATAGTTCAACTAGAGTTGCAAGGTCCGTAATTGATTTAATTTCTTTTCTTTATTTAAAAACTGCCCCCCCCCCCAGCTATATGTGTGGAAGATTTAGATTGTGGCAGTGGCATTGGGGTTGAGGCAGATGGTTCCTTGCCTGTCATTTCCCCTCCCCAATAAGCATAAGCATAAGCATTTTATTGTCATTGTGCATGCACAACAAAATTTACAGCAGCATTCCTCGATGCACACAATAGTTAATTTGGAAGAGCAAAAATAATCTAGTTCAGTGCTTTGCTACCATATAACTGTACTACACCTTTTTTGGCTCATCCAGCATTGTGCATGTGTCTGGAGATTCTCATATACATGTGAATCCTGCATCTTTGGCAAAAAAAAAACTGGATTGGGACAAACTGCCATCTTCAGGTACTTAAAGAATATTTTTGGTGATCGTTTGATGTGAGAGTTAGTAGCAAAAAGAGACAAAGACGGCAGAAAAGGATTGTGCAAGAAGAGCTGGCTGAAGAAAAGAAACATGGCAGTGGGAGAGAAAGTCCATCTTGCTGCTTTAGGTATTGCCCCCACCCCACAAAAGCCAATAAATGAACAACATTTCTTCTGTTCTGGCTTATAAAGTACCTGAAGCCTTAGAAACAACATTCTGTGGAGACGGGTCTCCATTGCAGTAGGTCTTTTGGCAGTAGTTGATCACTCCTAGATATCCAGCATTCCGGCAGATCCCTTGCAACCTTCCAGGAGCTTTTTTAATGTCTGAATCTAGACATTAGTTATCCACTATTATATGTTTATACAAATGGCCTGATTGGATGCTGTGGATTTTTTCCAGAAACTGTGCAGGTGTCACTGATCCAAGTGACATGCTAGCATTGTGGAGAGAGTGGTTTCTCAGATAGCTAAATTGAGTTGGTGGGTATAGAAAAACAACGTAAATATCTTGTGAAGTTTATGTACATGGAATATGTAAATAGTGTTTCTGTATAGTGTATGGATAAGTTTTGGTAAAATTATAAGGTAAAGATGGTGTGATTTTAATTCCAGAAACAATGTTCAAGGCTACACATCTAAAGGCTTTAGGGCCATCTGCCCAGTAGTACTGTTTCATGGTAACTGTTAACTAAGAGAACCTCATAGTGGTTTACATTAGTCTACCTCACATATGTAGGGGATGTAGGAATCAAAATCAGTCATAAATTATTTGCTAGATAGTAAATATTCTGTCTCCTTTCACTGGTGTCATGATCAGCCCATTTCTGGTTTGATCCTGCCATGACTCCCAGCTGGAACATGGGATCCTTCTTCTCTCTTCTTCCCCCCACCTTCTTAATTACTGTAGTTGTACTTTCCCACTCTCTCAAGCAATGCCTTATCAGCACTGGGGCCCCCACATGACCCACTGTCCCCCATATATATGCCACTCCTTCAAAAGTGATAATTGACATTAGCATTAAGTATTTATTTTTATATTATAATTAGTTTTTTATACTGTCCCTCCCCCGAAGGGCTCTGGGTGGTGCACAACATAAATAAAGTATGGCAGAGACTGACCAGAAAGAAGTCTTCAGATCAAAGAAAGCAGTGCTCTAAGTACTAATTTGGGCTGCAGGCTGGATGGAAGAAAATTGGCTATCTAAATTTAATTAAAAGAGTGAATTATCACAGAGACTTCCTGTTAAATAGCCATGTTATCCATATATATTTCACAATTAATACATATTTAATATTTTGGTTCTTGTTATCCCATGGCTTTTTTCTAGCTGGTATTTGACAAAATACCAAGCTACTAGGATATAACAAATGTTTTACTTTCAGTAATCAATGTTGGCTGATACTCTAGTGGAAAACTGCAATTGTTAGACTTTTAAGTTGCACTGTCTCCCCTACCACAACTGATGTCAACAAGAGCATTTTATGAAAATGTCCAGAGGTTCACCAGAATGTGGATTGGATGTCTTGGTATTTCAGTAATTCAAAAACTTCCAGCAACCTGTTAAGAGATCTGTGAAATCCTAGCAAGTGTCCTATAATGCAATCCTAAACAGAGTTACACTCTTCTGACAGTCTCATCCATAGCCTACTGTGGCAGACCACAGTACTTTGTCAGTGCTGCCTGCCACCTCTAGGTGAGAAGTTCTTCATTGGGCTGTACAGGCTTAAGCCACCCAAAAGGGTGGGGTAAGCCTGAACCCCCAGTGCCAGTGTTCCAGTGGGCAAAGGCTGGGAGGAAGCCAGAGGTGTAGCTAGGGGAAATGGATCCCGGTGCAAAATCGGAGTTTTTCTGCCCCCCCCCCCCCCCCATGTTCGTTTGTGTGTTTTGTATTTTTAGTGTTTTTCAGGTTTTGGCCTGCAGGGGACACAGTTTTTAGGCTAGCAGCATCAAAATTTTAGGGTATCTTTAGAAGACTCTCCTGATGATACCTCCCAGGTTTGGTGAAGTTTGGTTCAGGGGGTCCAAAGTTATGGGCCCTCAAAAGGTAGCCCCATCTATTAGCTCCCATTGGAAACAATGGGGGATGGGGCACCTTCTTTGGGGGTCCATAACTTTGAACCCCCTAAACCAAACTTCACCAAACTTGGCTGGTATCATCAGGAGTGTTGCTGGACAATATGCTGAAATTTTGGTGCTGCTATCCTAAAAACTGCGCCCCCTGCCGGCCGACAAAGTAAAATCACTAAAAATATCAAAAATACATTTTTGCTGGGAGCCCCCAGGTGCACGCCCAGTGCAATGCGCACCCCCCTGCCCGGTGGCAGCTACGCCACTTGAGGAAGTCAACTAAAGTTAGTTCCACCCTCTGGTCCACCCCCGGTCACACCAGCTCAGGTTTTTGTGCCAACAGGCCTGGGGACAAATGGCGGCTTCTGGGTCAGGCGCCATGGAGCTGCGCGGTAAGTTACCCGTCCACCAGCACATTTGCCCCTTGTGCCAGTGGGATGGACACCCACACCAGTGCAGTGCTGTGCAGACTCCAGAGGGGGATTCACCCCTGGATGGGGCTGTAAATCCATTGAAGTCTGTTTAAGACTGTAACAAGAGAACATATCTGTGCATAAACAGCCATGAATGTTTTAATTACATGTTTCATTTTTCAGCGGATGTTGTATTTTTAATCATTCCCAAATGTGTATGAACTTTTGCCAGAAAAGATTGTAGGATCACACCATAAGAGTTTATGTGCAAGCTGTAGCAGAACTTGATTTAAGTAGCATTCTTTCAGGCTAAGCTAACAAAGAAAATTTAAAAAAACTTTATGTCCACATTTTCAGGGGAACTATTTTTCATAAATTGTTATTCAAGTACTGTTTATATGCTTTAAATTGGAGGTAACCTTCCCAGCTCTCAGTTCAAAATCATATACGAGAATCCTGAGGACAAATAACCAATTCTATATTTCATTCAAGCATTTCCTTATGATTTAAGTTTGTTTACAAGTAGATAATAATAATGTAGTTTATATGATCTGGTTTCTTACCTGACACAATAACAAATTACTCAAAGAATTATTTTTGCAAACTTAAACTAGAATTTTCTTCTATACAATGTTAATAGAATATATTGTTAGAGTGGAAAATAATGAAACAATTCAATGGCTACATTCAATATTCTGTTACTGACCCTGTTACTTCCTTCTTGAACAAGGTAAAATATGATGAAAGAATCCAGCACAAAGTATGTTTATCATGTTCTGGTGTGTTCTGAATACAAGTTTGATTTCAATCATCCTAATTTTCTCAATGTATATGAGTATTTTGCCACTATTTAAAGAGGCAGATCCAAAGAGCTGCATATCGCTTCATCAAAACATGTACCCGTGCTGCTTAATAAATGCTTCCAAAACTTGAGGAAATTACTGGAGCGGCATCTGATGTAGCGTAAAGAGTCTCAGGGAAATCCTATTGCATATATATAAGCTCTTTGATCCTGGCTGAAATCTGAAAGCGTCTTCTGTTGTTGCAGAAAGTAATAAAATAGAAGATGTACTAATGGGACACTTTTTTGTTTGTTTTTAAATAGGCAATACTCATGGACCACAACTGTCACTATAAAACCAAAATGTATACACAGAACAATATCCAGTCCTACCCAATAGGTGCCGAAGATGAAGAATCAGAAAGCGATGAGTAATACCTGAAAGCCATAAAAATAGTCTGGTGTATACAACAGTTTCCTGTGAAACATCTCATCAAAATTTTAGTTGTACTGTAGTCTTAATGGTGAAATAGTAACAAAACCAAACCAAAGGTAGATTATCTGTTGCCTATTATTATGAAGCAGAATACCCACTGCCTTATAAAGGAAAATAAGCTTTTTAAGGACTTGTATAGTGTTAAAAATTGTGCATTTACTTTTAATATTATATGCTATATTTTTGATTACATGAACGGTAGAAATGTCTATAAAAATCTAAATCAATATCCATGGCTTTAAAAACGTTTACTCATAAACAGTTCCCCTATTCCGTATTTTTGACTTACAAAGAAATGGAGTGCCTGAAACTAGTATCTATAAACTGACTGTATATTAAAATATGATCCAATGTTTTGTGGGCAGATTGTATTGCTTGGCAACATAAAGTTTATCATGAAACCTCTTTCTAGATTAAGCGGCATCTTGCAGTTCAAAAAACAGCTGTCTGATTTGAAAACCTCAATTAATATTTTTACACTTAAAACACAGTGAATTGTGGAATGATGAAAGTTTGAAGCAGTTGTCAAAATGGCTGCATGCCATGCATTAAACACAAAATAATGTGGGGAGAATAAAATTAATAGAGACATAAGCCCTGATGGATCAGATCATTCTAGTCCAGCCTACTGTTTCCCATAGTAGGAAACACATCCAGATCCTGCAATTCAGGAATGGATAGTATTGATAGATGGACTTAATCTGAGTTAAGACAATTCAGACATATGTGTTCTTATTTGCACCTTTAGAGTCACCAAATTTGAACCATTTTCAGCACAATACTCTGCCTACCTTCTTTTGAGGTCATTTAGGGTTGCCTGAGTTTTCAAGTAAACAAATCAAAACCAGCCTGTTACAGAGGTGTTCCTCCCATTGGGCAAAATGAGCAGTTGCCCAGGGCGCCCCCTTGTGGGGGGCGCAAAAACTGCAGGTTCGTTTGTGGGATTTTTTTGTATTTTCAGTGTTTTTCCAATTTTGGCCTGCAGAGGGCGCAGCTTTTAGGCTAGCACAGGGGTTGGCAACCTTTACCACCCAAAGAGTCATTTGGACCCGTTTTCCATGGCCCCGAAGATCTACTGAGCCGGAGAGGCGGCTCTGCTCCGGTTCGGCCCCTCCACTCACCTTTCCTTGCAGCCCTGGAAGGCAGAGGTGCCTGGCAGGGAAACCCCCTCTGCCCGACGGAGCAGGCAGCCACCTGCTCCGTGGAGCAGAGGGGGGATGGCGTACACGGCCTGCCCAGTGCCACCACCTCTTGCGCTGTGGGAGGCAGCAGCGCCAGGCAGGAAAACCCCAGCTGCCTGCTCCATGGGGCAGAGGGGAGATGGTGGCTGTGGCCTGCCTGGTGCCACCGCCTCTCGCGCTGCAGGAGGCAGCGGTACCAGGCAGGGAAACCCCCTCTGCCCGATGCCTACTCCAAAGGGTAGAGGGGGGATGGCGGCTGCTCTGGAGGGACATGCCCATGCTACCCTCCGACCTCCAGGGGTTGGAGGGCAGCATGGGCATGTCCCTCCAGCATTCCAGAGCAACCCCAGAAGGAGAGGGGAGTGAAGGGGTCGCGAAAAGCAGCGCCCTCACCCACAGAGCCGCCTCAGGTTCGGCTGTCCACTCACCTTTCATTCCAGCGCTGCTCTGGAGGGCTGGAGGGACACGCCCACACTACCCTCTGGCCTCCAGGTCATGTCGAGCTGCAGTATAAGGCTGAAAGAGCCACACGCAGCTCCGGAGCCGCAGGTTGCAGACCCCTTGGCTAGCAGCTCCAAAATTTCAGGGATTTTTCGGGAGACTCTCCTGATGATATCACCCAGGTTTGGTGAGGTTTGGTGTAGGGAGTCCAAAGTTATGGACTCCCAAATGGAGTGCCCCATCCCCCATTGTTTCCAATGGGAGCTAATAGGAGATGGGGGCTACACCTTTGAGGGTCCATAACTTTGGACCCCCTGAACCAAAGTTCACCAAACCTGGGTGGCATCATCAGGAGGGTCTCATGAAGATACTGTGAAATTTTGGTGCTGCTACCTTAACAATTGTACCCCTGACAGCAGGCACACCCTAAATTTCCGCAGATTTTCCTTTTAAATCCACCCCCTTCCTGCCAATGCTTGTTTTCTTTCTTTCTTTTATTAATGCCTAATAAAGGTTATTATTATTATTATTATTATTATTGAATCCACCCCCTTCGGCATGGATTTAAAGGGAGAATCTGAGGCCCCCAGTTTAAACATTGAAAGTGATGCTGTTTCAGGGTGGGGGATAATCCACCCCAAAACAGCATCACTTTCAATGTTGTTTAAACTGGGGACCCCAGATTCTCCCTTTAAGGTGGATTTAAAAGGAGAATCTGGGGTCCCCAGTTTAAACAACATTGAAAGTGATGCTGTTTCCCCCAATTGGGGGGACTGGAAACAACACCATAAAATGTTTTCATAGAAGTAATAAAACATTTTGAAAGCATTTCGAAAATGTTTTCAAAAAAAATTTCTGCTATGTGGCATGGCCCATTTCTGTGTTCAGATTTGTGAGTTGGGGCATGTTCTATAATGTGATGGTGACTTTGAAACGACCTGGTGGGAAAAATCATTGTTTGGTCATGGTGGGAGAGGGTGGCCGCCCATGGGGGGGGGGGGCATCAAACTCAGGTTTTGCCCAGGGCTCCAGTTTGCCTAGGTGCGCCACTGGCCTGTTACTTCAGGCAGCATTGGTCAAAAGCACTTCTGATATTTGTACATTTTATGTTTAGATTTTTGGCACAGTTGAAGCTTATTTTTAATTATCCGATTGTACAGTGTTGTCATGTTTTAATATCACTTGTGGTATTTTTGCATTTTTTCATTCTGCAATTTAAGATAATTCATTCTTGATCTCTGCATGTGCACAGCTTTGTGCAGGGACGAGATAGCTACTGAGATCAAATACAGTTTGTTGCCTTTGTCCTTTTCCAAGTTAAACTCTGGGGAGGAGAGGCAGATTGCTATATGGAAGGTTCATATTCTTCCACCTGTGAATAGTGGCCAGCAAATGTCAGTCCATTTACTGCTGTGTCAATCCTCTTTCCACATATGGAGTTGAACTCAAAGAT
This sequence comes from Sphaerodactylus townsendi, assembly GCF_021028975.2. Taxonomy (NCBI): domain Eukaryota; kingdom Metazoa; phylum Chordata; class Lepidosauria; order Squamata; family Sphaerodactylidae; genus Sphaerodactylus; species Sphaerodactylus townsendi. Next base: position 51,881,795 of record NC_059432.1, on the reverse strand, counting down.
AGATGGATTACGGCCCCAGTTAAGGACATAAACATTCAAGAAATGCCAAACCCCGTTTTATTATCAAATCTGCATTTGGTGTTTTATACATTCTGTGTTGTTTGTAAAACATGATCTCTGTGCCTTCTCGCATATGTATCATTAGATGGTTTGTGTCTTATAGCAAATTCTGTTTACACATAGTTTTGTAAAGTGTGTACATATATACATACATATATATATTTTGGTCAAAAGTCTGAAAATGCTGTAGATCAACTGTGTTTTGTTGATAATTATGCACTTAATATATAAAAAATTGAGACCCAAAATGTCATTTCTGAAAAAAGTGATAATAATAAAGGTAAAAATTTAATGTTTTGATGCACATTGTTTTGATTAGTAGCAGGATTCATTTTCTGTTGGAAGAAAGGATTATGATTCATAATTGTCATGAGCTGGTGCTGTGACACCATCAGTTATTAATATCACTATGCTAGCGAAACTCCTAGACATTTATGTTACCCTAGTTAGCCATCTGAGCAGACTCATCCTTCCATTACTGGGTCACTTTCACACTGGAAAAACACATCTTATTAATAATAGTACTTTTAACCTATTTTTTCTCTGGTCAATACAAACTCAAAGTTGCATGCAGTGTTAAAAGATCAAACGTAACAAATTTCATGTACATAAATATTTGTCGAATGTTAGCCAACTGACATATTCTTCCTTGTAGTAATGATGCATGCAGTCTCAAACCTGGGGTGTTTTTAATTTGCCCAGGGTTTTTGCATATTTCACAAGGGTAAGATAACATGGAGGGCAGACCCAACTTTCATGCCAAGCAAAATGAAACTATCATTGATCTCAGGGGACACATCTATCATTTTTGTATTCAAGGGAACATCCACAGATTACTTTGAATTCTGTGGCCTTCAGAATTTGTTATCTCAAGACCTCTACCACTGGGAAATTGAGTTCCATTTTTTATTGCCTTCCCTCCAGCCTTCAGAAAGGAAGAAGGTAACTTGGTCATTCTTAAGGTTTGGAAAGAAGAAAGTCCAGACTTGCAGTGCTAGAGATCAAAAGATTCCAAACAGAGCCATAGCACATTCTATCTAGGGTGCAATTAATTATGATGCTTGCCTTCAACTGGAAGGTACGCTCAAAGTGATCCTTCCAGTCGCGCATACCGACTGACATTTATTTTTCTCTTCTGAGAAAGACTACATGTAAGTATTTTATTTCTAAATGCATATCTGGAAGTAGTAACACAATTTTGTACAACAGCATCGCTTCAACCAATAAAAAGATGTTTTCCCTGGTCATTTTCACATTAGAGAATACATATATCTTCATATTAGAATGAATCCATTTGCATTACTGTGCAAATGGCCCATGATCTTAACTAAGGGTTTTAGATAAATGAAATTAGTATGCTCCCTAGTACTGTTCCCCAAATCTTCTGCAACACACGATTATTCTGAGGTAGACAAAGATTTCTAAAGAGACTGATGTATGAGAAGTGTTCTCTAAAGAGTTTGAATAGCACTACTTATAGCTATACCTTTGCTTGTACAGCATGACAAGATCTCATACCCAGATACATAGTAGAAAAATTCTATATTAATACTTTGCAACAAACTGAGAATTTATAAAAAAATGGTTTTATTAAAGCTTGTTTTCATGATAAAGTCATATCTGACAATCATCTCAGCAGATTTCCCATAAATATGTGCAACTATCAAATAGTTACATACCACTACATCAAGATACTCTTGCTTTCAGTGGTATTTTTTAAATTTTAGCTATGTACAGTAAAGCACAGAAGCAAAGAATATATTAGGAATGAGTTAGTACAGCCTCTCAAGATCAGTGTTATTATGTTTTGTATTTTCCTTAATGCTACCTTACACTTATTTTGCCCCCATTCCCACGCAACATTTAGAATATTGCACTACATTTAATTTATATTATACAATCATAGTAGAGCTTGATACCCAACCTTTCTTAATCATTTCATTAACTTATAAACCATAGGATGTCATTTTTGAAAACCTAACACCTACATTATTTTTGCAGTTGCTTCTTCACATCAAGAAGTGTTTAAAGACCTGGGAACAAACTAAACACTGAGAAAGATTTTATCCCAGATTACTTCTGCTGGTAAGCAACTTAGAAAATAAACTCTCAGTTGGAGAGTCATTAGACATTGTGTTGACAATGCTGGAAGATATGATCTATGTACCTAAGCAGAATTTTTAAAAAGTGTAGAATTGTTATCATTTTGAGCATAGATTACGTTCTTTATTTAGCTATTATTCCGCTAGGTTATGTAAAAAGTGAGAAAAGGTTATTTGTAAGTTTAAAAACATTTTTTGTATCCCACGGTAAATAAAAACTAGATTTAACACAGTAACATGAGCTTGTCAATTGAAGTAAGATTGATTTAATTGTGCTAGCATTACCCATTTCTACATGGGCACCTTTGCTTCATTTGGTAATATTGTACGACATCTAAAATGGTGAATATGCTTTTGGAAGATGAAGCCTCAAGATACTGATTGCAAACCCAAAACAATTTCACATCAGACAAGCCGTGGCTTGTTCAAATGAAGCTGGTGAAGTTGTTAATTTATGTTGAGTTTGTTATCAAGGAAAAAATACTTCATGCTGTATAAAAATGTTCAGCACTTCACCCACAATTTTTCCTGGGTAGGATGGCATCAAAACTGTTGGAAACTTGAATTAATTTAAACAATCCTGTTTAAAGTATTACCCTTTTTGTAGATTCTGCAGCAAATGCTTAAGTAACAGAAAAAGTACAACTGCAGTTTCTCTAAAAGGGTATATAAGCATTAACAGGGCTGATATTTACAATATAAGGCTTCCATCTGTTTTGCAGCTGCACAGATATTTTACTGGCATATTCCCAGTAAACTGCTAAGCAATATTGGTTTAAATTATGTTTCAGCAAAACTAATATCCATGAGTTGTAAGAAAAAAATACTTGAGCATGTTGAAAAGGCTGTTCCAAGAACGTTAAACTAGATATGCATTAGAAACTCATCCCACTTCATTACCCCACTAGGCATTAAAAAAACAAAGTTGTTTGAGCATGGCCCTTTTCAAAATATTTGACGGAAAAAAACTTATAGAAAGCTAGCATCTTGATACGTAATAACTTTACTAAATAACTGAAAATGTCTTGTTGCTTCCATAGTGCATGATTGGCAAATGAACAAAGAAACCTTTTTCCACTACCACTAAAAAAAAACCCCTTACGTGAATGAGCCAAATAATAAAATACAAACAAAGCAGAACATGTTTTCTCAGTTGCTGCTATGAAGATATTCATTTAAGCAGACAGAAGGAATTCAAAGAATTTAACTTTATAATGACATAACAAAAACAACAAAAACCCAATCCCATAATAGCATGAAATGTTAGGAATATGTAACTAGAAAAGGTTCAAGTAAGTTAAAAATAATCTCCCAGTATAAATTTCTAAAATGTTTGCTTAACACAATTTGATCAACTAATAGAAAAAAAGTAGTAGTGGTTCGGCAGCTCAAAATAACACTCTTGACCATACTCTTACACAGGTAAAAATGTGGAGAAATAGTCTGTGTACATTATACCAAGTTTTTAATTATATTTTGATGAATTTGATGTGATTTTGATTAAGTGCAAAGTATTTTCTCAGCTTATCATTCCCAATGTCAAATGTGCAAATTTCAGTCTACAGATTCATGAGGTGTATCAACTGTTTCCTGGCCTTCTAACAGGGTTTCAAGTATTGGAGGCATCGCTACATTGCTTTCATCTTCTTGATCTATTTCTTCTGTTAAAATATTGTCATTTTCATACTTATCTGCTTTTCTACATTCCAGCTCTAAACTTGTATTTTCCAAGGCTTCTATATCTTCAATGCCAGCTCTGTAGTGAATCATAAGGAGAGTTAGGGCTTGTAGTCTTTCACCAGATTTAGCCAATGCAGCAGAAAACAGCATTTTTTTCCTTGTATCTGTTGATTCTTTCTCTTCTCTAATGAGGGAATTATTATTCTCCAATTCCTGGTCTATTTCATTTTGCAGTTTTTCCAACATAACTTCCAATTTTTGAATTCTTTCTTCTGTTGGCAAGCTTCTATAGAGGTCTCGGCCAATTTCTTTAACAGCAATGAAAACGCTATCATCTAGTCCTCCTTCTTTTCTTGCTAATTTTATCCCAGTACCAGCTGCTTGTTTGGAAGGGCTACTTGGACCACCAGTTTCTGTATCACTGCCTTCATTATCAGAAGTATGTGGCGTGTGTTTTGGTGATGGTTCAATTGTATCTGATCCTGGCTCTGTAAGTCGTGTTTTAGGAACTTGACGAAGATTTAACAAACGAGTGCTTGTATTTATAATATGTCTTGTTAAGCCTGTTGGTTTGTTTGCAGATTTCAGTTCTGCATCAGTACGAGGTGATGATGGTATGGAGTGAGAATCCTGACTTTCAATTTTAAAAGAACGTCCGTCAAGTCGCCTGGAAGGTCCTAAACAATATGGGGTGTCAGTTAGACATTTTTCTTGACATTTTTTGTGGCATACATATGCACAAATTCTGCACTGTGATGCTGCTTTTGTCCAAACTTTCTTTTTGCAGTAGTCACACCAAGTTGGATTCTGAAACTGGGTATCTTGAAACTGATGCCTGTTTTCAATGTATGTTATGTGCCCCAAATAAGGATCCTCTTTTAGGAGAATGGGAACAGCTGCTGTTTCTGAAATATGTTCCCTTTCCTTTTCCATTAGAAAACTTGAGTCTTCTGGTTCACCTTCTCTTAAATATTTAAAATGCACAGTAATATCACCATAACAAAACTTCTCATTAAAACCTTTGTGTGAAATCAAATTGCGCAATGCAGTTCTAGTTACTGTGGCTTTTGGTGCAGGAGGATTAAGTCTAATTGTCCTGATGAATTCCATAGAGGATGTAGCTATACAATCTAGAGCTATTTCTTCAAGTTTCAAGCTTTCATGTCCTAGACAAAGAAGTCCGCCTAATTTGAAGGGGTCTCTACACCAAATGGCAACATTTAGATATTTATGGTGTTTTTCTACTTCAAATATGCAAGAAGAGGCCTTTGTCCTTGCCCATTTACCTGATCGATTACGATAAGGAATTTCTGATGATTCCCATGAATTATGGTTATCTGTGTTTTCCTTAGGACTCTGCAAATCGTCTGTACATTCCCGGACTACTTCTTGTTTGTTTGTAACAGGAGTTTGTTTGGCTCCTGTAGCTTCTTCTACTACATCTGTATTTTTTGTTAGCTTTTCTGAGAATTTGTCTCCATTATTTGCAGGAGGTGGGGGCCTTTCGGGTTTTTCAGAAGATAAATCACCAGTTTCTAGCGTATTTTGATTTTCAGCAGGACACACTGTTTTAAGCTGTGGTCTCGGTGGTACAGGGGGTTTTGCTGTACCAGACTGAGGATGTTTACTGGTTTGCAGGCTTACATCCAGACTGTCAGTATTCTTCGAAGTCACTTGTTTGGTTGTATCCTTGGGAACTGCTTTTCCAGAAGACTGGTTTCCTGAACATAACTTGCGATTCAGTATCGGAGAAACAGTTCCAGTAGACTTAGTAGTGGCTGATATGGATGTATGTTTGGGACTTGTTGAAAAATCATCTCTGGAGTCATGAGATCTTAGCACAATTGCCAGCTCCTCATACTGTAAATCCAACTCTGCAGTCTCAGATTCTGTTGTGGAACTTGGGTCTTCATCTGCAAATGTGGTGTCTTCCAACTGAACAAAATTATCTTGTGCTAATGGATTCTGCTGACTATAGCCAACAGGCCTTTCATAACATACCACTACTCTCTCACCGGCCTGTTTGATAAGCTTTAGCACTTGAATTGATGATGTAATCTTTACTCCTGTAAAAAAAAAAAAACCAAGTCTCAGTAATCATGAAAGAACACTAGAAAAACTGAAAAAAGTAACAGAAACATTATACCCTGTGTCAGAAAGGCAGAATATATGCAGAACATCCAATTCTATGTTTTAATACTTTAAGTACTATGCACAGAAAAGGGCTGTGTGTCAGAATCTTAGCAACTGTTCTCTGTTTGCAGGACTCAAGGCTGTGCATGACTTTTACCGCTGGACTGGTAAGTGTTGATTGTATTTTGAAAGGTGTAGGAGGCTGAATCAGAGGCCCCTTCCGCACACGCAAAATAATGCGTTTTCAAACCACTTTCACAACTGTTTGAAAGTGGATTTTGCTATTCTGCACAGCTTCAAAGAGCACTGAAAGCAGTTTGAAAGTGCATTATTCTGCATGTGTGGAATGAGCCTAAGATTCTTTCACTGTAAGAAGAGCCTGAATCCAGCTCCTTAGCCCTCAAAGCAATTGATCAGTGCAAACTACCTGTTCAGTAATAATATTGGTGGACATAGCTCTGGATCAATGCTGTTGTGCTCAGTTACTGTATTATTACTACAATCCAATCTGGGGTGAGGGGATGGACCTACCTGTGGAGTTGGTGCAACCTTGTGCTGGCGCGGGTACCCACCCCACTGGAGCAAGGGACAAATGCCAGTGGAGGGTCCAATGCGTTCCTGGGGGGCAGCTGCACCATAGTGCCGGACTTGTACTTATGCCAATTTGGTCAATTGGCCCCTATGGAGGGCTTTCTGGATACAAGGAGGGTTTTTCTGTTTTCTCCCTCCCTGCGCCTCTAGAAAGCCTTCTGGAGGAGGGATGGTGCAGCAGCAGAACTGTTCCTGACTGCCTCCATGGTTTGGATTGGGCTTTTACAGGCATAAACCCCAACTTTTAATACAAAATGAAAAAGAAATTATTTTAATGGTTGTCACCCTCCATTCATCATCATGGTACCTCTGCAGTTTCACATGGGTTCAGAATATCAATCAATCAATCAATCAATTTTATTGAAAGCCATAGGCCATTACAATATTACAATATTATTACATTAAAACTTCTGAGCCAACTTGTTATTCCAACAGGTAAGAAAAAAAAAATTCACTAAAAATCCATCATGTGAACACTAAGTCTTTCACTTTCCCCCCTACAGTATGTCTAGATTGTATTCCCACCTAACTTATACCAATTTAGGTTTGATCATTTACTTTATTACGTTGTTGGAGCGAATCTTTGTAGCTGCCAAGGCGAATAGGCCAACCCTATAGGATATATAGGGATCCAAATCCGCAAGGAGAAGGTATAATTTGTCTGACTCATAATATACCTGGGACAGGGATATGAAACTATTCAGAAACTTAGCCCTAGGCTCTGCGTACAGGGGGCAGTTCAGAACATAATGAGGTAAATCCTCTACTTCCTGTTTGCAGATACAAATTCGTTGTTCAACTGGTATTTTGGCATATCTACCTTCTAAATAATTTGTTGGCATTGTTTGAAATCGTAATGCTGTCATAGCCTTCCTTATCTTAAACTGAGTAATGCCAGCAAGATAGGAGGCTCTATGATGATCCTTTTTAAGGTGACTATACCAGGGAGCAAACTTGGAATGTAAAATTATATCTCTGTCCATACAGTTATCTCCTTTGAATATCCAGTCCCGAAGGTCGTGATTTAAAATTGGTGAAGAGAATAAATGATCTGGAACAGAATAACTGAGCAATATATTATTTAGGGAGGTATTATGTAATTTTGAGGCCTTTAGTAATATCTGCAGACTTTGATTCCCAAACGAAGTCGGTTTTAGTGAACTCTTTTAAACATATTTCAAAATTGCCAATTCAGCTCGAGCTTTAATAGAAGGCAAACCGAAGTTCTGCCCTAAGGAGGGCTGCTGGCGTTCCTTTAGGGAGTAGGAGAATTAGTTTAAGAGGGAAGAGGAGTTTGAATAGTTTCTATTTTATGTAGGACTTGGACATTCCAGCCCCAAATCTCTGTAGCATAGAGTAACATAGATATAACTTTAGTTTTAAAGATTTTAGGGCTGGATCAACTAAATGACCTCCTTTTGTATGATAAAATCTCAATATTGCCCCAACAGATTTATGGGCAGCTGCTTTGACCACTGCTAAGTGGGCATTCCAATTTAGTGAAGGACTGAATGTAACACCTAAATATTTAAAATAATTGCATTGCTCTATAGGAATATTATGGATGTTCCAACTGTATTTTCTTGGTCTTTTCTTGAACACCATTACCTTAGTTTTGGAATAGTTTATGGAGAGGGCCTCCTCTCTGCAATACTCACCCAAACTATATAGGAGTCTCCTTAAACCATTCCTTGTAAGTGAAACTAGGACCATATCATCTGCAAAAAGCAGAATTGAAATTTTCTGTTTTCCTAGCGAGGGGGCAACAAATTCATGGCCAGTCAGCTTAGGAATTATATCATTAATATAAAGATTGAATAAAATGGGGGCAAGTAAACAGCCCTGCTTGACTCCTTTCCCTGCTCTAAACCCATCTGTTAGAGAGCCTGATGTATTTACTCTGACTTTGATCCATGTATCCTCGTGCAGCTCTCTAATAAGGAAAAGTAAGCGTTTATCCATATTTGTGTTCAGCAATTTCCACCAGAGTCTTTCTCTACATACTGAATCAAAAGCAGAGGCCAAATCAACAAATGCCGTATATAAGGCTTTCAATGGGCCTCTTATGGCTGAATGAGCTAATTGATATAGCACAAGGCAGTGATCAACTGTAGCTTGTCCCTTCCTAAATCCTGCCTGTTGTGGGTGTAATATGTGATTCTCAATTTCCCAATCTTCTAATTTTCCAAGGAGATATTTACCATATATTTTAGAGGCAGTGTTCAATAGGCTTATTGGGCGATAGTTCTTTGGGTCATTTTTGTCTCCTTTTTTATGTATAGGGACAATTATGCTGGTTTTCCATCCACTGGGAAAACTGCCAGTATTGTTAATCTGAGTGAAAAGTTTGGCAAGAATTGGTACCCACTAAGATGGAAATGTTTTGAACACATCATTCGGAATCAGATCTTCACCGGGAGCCTTCCCGGTTTTAATAGAACTGATCAAGTTCTCTATTTCTTTCTCCCTTACTGGAGGCCAATTTGGAGATAGGCGCAAGTCATCAAGGGCACCCTTTCTTGTTAAGTCTGGAAGTAACTTAGGGATCAAGGAGGAATCGAAAATTTGGGAGAAATGCTTAAACCAAATATCACCAGGTATCTGTGCATTTAAAACTGTGCAACATGAACCCATCCCAGATGAGACCAGAGCCCAAAAATGTGCTTCGTTTTTCTCGGTCACGGCTTGGGCCAGTGCTTCCCATTGGCATCTAGAATATGCTTTTTTCTTCTGCCTAATTAAAGCTTTATACTGTGATCTTAGTATGAGTATTTGGGAATTTCTGTCTATATCCTTGCCGTGCCGTAAAAGTTTTAAATTATTATTTAATTTCCTCTTTAGTGCTCTGCACTCCTGGTCAAACCAGCCCTTATGGGCAGGCTTATATTGTGTTGGAGCATTAGAGTAAACAAGTATCGGTTTGAGGCCATTGATTATCTCATCATATTCTTCCATCACACTTAGCTCTGAGTTTATTATATTCAGCCTTTTGGACTCAAAGGCCTCACTGCTTAGCGCCATGGCTACTTCAGTCATGAGCTGTTCGGACCATTTTCGTCTACGGGTACATGGAAATGCATTTTCTTTGGTCTCATAGTTTGGAGTTAGCAATTTTTTTTTATTAAGACCAACTATTAATTTCATGGGGAAATGGTCACTTTCTATTCGGTCCAGCACTGCAAACTCCTGAACTTGAGGTATTAAATCAGGTGATACTGCTATATAGTCAATGGTGCTTGCAGAAATAGATGACAAGAAAGTGAACCCACCTCCTGACGAATCAAACTTTGTACCATGCAAAATCCTTAAGCTATACAAGGAGAACAGAATATGTTTGGCCAACCATGGAGCAGTTTTAGTGGCTCCTGAAAAGCAGAGGGAACATCATGCTTTCCTGGCTTTTTTCAGTGTGAAAAGGAGGGAGAGAGGGAGGAACATTCTTCCCTCAGTTCTCTGCTGCCATTCAAAGAGGGAGTTTATACTAGAAACCCCTTCTTTGAGAAAACTTTTAAAAAATCTTTCTCCTTCTGAAAAGAAAAAGGCATTTTGTCTTTGAGTTCAGTGTTTTCCAGAGAAAAGGTTTTTTAAAAAGCAAACGGTCGCCAAAATATGGCTCAAAAAGCTCTATAATATAAAAAGTACATCTTGTGTAATGAAAATCTCTTACTCAGATGACCATACACTTTGCCTCATTTGCCATGGTGAGCAACATAATGTATCCATATGCTCCAATTGCAATTTACTCCTGAAGTGAGGCATAATTCCACAGTTGTTTTTAGATTTTTGAGTCCAGAGTCGTTTTATGTCCATGTCTTCAATTTTTAATGAGATAGGCATTTATATGCCTGGATGTTTTAATGAAGCTCTTTACTAAAAAATAGAAGTTATGAGATGGGTCTTCTAATGGATAACTGGTTAAAAAAAAGATGCAAAGGACAGAAGTAAACTGACTGCATTTGCAATTCTTGGAAAGAAGAAGTATAATCCTCCAAAGAGCTATACTGAGACAAGTAATATTAAACTGGTTCATAAATGTTCTGAAGTTCTGAATGTTCTGATACACAGCAAAGTTGCTGATTTTTGTAAATGTCACTCCATTATTTATAAAGGTAAAAATCAACGCAAAGTGTTTTGACAGGAATTCTTTAAACTGTGTGAATAGGCAAGATAATGGCCAATGATATTAAGTACAACTGTCAAAATATGCATATCAGGGCAAAGAATGTTAACCATATATACATTGATGGGATCTGAACTGTCAGCAAACAACCAAAAAAGAATCTCGGGATCCTGGTATGCAGCAGAAGTATTACCGGTAAATCAGTGCTGAGGAGTGTAAACAAAGCTGCAGATTCAGAAAAAGGATTGAAAAGAAATGTACTAATTATAACCTAATTTTTTGTACTGTGCACTGTGTTCATTCCAAGGATTTAGAGCTGGAAAAGAATAGTCAAAATGATCATAGGTGGCAGCATCTTTCCCTATGAGAACAGGTTAAAAATGTAGAAGTTTTTTATTTTAGAAAACAACCACCAAAGATGGACTTGGTAAAGGTTTAATTTATATTTAATTTATAACAGCTTACAAAGAACAATTTCCCTATCTCTCATAATAAATGAATTTGAGATTTAGGCAATAGATTCAGAACAAACACAAGGAAGTACTTCACAAAATACATGATTGCCTTATGGAATTTAATGCTTTAAGATATAGTAAAAGTTTTTGTAAAGAAAACTAGAGAAATTCATTGGAGGTTAGGGTTAGCAATATTCAGATTTCTCTTGCTAAGGGACAATGCCAGAGAAGGACCCTCCTTGTGGAATTTCCACTGGGAGTCAAGGAAGCAAGAGTCAGCAGGTCTAGAATCTGGAACTTGAAAAAGAAGAGTTCTTTTAGATACGGCTTCTGTTGGTACTGTAGCATTGTGGCCCAAGAACAATGGTGGTGGTCTTAATGGTGGTTTTAATGGTTAAATTTCACATATTTATTTAAATTTGTCAGCTGATTATTTGGCTACAGATTTCTAGTTATATAGAGCACTGTGCAATCTATCACCCATAAAATTGAACACAATGTACCAACCAAAAAAAAGGGGGGGATATTAAGCCCTGGGTGAGCCATCATGTAGAGAAGGTCAGCTAAGTTTTTTTATAATAGAAAATCACGCCAGGAAATGTAAGTTGCTTACCTCCAATAGATATAAGCCTATCTCCTCTTTGTAGATCAGCAACTGCAGCAGGTGAGTTTGGAGTGACACTCTCAATAACAACGTGTCCTGCTTCTCCTTCCTTAGCATGTACTTGGCGGAGAGTGAGCCCAACACTTGGCATATTTCCTTTAATTAGCTCTGCCTGAGAAGATAAGTAATGTATTTAGACTACAACTTGTTAATATTGTTAACATTTGTTTATATAATTTCAAAAACTAAACATATCACATGAAGTATGTAACCTGAACCAACTTTATAACAAGCTATGCAGTCCATTCCTTTAATAACTTGTTTTTTTTCCACAGAATTCATGTGATATATTAAAAGAAAAATACTTCTCTACTCCAATAAACAGCATTGACTGGCAGTAGGGCTCAAACAGAGGTCAGGAAATGTCTCAGGAAATGCTAGAACTGTACATAACATTTTTAAAATTAAAAAAATGTGGGGTATGAACAACTTCGCAATATTTTTTTCTATTTGTTTTCCAAGAAGTTGCTATGTACTTGTGAATGCATTCATCATTTTAACTTACTAAAAAAAACCCTGCAAGCACTTCTGCGGACAGACAGCACAGAGAAGAAAAATGTACTACTTGGTGTAATGATAGACATTAGCTTAATAGGTACGTAGACTGTTGTGGACAAATTGCATAAAATCCACTTTTCAGAGAAAGGACTGGGTTTTCCAAGTACAAAATAAACTACATTGAAAACCTCAACAAGATCAGTTTGACTAGAGATTGAAGTGGGAAAGAAAATGCACACATTGATTACTTATTTATTTCATCACATTTGTACGATATCTTTCTGTTCACAGAATACCTGAGGCAACTAACCATCAGTAAAAATATGAAATATTTTAATCAATAAGACTAACAGTCCAATCCAAATGTTCCTGGCGGCCAGGGAGTGTGGCACCAGTCCTGCCCCGTCACCTCCAGAGAGCTTTCAGGTAGCGTGGGGAGGCAATTAAAACAACAACAACAACAACAACCCAGCTGCCTGAAAGCCCTTCAAAAGGCTAAATGGAATTACAATGGAATTATGGGTTGCGTGACTCCAAGGCCCTTGGTGACATGTTCCTAGCCCTAAAGCCCAAGTGGGAGCCAATTAACATCGGCTCCGCCCCAAGAATGCCCTGCTCCCCTGTGCCAGCATCCAATAGGACACCAGTTTTCCTTTGTGGCAGTGGCCACTTCCTGCTCTTTATGCCAGCAGAGGGGGCAAACACTCTGCTATGGTCCCATACTGCCTCCATCAGCCTATTTGCCAGCCTATAGGATTGGGCTGCCCATCATCACTGAAAACAACATTAAAAACTCAGGGAACTGCATTAAAAAAGCTGCCCCTGTCACGCTCCCAGAAGTAGTGACCAAGCAGTTTTGTTTTGGAGTGTCTGAGTGTGCTCAGTAAGGCTAAATATAAAAATAACCGTGCTGAATATTGTGCTGCGGTTACAAATGGGGCTTGGGTGGGTAAGCACAAGGTTCTGAGGCAATGTCTACTCTTTTTCACCCTTCCCTTTTCTGGAGTGATTCACATTGACACCTTTCTTTTATCAGCAGAGTGGTTGGGTGGGCAAGTACAGCGATATAGTAGTAGCCCATGTAGTACTATATTATACCCATATAGTAACTATACAATGAGGGGGTGCTGAAGCTCTGCTTTACTGAAGTATCACACACTCAAGGTTACAGAAATGGAAGGCTATCTGTTGCAGAGAGATGGATGGAGTTTACTTGTAATGGCCTTCTTGACCCAGAAATTTTAGACTTTTGAGATAGTATTAGCTTGTCTCCCAGGATTTTTCCCTCAGCCATTTTATAAGTCACTAACACATTATTTCTGCCTATTACTGAAAACCAAATCCTACCCTAATTATATAGCTCTGTCGATGCCTGTGCCCTATCTGAGATTTTTTTCCTGCTATTGTCCATGTTCCACTCTCTTTTCCTTTATCTTCTTATTCTCTGACAAATCCAGAGTCCCACTGGTAGGAAACACTAGAGATCTGAATAAACAGCAGGGAATTAGTGATTGGCTGTGACACATGGTGGGTGGAACAAGAAGCCATTTGTCACAGCTGACATCTCTGCAACCTGCATGAACCAAATGCAGGGCTATGTATCTCCATAACTTGCTTTTTAACTGCATGTACCACTTTCACACAATTTAACATCTGTTAAATGCAGGAGAATTCAGAAACACACATACACAGTTGGATGAAGATGACAAAAATCAGTGACTTTGCACTATAACAACCAAATATAGGAATCAAACATGCACACTCAAGCATTACTTCAAAATGAGAACAATAAGCACAGGCTGAAGCTTTCTGCTGTCTAGTGTGGCACGGTACAAATAAGACTAATGGGGCTCTAAGTCATAACTTACTTTTGAAATTGAAGACTTCATTTTAAAGATTTTTTTAGCATTTATTTTATCAGACATTGGCTACTAGATATATCATGAAAAGTAGCTCACAAGGCTGAAACCTTTTGGCAAATATGAATAGCTTACTGTATTGATTTTCTGTTCTTCGCGTGAACAAATTCCAAATACTTTCTGTTTTACTTCTGGTTAACCCAACAGAAGGCCATTTGTCCTCCATTTTATACCTTACTTGTTGAACATTATCTGGTTGTGTTCCAGTTATGTACGTTCCAGAAAAGCAGAAGAACTTTGTACTGAACACTTGGAATGGGGGACAGGCACTTCAGTTAAACAAATGTCATTTATGTAAGAAATAAAACACTGAAGCAAATTCATTTTTTTCCATGAGAGTATATATAAACAACAATTCAAGCAAATATTTATATAAGGCAGGTTAATTAAACAAGAAATATCCTATTTACTTTGTCACTACTTTGAACATCCTTAAATAGCTCTGGTTATGTTAAAGCAGCAAAGCAGTTTTCAGAACACAAAGAAATAACGAGTTTCTGTGACATGCAAGAAGGAAACTCTAGCAATTTGAAAAAATTGCCTAGGTATTCGAAGTAAATGGCAATTAAAAGAGCAGAACAAAGAATACGACCAACGATAATACTAGGCAATAAGCATTTAGCAAGACAATGTTTGCATTGCATTAAAAAGGGCTATTAGGTTTGTATGCGACTCTGCCAAAGAAATCAGTTTAGCAGAAACATAAGTGTGGCTTTTCTTGAATTGTTGTTATTCATTGAATTTTAGTCCTTATTAGATACAAGTGTGATGTTCACTCAGCCTGAAAAATTGGAAAAAATTGATTTTTATCCTTCAATTCTCGCAAGTACTTGATAGAGAAGATTCCTCTAATCTGGGACCTGAACACGAACCAGTTATTGGAAACTTCATAACACCAAGGAGAAAAGTATCACATAAGACATTAATTCGATTTTGTTGTTGGAGGCGGAACAGGGAGAGGGATTTTGGAAATGATGGTGATAAACAATATATAAACTTTGTTCTTCTATTACATTTTCCAAAAAGTCTTTGGTATCAATGATAGAAGATATTTAAGTGGAAAGTACATATAGAATGGAATGTGTTTAAGTTGAATAGGGAATATGTAGGTAAGATCGCTGTGCAAGCACTGGGCCATCTGCTAGGAAGGCTACTTTAATGGGGTTGTTTACCATTACCATTTTTACCATTGTTTACCAGTCAGCTACACTTTACCCCCAGCAAGCTGGGTACTCATTTTACAGACTTCAGAAGGATGGAAGACTACCTGAAACTGACTTTAATTGGGATCCAAGTCAGGTGGTCAGCAGAACTTTGACTGCAGTACTGCAGCTTACCACTCTATAGCACGAGGTTCCTTAAATGAAATGAGAACTGATTCCACTTAATGGAATTTAATAGCAATTCTATAATCTGTCAGTATTTTTGCTTTGATCATTCAAAGAAAATTTAATTGTCTATAAACAAATGTAAATCTAAGGAAAAGATTATAGTTTATTTACATTTTCTTTTTATATCACAGCATTTTTTATAACAACATTCTTTAAACGTTAAAAAAAATTGCTTTCTACCACTAATTTTTATTGCTTATTCCAGGGTCACCAACATGATGCCTTTCCATTCATGGCTCTAATCACCAGTTTTACCTATTCTCAGTTTTGGCCAACTTTGCTATTATAATACATGATGACAATTGGTCAGATTATATATAGCTGTTTCTTTATATTTATGTTGCAGAATTACAGTGCCTGATTAGAAGATTTACAGCACAATCTTAAGGGGGACAACCTGAATTTGCTCAGGGAGTCAACAGACCCTTATGGCAGCGCAGGACCCCAGTGACTCTCTCGGGCGCCGGTGCAACTCAGGTGTAGGACTCTGTATTGGCATCATCATGATGGATTGCCAGGTGCAGCCAGAGTTAGTCCCTAAGCCCTCTGAGTCTGGGAATGCCCCCTTATAGAGGTGCAAAATTGTGCCAACAAACTGTATATCCCACTAGCATCAATGAGCCAAAAAAACCAAGTGCCCCCCCCACTGCAGTAGCCATGCCCAGAAAGCCCCAAGCATCATAGGATATTGACTCAACTCCTCCCCTGTGGTGACCAAGCACCCTCCCCAGCCCTACAAATACCCCAGTTACATGGTCATCGTGCAAGTCAGGTTTCTGGCTGGCAGCATGGGAAAAATGACTACCATAACAAAAAACACTGGGAGTGGGGTTCCAGATGCCTTCTTCTCGGTTTCTAGGTGCCTGGGATTGCACTGTGGAGCCATCCTTTCACGTCCCAAAGCAGATGCCCTTTGCCAGGAGAAATTAATCCACAAATTGATGAAGTGGAATATTTGCTGCTCATGCAATGTGGGAATTCCTAGCTCTGAAGACACGGTCATCCCATTTCATTTTTAGGAGAACAAAACAAAAGGAAAAGGCAGAACACAAAATTCTGGAGGAAACCTTGGGAGGCTCTGTTCTTTTCCCCTATGGTTGCCAACTAGAAACCAGCTATCTCCTATGTTCCTCTGCAGTGCCTGGCTAAGGGGGACATATGCTTGTACAGTTGTGTGTGGCTTCTGTAGTCAATGACATAACTCACATTTTCCTTCTCCTCCTTGCCCTCAGTCAGACACCTGCATTCAAGTTGTCAGTCAACTGAGTACTCATGAATAATGAAGGAGCCTATAAAACAGTCCTCCCTGCATCTAGGGACTATGACCCTCTATCTTGGGTGCTACATGAGGTCAGGCATGCTAGTGGACAATGAGAATGATGTGGGTTGGTGGGGTTTCTCAAGGAGTAATGTAAGTACAATAGGGCTCCACTGATCCCATGCTTGCTGCCCCTGATTGGTTCTGCCTGCCCAGTCTGTCATGGCCCTGCCCTCACAATACTTATATGAGATGGTACAGCATGGTTGCTGGGGATTACAGCCATTGAAACGCAGCTACTGACTTTTTTCCTGCCAGTAGCCACACAACCAAACTCTTTAGGGAGAGGACTAGTGGTGCCAGTTATGCCACAGCCGGCTACTACAGCGCAGGTACCCAACAGGATTGTTCTCCCCAAGTAATATACAGCTGCCTACATTTTAATAATACTAGTCCATTGACTGATGAAGTGTAGCAGGTTGAATATCTTCTTAAATACTGTCTTTGCAACAAAAGTCATGAATAGTAATTCAGAAAGCAGACTGAATATGGATGAAGTTTTTTAAAAATTATTATTACTGATTGCTTGTGTTTTCCCCCTATGGGGTTCAAAGCAGCTTACATTATTCTCTTCACAGCAATTCTGTAAGGCAGCCTAGGCTGAAAGTGGGTGACTTGCCCAAGGTCACCTAGCAAGCTTCCAAGACATCACAGGGATTCAAACCTGGATTATCCAGATCCTAGTGTGACTACTCCATGCTGGCTCTTTACTACAAATATTTATATATTTTATCTATATACCACTTTTCTCTCCAATGAGGAACTAAAACAGCTTGTAATACAAACAACAACAACAAAGTAATCTTCCAATCACTTTTGCCCTAATTTTTATGTAAACTTCATTGCTTCAGACTAGGCACATTGCCAGTAAATGTTCCAGCATTTGTTTTCCTGTGTGTGTTTTTTTTTTGGCAGGGGGAGGGAGGAGTCTTACACTAAAAGTTTTAAAACACTACTGGAATATTTACATATCTCAAACTTGCATGACATCCTATGCAGCTCTGTCTTTGTTAATGAAGGATGTGTTCTTTGGAAGAACGAAAGGGGGGGGGGGGAGATTATCCCTGGCTTGTTGCAATGTATTACAAGTGCAGTAAAGGTGAAAGATTTATACTATCTGAAGAGAAATCAAAGTATTATTAACTCACTAATTACTGAGGGTGGTGGCAGTGTTTACTGTACCTGTCCTGGAGTCAAAACAGGACCGGCAGAAGAGAAGTAAAAAAGGACAAGGGAATGCAGGTCTGCCTGTCATATCAGGGAGGGATTCATGGCCTACTCTTTCACACTGCAAGTCAGACAGATTTAGAGATCAGAAAATAGCACATATGACCTAAAAATTCTAAAGGCTTAATACAAATAACAGCATCCATCTACAGAAGACTAAACATGGAAACATACTATTCAAGTTATTTTAAATGATTCTCTGTTCTCTGAAAAGATTCCAATCTACCAGTACCTTAAAGATCAACAAGACTTCTAGGTTACAAGCTTGTGAGAGTCATATCTCTCTTTGTTGACAGCTTTGACTTTGGAAGGCTTGAACCCCCAAAATATTGTTGGTCTCTAAAGTGCTAACAGACTTGAATTTAACTCCTCAATTAACACACAACACAGCTGTCTGAAACTGTTCTCTGTTTTCTTATATATATTAATGGTTTACAACTGTGTACTCGGCAAAGAACAGTAGATAGATATTTATTATTGGCATTCACCACTCTGTATTTCTGTTTAGTATTTATATAAGAAAACTCAACAATGCATACTCCCTAGTAGTATTTTCATGCCAAGGGTTCATATAATTTTACCCTAAAGTTAGCATGTCTGTCACAGACTGACCTTTAAAAAGGAATGTACAATGTCGAACAAATCTCCAATAAACTCACTTCCTTTTTCATCAAGAGAAGCTTATAACTTACAAGTAAACTTTCTTTCAAAGTAGAAAACTTTTTAGTCATTATACTGTTAGAGGGGGGAAAGTCTTTAAAACCAGTGAAAAGAATACCCTCTAACTACAAATATTCAATTCTCCATTGTTCCACATGAAGCCTGCTAAGTGACCTTGGGCTAGTCACAGTTCTCTCAGAATTCTCTCAAGCCCAAGCAGAGCCAGGCAGGCAATGGAAAAGCACTTCTGAACCTCTCGTGTTGACAACCTGGACTCATGTTTCTAGCTCAGAATAGTACTCTACACCAACTTTTCCTTCTTCCCCTGTGCTTCAGGCCAGAGTTGCCAAGAAGTTAAGCTTTTTTTTCCCTAGGAGAGAAAAACCTCAAAAAGCCCATGGGCTTTTTATAAGAGTTTAGAACAACATTAGCTATAGCTATTACGAGTCTGTTGACATTTTAAGACACGGAATATTATTATTATTTATTAGATTTAATAGACCTCCCTACCCCCGAAGGGCTAGGGCGGTATACAATAAAACCAACAATAACAGTGATAAGGCAGAATATAAACAATATAAAGCAATATAAATCAAGAAGGTGCATTAAAATCCATTAAAATCAGTAGCAGCATCATAACTCGGACAAACCCATTGTTTAAAGGTGGCGTCTGAACCCCAATCCCCTGCTCTATACCCCCCTGGGGGGGGGATTAGAAGATTGCAGCAGATGGTATGCCCAGATGGTACACGGGACATCAAGGATAAGGTAAGCGGTACATTTTAAACTGTTCTGCTGAATTGGAGGCATATACTTTATGTTGGAAAAGTGTGACTTTTTAGTGTGTTTATTTTGAAGGAGAGTTATATCCTTCTAAGTCCACTGATTTCAGTAGATTTTGAAAGGTGTAATCCTGTTTAGGATTCCTCTGGCAGTTGGAAAGTTATCTGAGCCTTTGCCTAGTAGTTTGACTCTTGAGGGAAGAGGGTTTAAAGTGTCAGTTTCTAGTCTTGTAAAATTGAAAACAGCATGATCCAATCCAATATTACTTGCAAATAATGCAAAGAGTGAAAAAAGTAAAACTGATTATTTTCTTCCATCGTCTCTGTTTTCTATTATATACTTATTAATATGTAATAAAAACTTTGAATTACTACTTCTTATTTATTTATTTATTTATTGGATTTATATCCCGCCCAATCCCTGAAGGGCTCTGGGTGGGTTACAACAAGCTTAACACATTAAAATATGGCTGTCAGCTCAAACTGACTGAACATATTATTAACAACCAGCAACCCATGCTGGAAAATGATACTCTTCTCACAGTCAATGTGAGGCAAACCATTTTAGGAGGGGTCATTTTAATTTCAGGGTCATTTAAAATGTAGGGAAATATACTTTTAAGTACAACTTTCTTATCTTTCAGGGAAGTTGTCATACATTCAGGGTAGGCTTCTTTGCCAGTTAGCACAGTGTATAAGAATTTATTTCATGCTTTTATTTAGTTGAACAAGTTTATATACAACCAACAAAACAATATATAAATTAAGCACATTTTAACCTGCTTGACTCTATTCAAGTAATAGGGTAGGTAACCAAAGAAACTGACAAAAAGAAAAATCTCACGTACAGAAATATCCAGATAAATTCTAAAAAAGCTAAAATTATATTACATCTCAGAATCTTTATCATATTATAAATAATAAAACTGTGCATAAAAACCCATCAACTTTGATTATATACATAAAAATCATCCTCTAGAGTAAAAAACATTTTGGTAAAAAAAATACTTCTATAAATGGGAATGTCACACCCTTACAAGAATCTTTCCTATGGCTAGGAACAGTTATTAATAATATAAAAAACATGTACACTAACCAAATGTGTTTTGGCCATACAGTGCACACCATACAATATAGTTATAGTTGTTTGATTGGACCAGTATGTTGTAATTTTGACAAACACATTATATGGTGCAAATAAATCATGCCAGATGAGCTAGATATGGTATATGAAGCATAAACAACCTCAGAGCCTGTGTATTGTCCAGACTTGTATATGCTGTATTTGCCTTATTTCAATAAAATTATTTAGATATTTAAATCATTTATTTTAATTTGAGTTGAAACATTTTCCAGGAAAACCCACACCACTGCTGAAGAGATGACAATCTGCCTCTGCGCCTCACCACCTAAAGCTGTCATTGTGTCTTCTTTCTACTTTCTCAAAAATATTCTTTGAGTGTATGAGAGGAAATTCTTTACATGTATGACAGGAAACAAACTGCAACTGAATCCAGCCAAAACTGAACGATACTGATTAAGCGTCTGGATTGGTCTTTTTAACTGAGAGCTCAGAAGTTGCCCTTTTGGCCACAAGTCCTCTTTTAGTATTTTTCCTTGGGAAAGTCCACCAAATTGAGAGACTTTTCCCACAGAGAAGCCTTAAGCCTTGAAGTCCACTCAAGTCTGGCTTTCAGAGTAAAAAGGCAGCAAGATGGGCTTGTCTCAGAAACATGAGTCTCAAGTCAGAAAAGACATTCATCATTTTTGTCCCACATTTGACACATCTTTTGAACAACACAATATCAACAAAGAAAACTGTGAGGTAAAACTGAAGTGCTCAGCTATAGCTGGTCCTCTCTTCATGGTGAACAGAGAACTGAGTGAGGAGCACATGACCATTTGGGCAGGGAAACTAGCCTACTTGAAGTTCCGGGGGTGGGGGGGAGGGAGGCTTCAAGCTCTCTGAAGCTTCAGGAAGCCTTCTGGTCAGTTCTCCATAGCTGGCCTGCACAGTCCTATGTGGGACTGCAACGAAGATATGACAATGAACTTGTATTTCCTACTGAGGAAATGTGTTAGCTTTAAATGTCAGCAGAAGATCATGAAGAATAAGCTTCTGTTGTCATCCAGTCAAGCTTTGCCTTCTCACTGAGTTACTGTGTTTCATATCCTTTGACTGTATGCTTTAATATCCTTTAAACAGCAGTGTGGTAATATAATTAAAGGTAAAGAGGCTATATTGGCATTTAAATTATGTGATAGCTCAGAAATACAAAAGCAAAGACAGAATTATATTTCTATTCCATTACATCAACCATTATTGTTTATATACAAACTGGTTTATAGATTTTTTTTTCTAGAGCCATTTCCTGGGCATTAGTTTCATCCTTTCTATTGTCCAGAGAGCACAGCCATGTTAAAATTATCTAGGCCTTTCTACCTTTCCTAGAAACGCAGAGATAATGTATCTCTCTGGAAAGAAGTGTATCTTACTGGCAGCAAGAGATAGCCAGCAACTGGCTTATCACCCTTGAAGGTCAATTGTTTGTTACAGAGCAACAAGTCCACCAGAGGTCTGCCCTATGAGCACACACAGTGCCAAAAGTCCAGATAAGACCTCACAAAGCTCTTTCCTGTTCTATCCACCTAAAACACCTGCAACACACATTGAACTGCAGAACATTCAGATATGAAAGTGTTCAGCAAAAGGGGAAGGGCAGCCTAGAAATCTATATATATAAAAAGCTAACCATCTGTTTGTTGGTGACTCGCTAACACCGAAACGGCTGGACGGATCGCCCCCAAATTTTCACATGAAGTCCATCCCTGTTGCGGGCAGGTAATCGGACCTTCAAATCGCTGAAAGTCCATACCTGAGCCAGGTAAAACATCTTTTTCCTGGCGCACAAGGCCATGAATCTGGCTGTGTTTAACTGTCACCCTTAGAATGTTCGTGCAGCCTGTCTGTCTGTGGCCTGAGGGCATGGTATGAGGGCTTAGAACAGGGGTAGGGAACCTTTAACACTCAAAGAGCCATTTGGACCCGTTTTCCACGGGAAAAGAAAACACTTGGAGCCGCGAATAATTTTTGACATTTAAAATAAAGATAACACTATATATATTGGGGGTTTTTTTACCTTTTACTCCGCTCATTCTGAGAAGCACATGGATACGTCCGCCCTGCTGCCTGCAGGGCGGGCAAGGATGGGGCCAGCAGCTCGGCCTCGCCGGCCGCCGGGAAAGTGCCCGCCCCGCAGCGCAGTCCAGCCGGCCACGGGCCATTGGTACGCCCGCCCTGCTGCCTGCAGGGCGGGCAAGGATGAAGCCGGTGGCTCGGCCTCACCGGCCGCCGGGAAAGCGCCCACCCCACTCCAACGAGGCGGGCGAGAGGGGAACCCCGCGGCGCAGCCTAGCCGACCGCGGGCAGTTGGTGCGCCCGCCCTGCTGCCTGCAGGGCGGGCAAGGATGGGGCCGACGGCTCAGCTCGTGGAGCCGCAGTGCAAGGGCAGAAGAGCCACATGCGGCTCTTGAGCCGCAGGTTCCCTACTCCTGGCTTAGAATGTTCGTGCAAATGGGCAGAGATGAGCAGTGAAAACAGTAAATAGGTAATACTGTTAGGTAATACGAGTGGAAGTGAAACACATACACACTTTGCCGTGTGAGACGTCAGGTGGGGTCCCCCCCACACACATGCAGGTAACTTGCACTCTCTGTGCCTCACCCACTGCTACCACACAATACACATCCAGCGCATCCACATCCAGCTCACCCTCACACACCTCACTCTGCCCTCCCTCACATCCAACCACCACTTACCCACTTCCTCACCCATATTCGCCACAGCTGTCTTTTACTAAAAGCAAGCTGGAGTTTGCCTTTTTCTTCTAAGAAAATCCGCAGGGTGTGGGTGAACCAACACTACTGCCTCTGCTTTTTTTGCACATGGCCCTTTAAAAACCCAGGGAGCTGGCCTCGATCTGAGCGCCTCACCACCCTGCCTCTGCTGCCTGACTGGGATAGCCTGCTTGCCCCAGTTCTGCCTTACCCAAGCCAGGACTGTGCGTGTCAACCAGCGTCATGGACAGCGGGATTTGCACTCTGGACAGTCCCATTGTGGAATGGAAAGGGTTACCTTATACTAAAAACCAAGACAGCACCATATAATAATGTGAATTGAAAAGGGAAAGAGGGATTCCATTTGACCACCCCAAAAGAAGAAGAAGAGGAAGAAGAAGAGTAGTAGTAGTAGTTTGGATTTGTATCCCCTCTTTCTCTCCTGTAGGAGACTCAAAGGGGCTTACAACCTCCTTGCCCTTCATCCCTCACAACAAACACCCTGAGAGGTGGGTGGGGCTGAGAGAGCTCTGAAAATCTGTGACTATCCCAAGGTCACACAGATGGTGTATGTGGGAGTGCACAGGCTAATCTGAATTCCCCAGATAAGCCTCCACAACTCAAGCTACAGGGATGGGAATCAAACCCAGTTCCTCCAGATCAGAGTGCATCTGCTCTTAGCCACTATGCCACAGCTGCTCCCAAAAGGCTATGCTGGGGATCATTGGACCTGCATGGACATCTGTGTGGGTTGCGGACTGTGATGAGAAGGACAATTGCCACAGCAACGCGTGGCCGGGCCCCGTTAGTAAATAAATAAAATAAATGCATGAATGCTTGGATGATGAAATGCAGGCATAAGCGACCATTTGTTTGAACACCTGTGGGTAAGGGGAGTTGCTGCCAGCCTAGCAGATGAACCCTAGGCATCTTAGCACACTGATCTGACCTAATAGGATAGGTACACCTTACTTGCCTCTTGAAAGATTTACTACCAGTGCTTTGTCTATCTTTCTGTTGTTGAATAAACTGTGCCTTAACTGTTAATCTGTGTCTGTGCTTCACTAGGTAAGAAGAATAGTGAAAGAGTACACAATCCTGACCTCTCCAAGTAAAGCCTGATCCTCGTTGCTCTCACAGAGGTTGCCATGTAATTTGATCTATAAGTGAATTCCCCTTTGGGAGCAGTGTTAACTGGTTGGTCTAGCCATTGAAGGCTATTCGTGCAAGATAGGAATGCTCCAAAGTGGAAAAAAAAACACTCAGACCCCAATTTTACCCTAACTTAAAAAGCTATATAGTACAACATTGTATCACAGGCTTGAGGTTCAAGATTTAAAGCAAGTTACCTCAAACTCTGCTCCGTATACTGATCGTTATATTGATAACATTATGATATCAGACTCTACAGAACAGGAGGAAAAGCAAGGGTACACTAGCAGAGTACATGCAGTCCCAGGGATGGGAGATCAACACCAAGAAAATCCAGGGTCCAGCTGAACAGATGCAGTTCCTTTGGGTGGTGTGGACTGGACATGTCCAACAAGTATCTAAGAAGCTGGTTAATGTGACAGTCACTGTAAAGCCCCAATGTCTCATAGTAAAACCAAACGCATTGTCTACTTCAGGGGTTGGCAACCTTTACCACCCAAAGAGTCATTTGGACCCGTTTTCCATGGCCTCGAATATCTACTAAGCCGGAGAGGCAGCTCTGCTCTGGTTCGGCCCCTCCACTCACCTTTCCTTGCAGCCCTGGGAGGCAAAGGCGCCTGGCAGGGAAACCCCCTCTGTCCGGCAGAGCAGGCAGCCACCTGCTCCGTGGAGCAGAGGGGGGATGGCGGCCATGGCCTGCCCAGTGCCACCACCTCTTGCGCTGTGGGAGGCAGCAGCGCCAGGCAGGAAAACCCCCTCTGCCTGACGGAGCAGGCGGCTGCCTGCTCCATGGGGCAGAGGGGAGATGGCGGCTGCGGCCTGCCTGGTGCCACCGCCTCTCACGCTGCAGGAGGCAGCGGTACCAGGCAGGGAAACCCCCTCTGCCCGATGCCTGCTCCAAAGGGTAGAGGGGGGATGGCGGCTGCTCTGGAGGGACATGCCTCCAGGGGTCGGAGGGCAGCATGGGCATGTCCCTCAAGCACTCCAGAGCAACCCTGGAAGGAGAGGTGAGTGAAGGGGTCGCGAAAAGCAGTGCCCTCACCCACAGAGCCGCCTCAGGTTCGGCTGTCCACTCACCTTTCATTCCAGCGCTGTTCTGGAGGGCTGGAGGGACACGCCCACACTACCCTCCGGCCTCCAGGCCATGTCGAGCTGCAGTATAAGGCTGAAAGAGCCGCATGCGGCTCCGGAGCCGCAGGTTGCAGACCCCTGGTCTACTTGACAGGTTTCTGGAAATGGCATATACTACACTTGACTCGAATTCCGCACCCAATATACTGCACAGTTCACCAGAAAGCCCAATTCAAATGGGAGGAGCATAAGCATACAGTTTTAGCAGATGCTAAGACTGCTATAGTAGCTGCAATGCCACTAAGTCCTTCTGCAAAGAATATTCCATTTGAATTGTGTCTGCCAACCAAGAACTGACTGTGCGGAGTCTGTGGCGAAAAAGATAAGAGGAAAAACAGGTGCTATTAGGTTTCTAGTCACAGAGGCTGCCAGGTGCCATGCTGAAGTATTCCTTATTTGACCACCAACTGCTTGCATGAGACACTTAGAGGAAGTTCATATAACCTGGAGATACAGCCTGGATCTGGGTGGAGTAGAATTTTTTAAACTGAATAGACAAGACAAGATAAAACACTTACAGGAACCTCCAGATGATGGATATTAGATGAGTGATATTAGCAGTTCAGAAAGTAATAGAACACTGCAGGTAGTGGCTTAAAAGTAGGTTTGGTGAAACCCTTGAGAAATAAATTAAAATTACTAGTGTGAAATTTGTGAATCTCTAGTTTGAATAAAAGAGTGCCTACCCTGTGGAACAGTGCATTACAACAGACTAGTCTCAAAGTCACTGATGTCACAGAAAAATACCTTTTATCACTTTTCAAGAAAAAACAATTTTTTGAAAAACGGAAATATGTACAATACTGTTCTATCATACATAAACACTTTCCTGCTTTAACAATATTAAATGCATCATTTATAACTAGCAGAATAAAAATTTACAATATTCGACATATTGAATTTAAAAGTTATAAATGTCTTAATTTGGTACAAGCAAAATTACAAATACACCCATCACTTTGAGAGAAAGCTACAAGCTGATACACCCTATTTTATCTTAGGACATGTACCTTAATTTTTGCCATATAGTTAGAAAGAGCTCAGTTGTTAATGAAATGTTTAGAATTTTTCTCTGAGGCTCTGGTGCAGTTTCTGCCCCACCTCCTTCTGATCTTTTTTTCCCTTCAGCAACTTAGGGCAATAAGCTATTTTTTAAATCCAGCCTGTTGGTACAGGTTTCACAGCAGTTTGTGGGAGGGATGAAAGGATCAACTGCAAGGGAAAAGCTGGGTCAAAAGGACAACAGAAGGCATGCAACAGTTGAAAAGTAATGGCATCTCTGCATACCGCATATACTCATGTATAAGCCGAGGCACCTAATTTTACCACCAAAATCTGGGAAAACTTATTGACTTTCGTATAAGCCGAGGGTGGGAAGCTGGGGTTTGAGGAAGCCTAGCCAGCCTGGAGGCAGAGGGAGCTCTTTATTTGGGCAGTGACTCCCCCTGATAACACTGACCAAATAAGGAGCTCTCTCTTGCCTGAGGGCTGGCTGGGCTTCCTCAAACCCAGAGGGGAGGCAGAGGGAGCTCCTTATTTGGGCAGTGACGCCCCCTGATGTCACTACCCAAATAAGGAGCTCCCTCTGCCTGCGGGCTGGCTGGGCTTCCTCAAACCCAGCCGGGAGGCAGAGGGAGCTCCTTATTTGGGCAGTGATTCCCCTTGATGTCACTGCCCAAATAAGGAGCTCCCTCTGCTTCCCTGCTGGGCATGGATGTAGCTAAGGATGGGGGTTCTCAGGTTTAAACCCCCCGCATTCATATCCGAAGCTCCGCCCCTCCATTTGTGGGTTTTAAAAACATTTTTAGTGCTTTTTCGGTTTATGGACTGCAGGGGGCGCATTGTTTGGACTAGCAGCACCAAACTTTCAGGGATTGTTTGGGAAACCCTTCTGATGATACTACCCGGGTTTGGTGAGGTTTGGTTCAGGGGGTCAAAAGTTATGGACTTCCAAAGGGGGTGCCCCCATCCTCCATTGTTTCCAATGGGAGCTAATAGAAGATGAAGGCTACATCTTTGAGGGTCCATAACTTTGGACACCCTGAACCAAACTTCACCAAACCTGGGATGTATTATCAGGAGAGTCTCTTATTGATACCACCCACGTTTTGTGAAGTTTGGTCCAGGGGGTCCAAAGCTATGGACTCCCAAAGGGGGTCCCCCATCCCCCATTGTTTCCAATGGGAGCTAATAGGAGATGGGGGCTACACTTTGATGGTCCATAACTTTGGACCCCCTGAACCAAACTTTACCAAACCTGGGTGGTATCATTAGGAGAGTCTCCTAATGATACCCAGAAAGTTTGGTGCTTCTAGCTTAACAATTGCACCCCTGACAGCAGGCACCCCCCAAATTTCCCCAGATTCTCCTTTTAAATCCACCCCCTTCGGCATGGATTTAAAGGGAGAATCTGAAGTCCTCAGTTTAGAAGAAGAAGAAGAGTTTGGATTTATATCCCCCTTTCTCTCTTGTAGGAGACTCAAAGGGGCTTACAATCTCCTTGCCCTTCTCCTCTCATAACAAACACCCTGTGATGTGGGGTGGGGCTGAGAGAGCTCCGAAAAGCTGTGACTAGTCCAAGGTCACCCAGCTGGCGTGTGTGGGAGTGCACAGGCTAATCTGAATTCCCCAGATAAGCCTCCACAGCTCAAGCGGCAGAGCAGGGAATCAAACCCAGTTCCTCCAGATTAGAATGCACCTGCTCTTAACCACTACGTCACATTGAAAGTGATGCCTACGTCCCTGCGGCTGGGGTTTGAGGAAGCCCAGCCAGCCGGGGTGCTTCGGGGTTCCCCCTTCACCCCTCCGAGGAGGGCAGCAACAAGCGGCTTGTGCAGCCGCAGGGAGGTCAACCCAGGCCATGCCCCCAGCCTCGGCAGAGGCCTGAAGAGCCCGCTGGCTGCGGGGGTTTCCCCTTCGCCCTCGGGGGAGGACAGCAACAAGCGGCCTGTGATTGCTGGAAAGCGGTGACTCGTGTATAAGCTGAGGGGGCATTTTTCAGCCTTAAAACAGTGCTGAACTTGGCTTATACGCAAGTATATACGGTACTCTCCTTGCAAAGATTAGGTATCCTTCTAAGTGCAGAAATGTATCTTGGTTTAAGAGCTTTATATGTCTACAGCATGCCTACCTTGTTTTCAATATTTCACTCATTCTAAAAGACAAAATATTTCACAGGTGTTTTTTTTTTCAGCCCTCTCCAAGATCTCCAATTTTTAGCTAGAAAAATGAAAAAATCCTAGAAAAAAACATTTCACATCTCCATGTGTGCATTTATGTGGCAATGTCAAAGGAATCTAGAACAAGTCTTATGAGCCAAATTAACCTGAAAAAAGGCACTTTTGCCCCCACACTAACTTGTCTCTAACAGCACAGACAGGTCCAACACAATACCTAAACTTTTAATTCAGTCTGGAAGAAGACAAGTTCACTACAGGAAGGGTCAGAGCATAATATCTTCCGTAATATATACTTACCTATATTTCTCATTATAATCTTATTACATCACAAGCATGATTCTCAAGTATGACACATAATTAACTGCCACCCTCCTCTTCCCCTTCCATGTGAAGATATCCTGCCTCCCTGTAACTAGGCTGCAATACTTTACCGACCACTGCATATGTTTTAGTAATTCACACATCATCCAGAAACCACCATGTGTACTTGGATGGAGAAAAACAAAGTTATCTTTCTTCCAAACAAGGCATGTTGTTTATATAAATTAGTAGCTTTTATACTGATGCCACTTCTATACTCAAAAGTGGTGATCACTGTAAATCAATTTCTTTGCAACTGGGAAACTCAGCTGTCTGCAAATAATATTTAAAACTATCTTCTGTTGAATATTTATACAAGCAACACAGAAAATTACCATGTGAATAAAAGAGAGTTTGTCAGTACAGTGCATCTGTGAAAAATAAATACCAGCCCTGTTTGGGGGGGATTTACAACTGTTTTACTAGAAGAAACCAAGCCAAATTTATCTTCTAGGACACCTTATTTTGTTTAGAGCATACCTTGCAATATATTGATACTTAGCAATACATCAAGCCATCCTAATAAGACAGTATAATGGAGTGCATTTTCTGTTGATCTACAGAACAAAAGGCAATGATGTATTCAGCACAACAAATGGATGATGTATATGGATGAGATTTTCAGAGACCTGCAGTTAGAAGCCTTCTTCTCTCATGACAGCTCCTCTGTTGTCAGAACATGAGGGTGTGAGGGTGTCAGGTAAAGAGATCTCCACAATGGACCTGTTGGTCAGATGATGAACTGATATCCTCGGTACCACGCTCACCTCAGTTGGGGCAAGGTAGGGCCTCAGCACTTGGATATCTGCCCACATTCCTCTGTCTTCCAAAGTTCCTAACCCCCCCCCCCTTCCACTTTAACCAAGTCATAATCCTAGAGGTGTTCTTCAAGAAACATTTCATGCGTGTGCTTCACACCCCAGGTGTCTATCTCATCTACGTTTATGCTATGGACTCAAATAATTCTCTCACTGATTAAGCAACTTATATCTTCCACTAACCTGCTTTGCTACCTTGTGAACTGCCCACTTTCAAGCTCCACAGTCTTTGCTCATTGCACATCCATTACAGGTGTCTGCAGAGCAGCAATGTGGTCACAAACCTTGACCTTCATACAACATTATGTCTAAGATGTTCAAGCTAGGAAGGATGTGATGGTTGGTTTGGCTTATTCCACACCTGTTCTCACTGCCAGGTAGGTCACTTGCTAGTCTTATCCCATCAGTGTGACGCATAGGAACAACAAAAGAAAATATCTTGTTTGCCTGTAATTGACATTATTTGAATGGAGGAAGAACTGTGTACAGCTCTGCCCTTTCAGAGCATCCATGTTGCTACCAAGTGCTTGGGATCAGTGAAGCAAGCACAACACAATTTTCTACTGCTTAGGTCTGGAGATTTATGTAGCTGCATTCTGTGCATGCTCATGTTCTTATCACTTTGGCTATACAGATGATCAAAGATCATCAGTTACAAGTAAGCAACCTGTTTGGTCCAGTCAAAAATGTGAATAACCATATGACTGAAGATGACAAATTTGAAGTAATGGTGAAATAATAAATTGTACATAAATTCAGTTAAATGTCTCACATTTAGCGTTTTACTGGATTTACTGAAGTCTGCCATTTCAGTTTTTAATCCTGTTAAAGAAGACAAAGGAGATTAAGGCAGAAAGCCTTTTTGAAAATGTCACTTTTTATGAAAAACAAAAACTTAGTATTTGCTAATAGATAGGGCATAATTTTTCTTCAAATTTATATACAAAAAAAGAAAAAGACTTCAACATTTAATTAAAAATCATCCATAAGAAACATACAAGGCAAGCCATTCTAATTAGTAACAATAATGGTCTGAATCCCATGGATCTGATCTACTAACAAAATTGCTTTATTTGATAAAACAAGCCTTTGGCTGACACATGGAAGTTCTTCTGTTGCCAGAAATACTTCCTCTCTCAGAGAAAGACTCTACGTGCCAGAAATCCTCTTCTTTCAAACTCAATAACAAAACTGTGTAGAGGCCAAACAGGACAGCATGTTTAAGTCAATTTGTGCCAATAGTTTTAAATTGCTCTTGTATTAGCTTGTTGAATAAAACTGTGTCTTATTACTCATTAAATATATACAATAATTAAATATTACAACAATCATGTCATTTTACTTGCAAAATGAACATGTAGCGTAACCAATGAATCCACTTATAAATGCAGCAAATCGATGTACGTCAAAACACATCAAATCAACATGCTCGTAATTCGAGACAATTACTGTTCTATCATAACAACCTAACACGGAGTCAGCATAGAATTCAAAAGTAAACAAGGACAGGTACATGTTTTCAATATTTACAACTATAATAAACATGAACATAAACAGATGCCCAGAAGATTAAAGCTGTTTCGAGCCCTAAAGGATATTCTTCAGTATGTGTACTTCTATTTTTTTCTATTTTAGGGAGCTCTCAATCCTTCCAAGGGATAGGCCAAATCCTTGTGCCAATTCCTCAGTCAGATTCTTCAATCTAAAAATTCAGGGCCAGTTATAGACCTTATTGTGTAAAAAGGATAACTCCCAGCAAACACCATGCCTTCTTACCTCAAGGAAATAAGTCCTTCCTCTAGTGACCACATACTCCTATGTAGATATGCTCTCTGGGATCCACATAGGAAGTTGTGGTCACCAGAGGAAGGGCTTATTCCCGTGAGGTAAGAGGGCATGATGTTTGCTAGAAGTTTCACTTTTTATACTATGAGGTCTTTAACTGGTTCTGTATATTTTTCTAATGGCAGAATCTGACCAGAACTGACACAAGGGTTTGACCTATCCCTTAGAAAGATTGGGAGCTCCCTCAAAATAGAAAAAAATAGAAGAAGCACATATACTGTAGAAGACCCTTTAGGGCTTGAAACAGCTTCCGGGAATGTGTT
The DNA here is from genome assembly GCF_021028975.2 of Sphaerodactylus townsendi. NCBI lineage: Eukaryota > Metazoa > Chordata > Lepidosauria > Squamata > Sphaerodactylidae > Sphaerodactylus > Sphaerodactylus townsendi. Next base: position 51,849,610 of record NC_059432.1, on the reverse strand, counting down.
TATGTTCATGTTTGTTATTGTTGTGTGTACTGGAGACATATACCTTTCCCTATTTCTGAACACAATACATATTTCTTTATAATGTTATATAGTATTTAGGAACTTTCAATGCTCTTTATCATACTCAGGCAAGTTATGAATTTACTTGAACTAGATTTGTTTGGATTGTAGCTGGAATTTAAATTGATGTACTAGGCAGGTTTAATAACTTAAAATCTTTGTTCAAAACCAATTACCATGTACCAGGAAATCATAAGAGTTGTGAGCAGATTAAACCTTGCTACAATTTGTTACTCAGCATTACAGCTGTCTAAGCTTCACTTTGAACATAATGAAAATGCCAACTAAAAAACAAACATTGATATTTTTTCCAAAGAACAACTGAACAGTTTTCATGAAAAAAGTAATCACAAGCTATGTTTTTTAAGTTACTTCTACATATACTTAGTACTTCTCAAAATCTCAAAAACAGTACATAGACCTATCTGACAATTACATTTTAGGCTGATGATGATTATTCTGAATGACGCTTCTTAGACTAGAGCACAGCAGTCCCAGTTGAATTTGAAATGAGTGATCACAGTTTCTCACTATATAGACCTTTTATCTTAACAAAAGTAGGAATATGTTTCTGGATACCAGGCATCTTCCCCATGACTTCTTAGAACCACTGATCCAGTACTGTTTTCTAGACTGAAGAAGAGTCCTGCACACAAACATTAGAAAGCAGGGAGGCCTGGGAATCATCAGCTGGAAGGTTTCTTGGGATGTCTGGCAGGGGCCTTAGAACAGTATTACCTACAGTTGCTTGTTGCAGTGACTGGAAGAGGTATCTCAAGATCTTAAACTTTCTAAGAGAAGCATCATAAAACTTTCTTCTTTTTCTTGAATTATATATGCTTCAGTGAGTTGTTAAAAGCTTTGATTTAACCAGTTCTAAAGCGGACATTTCTCCTGGCTATTGCCACACAGGCAAGGTTAAAGCAAAAGCATTCATAGTAGAGTCAGGAAGCTGGCCTTCTTTCACAACAACCTATTGCTGTTCTGTTCTGGTAAAGCATAATCCTAGAATGTGAAGAAATTATCTGGCATAGTCATACTTGCTTCATCTGGAAATCCCAGTTTTGACTTGATGGAGCAAGGTTCTATTTCAGAATAATAAAAAGATTTTCTATAGAAGCCTGGCTGAAGAGAAGTTTATGCATACCCACTATGTCATGAGTTAGTTCCTTATTTTCTTCATTCTGAAGGTTTAGCTGCAGGATTTTATTTATATAAAATATTTAACTGCCGTTCTTCCTTACCAAGCTCAAGCTGCTTCACCGCATAGATAAAACACACAAAATAGAGAACATAAAAAATAAAAAGCCAAAATTTAAAATAACAGTTTAGCCGACTTAAATCAATAAATGGATCAATTGCTCAAACAATCAAAAGCAGATCTAAACACAGCTCTCTTCAGTTGCCTCCTTAAGACTGAAAGTGTGGGGGTCAGGCCAGAGGCATAGCTGGGCCAAACTGCACCCGGTGCGCAGTCTATATTTTCTGTCCCCCATGGCCCTTCCCGTGGCACCCTGCCGCTGCGGCGCCCCTGCCTTCCCCCACTTACATTAGTTCCTTTCTGTTTCCTAGAACCTTTTCAGGCTGAAAAAAAAAGGCCTATTCACAGTCCAGGCTTAAAAACGGCCTGATGGGAACCATACTTCCCAGGAGACCTTGTGAGCCCCAAGGTCTCCTGGGAACTGTAGTTCCTCAGGCCATTTTTAGCCTGTACTGTGAACAGGCCTTTTTTTCAGTCTGAAAAAGTTCTAGGAAAAGGAAAGGAACTAAGGTAAGTGTGGGAAGGAGGGTGGGGTGTGGTGCAGGGGGTGCTGTGGGGAGAAGAGGGAGGGGCCGGGGCGATTTTCCACATCTCCCAGGCACGCACCCGGTGCACCCCCCACCCCCTTGTAGCGCCACCACTGGGTCAGGCACACCTCCCTGGGGAAGTTCCAAGACTATGATGCCACATAACCACATTTTAAGAATGTCAGGCCAGTGCAGCAATCAAGAACTGTACTGGAACTCACGTACTTTATATCTCACTCCTCTCCCTTCTGTTGGGAACCATAGTTGTTTTTATCATTCTCTGGATACACTCTGCCTAACCAACATCCATTGGATCCTCACAACAACTCTGTGAGGTAGGTTAGGCAGAGAATATATAACTGACCCAAGGTCATCCACTCAAATTCCATGACAAGAGTAGGAATTCAAACCTGAATCTTCTAGATTCTACTTCAACTACTACACAACACTCAGTTGAGTTCAACAAGGCATATCTATGTGTTGAACTTTTTCTGTACTCAGTATGTTCTGAGTCTAGGTACCATGTGAAGACAGGTTGGAAAAATGATGAGATCCTCTGAAAGTTTTATCCCCGACTCTGCAGAGGAGCAACCCACTAATGATCTCCACACGTGACCAGCCCACTCCTCACAGAGGCCTGTCCAGCTCACTTGTCATACACATATCTATTAAGCCTAGGTCAAGTGGAATGAAAAATGCAACTTCTCTTCCAGAATTCCCTTAGAGGTAGGAAAAAGCAGAACTCATCATCTTATCTGCCTTTTGTCAACTCAGATGGACCAAATGGGTGAGCTTATCTTGAAATTGGAATGCTTTCTACAGCAGTGATGGCGAACCTATGGCACGGGTGCCAGAGGTGGCACTCAGAGCCCTCTCTGTGGAGAAACACACAGAGTTTGTCTTGAAATTGTCCCGCTCCCCCATACATCTAGGCTGGCCTGGGCCGCTGGACTTGATGTGCATGCACCCCAGCGAGCAGAGAGGACTCGGCTGGTGGGCCTGGTACCTGTGCTCCAGGTGGCTGCTACCTGGGGGGGTGGGGGCAGAGGCGGCAGAGATGCTAGAGAGGCGCAGAGTGGCAAACGTGGGACTTGCTGGGGGCTACAGCAGGCTGGCCCCTGCTCGAGGGGGTTGTTCAGGTTAAATTGCCGCATTGGCACTTTGCAATAAATAAGTGGGTTTTGGGTTGCAATTTGGGCACTCGGTCTCGAAAAGGTTCGCCATCACTGTTCTATAGCAAGTTAAGCTGTTTTTTCTATTGATTTAAGATTGGAGAATATAAGAGTTCTATCACTACCGTAACCTAAGAAAACATTCTGACTACAAAACTCATTTAAAAGCAGTCCAATCCTACCACACTAATTCTCTCACAGAATCTATGTATATGAATAGCAATGCTGCCACCTGCTGTAAAAATATGTAACTATCCAGAATGGAAAAATCAACCAATTAGAAATATATGGGTTGTGTGACTATGGTCTGGTAGTTTTTGCTTCTAATGTTTCACCCACAGCTACGGCTGGCATCTTCAGAGGCATGTCACCGTAAGATATGTTTCGCTTTATGTAAACAGAAAAGCATCTGAGGTCCCAAATAACCCCAAAAATCTACTGATGCTGACGTTTTGAATGCTTTTTAACCCCAGTGGTGTACAAAAATGCCCATGAGGAGTTCTGTATATACATTTTTTTACGGACGATAATGATCAAGGGAAGTTGTTTAAGTGATCCAGAGATACAGCCACACCTGATAAATAGTAACACAGTCCCTGTAGGTTGCCTTGGATAACAAAAATACCCCAGATACAAACAATGATAAAAATTATCCAAGGTAAAATTGCAGTTTAAAAATCTCATTTTAATATTTTATATATACTATATGTCTTATTGATGGAAACTGATTTTAAGCATGTCTTTTAATGTCTTTTAAGCATGTCTTTTTATATCTTTTAAGCATGTCTTTTTAAATTAGATATCCTCTTGGAGTTTAAGGAAGTTTGTAGTTGTTTAATACCTTGCATTCAAAACAGTCTTTGTTGTTTCAAACTAAGCATGAAAATTATTGTTTTATAATGGACCAGAAAACATGGTTGCACTTACCAGTAATTGTTGTTCCTCCAGTAGTCAACAGTGGAGATGGGCTCAGTGCATGCGCAGGCCAACCAAAAGCTCTAAAGACGCACAGGCTATTCCCCTTCACACTATGGTTTTCAACCTTTTTGGCATGGAAAAGAGAGGGAAAAGCATTCTTCCCTCCGTTCCCAAAAGCTGCCACTGCAGACAGATACTATTACCCAAATTTGCGGGAAACAGGAGCTCACAGCAGGGCAGGAGGGAGGAATGTGTGACTACAGAGGCGACCGCCCAATGAACAGGTTACAAGTAAGTGCAACCATATTTTCATTGTCATGACACTTGTGCAGTCCCCGCACAGCAGAATAACAAGCTGACTTACCATGTCATGGAAAGTAGAAACAAAGACTAAAGCACTGTTTTTCAAATTTCTGCATCTTTTGTGGCATCTACATCCATAGAGCAGTGCTTGAATGAACATTAAGAAGTAAAGGAAAGTCAACTCACGCGAGCTCACAGCAGAAGTGGACGCAGGAGACAATTCACCTAAATATTGGAGTTGGGGCTGAAAGTCTGCAGCCTATCTTGACTTGGTATGTGCTGCCTTTAGAAAGAAGGGCAAGCAACACATTGTAGACTGCTTTAAGCCCAAGAATATTTATGTGGAGTAAGCTCTCTTGGTGGAACTAAGTACTGCTGACTGAGAAAAGTCCAACATGACACCCCCCCCCCCCCCATACACACACACCCCTAGAAGGAAGGCATTCGTGGCTACGGTAACCTCTGGAGAGGAGGATGAAAAGCACTCCAATTAGGAGATTGCTCTGTGTTGCCTGCCAACAGAAAAAATTGAATAGAACCACTAGAAGGTTTAATCGTTTGAACTGGAAACAGTAGAAGGCACTGAACCCCCTTAGGAGCCAAAAGTGTAGTATTTGCAACTTTGAAAGGGGAGCTGCAGCCATGGTGCAAGCTATGAGGTCCTGCAGTCCAAATGGAAATGGCCTGCTGCTGCCTGTGTCATTGGAACTGCAGAATCCCCAGCTGAATGGCCAGGATCAATTCTTGGGACAGGAAAGCCATTGCAAAGGGAGAGTCTAAAATTGTGCTCAGGAAAGTCACCTTATGCATGGGATCTCAATTGGATGTGTCAAAATTTACCAGTAAGTGTAATGCTTTTTAGGATGCTTAAGTGAATGTCTGCCTGTAGTTTGTTTTTGTGTCAGCTGCCACTAATTAGTTGTCATGATATGGGTAAAACTTGCACACCAGTCTGCATAAATAAACTACAACAGTTAAAACCCTGGGGGTTGTTGCTAACCTGAATGGGAGCAGTGTGGACTGTAAGCATAGTGTACCACATTGAAAATAGAGATATTTTTGAAAACCTGGTCCGATCTTGATGTGAAAGTAGACATTGAGAAGTCCAGAGACATAAATCACAGGCCTGGGTACAGCAGAGGGAGAAAATCAGAAATGGACACTATTTTGAATTTTTAGCTTTCTCAAATCAGATGCAGTGAATGGGCAGCCAAAGAGGGGGGCTCGGTTTTAGACCTTGACCTCTGTCACAGAACACACAGAAATGGGAGCATTTCCCAATTTGAAGATGTCCTCAGAACTGGCATGACTTCCTTTACAGGATAAAGGGTGGTCTAGTCTGGAATTGTGTCCTGGAACTTGGAAAGAGTATGAATTGATGAAAACCTGGTCAGGTTTCAAATGCCTAATTTATCATGAAGTTTGTGCTTATGGTATACTTTCTCTGAAGGCAGCTCTGAAACAGTGCAAATAGGCAAAACTGAAGATAAGGTCTTCACTGGAAGATGTACATGACGACATCAAACAGGTTTCAGACTGGAAAAAGAGTGTGCCAGCCTCTCAGAAATTTGTGGAGTGGTATTAGGCTGGGATGGCTTTCCAGAACTGGCTTTCTCTCAAAATGCTGCCTCAAAACTTTTGACAGGGTACCCCTCGATGATCTGATGGGTAAAGTGGAAGACTGTGAATGCTTAGGTAGATAGAAAACTGGTTGGAGAACCACATCCAAAGACATTTTATCTGATTGGAGGGAGGTGTTCAGTGGGGTTTCACAGGCTCAGTTTTGGGTCTGGTATTTTTCACCATATTTATACATGATCTGGATGAGGGTGGAGGGACTACTCATTAGATTTGCAATGACACCAAGTTGGAAGGAGTAGCAAACACCCCAGAAAGAGATAGGATTCAAGGAGATCTGAGCAGACCAGAAAGTGGGCAGATGTGAACAAAATGAAATTCAATAAGGACAACTGCAGAGGGATACATCTGGGTAATAAAAATGAGAGACATGCATACTGGATATGAGATATACTTCTGGGTAGCAGTGTGGGCAAATTAGATTCCAGAATTTGGGTGGACTGTAAGCTAAGAGCAGTCAGTGTGATGTGGATGCAAGAGAGACATGACAAGACATCATAGTCCCACTGTATATCAAATTGGTCAGGCCATATCTGGAGTACTATGTACAGTTCTGGAGGCCTCGCTTCTAAAAGGATGTGGTCAGAATAGAGTAAGTACAGATGAGAGCAACAAGGGTGATCAAAAGCCTGGAGACCAAGCCCAGAGGAAAGACTGAGGGACTTGGGAATGTTCAGCCTGGAGAAGAGGAGGTTGAGTGGAGACAGAATTGCTCTCTCTAACTATTTGAAAGGCTGTTGATTAGAAGAGGGCAGGAAGCTGAGGACAAGACTCGCAATAATGGATATAAATTATGGGCAGAAAGGTACCAGCAGGACATGAGGAAAGAATGCTTGCAGCAAGAGTAGTGGAATTGGTTACCTACAGAGGTGGTGAGTTCCCCCTTACTGAGAAACTTCAAGCAGCAGCTGGATGAACATTTGTCAGAGATGCTTTAGCCTGATCCTAAACTGAGCAGCGGGGTGGACCAGATGGCCTTTATGATCCCTTCCACCTTTATGATTCTAAGGTGTGTGCCCTGCTCTTGCCTTGCCTTTACAGTGATGTAAATGAAGGACATGTGGATGCATTGTGCTCCTCACCAAGGCAGAACAGGTAAAGCGTATGACCACTGCAGTGACAAATTTTTGTCTGTGAGACATTTTTTTAAAAATAGAACTTTTTGAGCCATATTTGATGGACCTCACCTTTAAAAAAAATATTTTTCTCTAAAATATACTGCTTGAAGAAAAAGCTGAACCTTGTTCTCCTAAAAAGAAAGTACACATAATTCTTTAAATTTTCCTAAGCGTCAAGTAGAGTCAACCTCTCTCCAGCAGCAGCTTCAAGGTACTGAAGGAAGGACATTCCTTCCCCTTTTTCATACTGAAAAAAGTGGGGAAAATAGCACAGGGGGAGTTGCCTTTGCTTCTCTAGAGCTTCTAAAACCTCTTCTACAATTGTCCAGAGCCCATTCAGAACCCATATGGCATGGCACAGATACCATGACTTTGAACTAGCATAATTCAATATGCAAAAAGGGAGAAGTGAACATACTCAAAAGACCAATTCTAGATCATCTGAAAGTATTATTTCAAGCTCTGGTTATCTGGAAATTGTGGAACACGACAACTATTGCCACCACAAAAAGAACTATAGGGCATGAAATTTGGCTTTAGGTTAAACAATAACCCACAATCCAAATTATGCAAGGTTTCGTTCTTCAAAAATGAAGGCAATTAAGCAGTACAGAAAAAAACATGGGTGCAGCAAATAACAGTAAAACAGTACATGCAATTTACCATCTTGATGGAAGTTCTCTGTTTTTCTTCCCAGACATTACTGCTCAGTTCAAGTGTGCAATGAACTGTTGTTTCCCGCTCATAAGATCCAAAGATAAGGAATCTGAAAGACAGAAGCATTGCTTGCATTAACATCGGCATGTTTTAATTGGACGCACACCTTCATGTGGTGAGGGGGTCTGTGTGTGCCAGTGAAGCTGAGAGAAATAACATAAGGAGCTTAGACTCTGAAAATTGGTAGAAGGGTCATAAACAATTTGAGATATGCAGAAAAGCATGAAGACTTGAAATGACCACTGATGAAGGTTAAAGCAGAAAGTGCCAAAGCAAGATTAAAGCTGAACATCAAGAAGACAAAAATAATGACTACTGAAGCATTACATAATTTTAAGGCAAAAGAAATTGAAATTTTTCAAGATTTTCTATTCCTTGGCTCAAACACCAAATAAAAAAGGAGACTGCTGTGAAGAACTCAGAAAGAAAAAGGAGACTGGAAAGGGCAGGCATGAAGCAGCTAAAAAATCCTTAAGTATAAGAATTTGTCATTGGTGACCAACTTCAAGATAGTTCATACAATAATATTTTCTATTGCTATGCAAGTGTGTGAAAGTTGGACAATGAAGAAAGCTAACAGAAAAAAGCTGGTTCATTTGAAATGTGGTATTGAATGTTTTACAGATGCTATGGACCATCAAAAAGTAGGTTCTAGGACACACCAATGATATAAAGCAGGGCATTTCAGATATCTAATCCAATATGTGTTAGCTAATTCAATATGAATAAACTATTTAAATAAATACAGTGCTTGCTTGATTTCTTACTTGTTAGAAATATGACTTTTTTCTTCCCCCTTTCAGGTTCCATGGTTTCTTCCTTAGAAATTCCATTATCTTTTTTATTTGATAGGGGATGCAACATCTCCAATTTCAGAATCAATTACCGGTAGTCGTCTTGCTGGGAGCTGTTCCCTTTATAGGTTGTACTGTGGCATTTTTTTTTGTCCTGATACTCAACTGGGCTCTTGGGGAAAGGATGTCACTGGCATTTTGCATGTGAACTGTATTGAGGAATTGGGTGTAGCAGGAACAACAGATGGGCAATTCTCATATCATCTTTTTGGCACCTTAAAATACGTAATGAGCCAGCCTGAAGCTGCTACTGTGCCCAGACAACTGTTCCAGGGCTCCGCTCAGTGACAGGTTTTCCACCAAAATCTTCCTGCTGCTGGACACTGTGCCAATGATTGGCTTCAGCATCATGCAATCTTCTCCTCTAGCTGAAGTTAGGATGCTAGAAGGCTACTGCATTGTGTCTAATGAGAGGAGGGGTTTTCCTAGCTACTCCTTCTGGGGCAAAGTAAAGTATCTCTGTCCTTGAGGGGTTTTTGTATGGGGGGTAGGGGTAACAGTTAATCAAAGAAGGGTTAAAGTTTAAAGAGAGAAAGTCTGACAGAAAAAAATATGTAAGGAGGGTAGTTAAGAAGAGCTCCTCTACAAATACTTATTTTTTCCTGAGCAAAAAATGAATTGCTCCCCACTTTTGGTGCAGGAAGCTGAAGTTTTACTATCTCCTTGTCTTAGTGAGATTAGCACAATTACTTTCTTGGGTCATTACTTTCTTCCATTTATTCATACATGCATCCTCAGATATTAAAAAGGTAACCCAAACATGGGTATCTGACCAACAGACAGACACCTATGTAGGAAAGAGGAACTGTGCCATCAGAAGACATCACAATATAACTTTAGTATTACCAAACTTTGGAGGATAGAAATCAACTTTAAGAGCAATTATCACATCAATTATCACATCAAGCCATAGCAATCAAAGGAAGGGGGAGAGAAAACATGAAAGGCCAAAGCTCAGTTTTGTATTACTTTTAAATCAAAAGTACCTTTCTTTATTCTGATTGTAAAAGTTTGAGGAAAAGCGTGCCAACCTCAGCTAAAAAACTGCAATGGCTTACACCCCACTAAAGTCTAAGTGTTCTTATGCTTTCTTAAAAGGGGGCAGAGATATCTACTGTTTGCTTTCCTACCACAGACAAACATTAAGGTATTCATGAGGATCAACTGACATGAAGGAACTCAAGGGGCTTAGTAGACTACAGCAAGAAGAATGAATGGAAATTGCAATTTCCGTATCAGTGCCCTTATGCATTCTCAACCATGTAGCTGAATAAAGCCCTCAAAAAAACAGACAGACAGACAGACAGACAGACAGACAGACAGACAGACAGACAGACAGACAGACAGACAGACAGACAGACAGACAGACAGACAGACAGACAGACAGAGGATTTAAAAGTAGATATCCCAGATATGGAATCAGACAGACACCCCTGAAAATAATGAACTTCCATTTAAATGCATTTAGGATTAAGACACATCTCATAGGTTGCATTATTTTAGTGTTCCATGTGTATCTAAAACTAGGGATTTTTCATAACCTATAAAAATGTACAAAGGGTACTCTGAAAACTCTGGCAATGACTGGTTCTTATCATCCAGACTATTTTTCATATGCAGAAGTACTGAATCTCACTGAAGGAAGTTTTTGCCTTTTGACTTCCAATGTAATAATTAAATAGAAAGAAATTATCAGTCTTTGAGGAAGCATTTCAGAATTATTATATTTTAATCACGGCTGAGTTTAATCAATACACAGTGTGTGTCACATGGGGACACGCCTCAAACATATATAATTCTCAAACATCTGTACTGCTTTTAAATCTTCTGGAATTACCAGACCTGGTAGTAGGAATGTGAATGACTAAATGGGGAAAATATGGGTTATTTCCCAACTGAGATGCAAGATAACATTACATAACCTAATACTTAATCCCAATAAGATGGAATTGCAACTAGTGAGCAGAAGGTCTGGCCCAGAACTTAAGATGTCATCTGTTTTAGATGAGTTTGCATTTCTCTTGAAGGAACAGGTTGTAGTTTGGGGATGCTCTTGAATCCAGGTCTCCTGCTGGATAAGATCTCATTGAATATACAACAGTATTAAAACTTCTAAGGTGTAGACATCATTGCCAAAAATGATCCAATGATAGTTCTTTGGGACTCACAATAACGAAGGAGGATTCCTCAGCCATGACTTCATTGATAACATATTTTAAATTTGAATTGCATTGTGTTGGTCTTGTTGACAGTTATAAATTATTATTTTGTTGTCAAAGCTGTTTAATATTTAAAATTAACAATGCTATTTTTGTGTTTTGGGGACTTCTTTCCTAATTCCATGCTCTTTAAAATAGGAATAAAATAAGGAGTTCGTTCTTGTTTTCCACTTAAATTTGACAGAATGTTAAAGGACACTGAGAAGAAGAATAACTGATTGCTAAAGCCCTTTCACACCAAAGAAGAAGTACAAAGAGACCCCGGGGGGGGGGGGGGGGACAAAAACTAGTTTTTCTTGATCCAATATTTAGCAAAATATTCAGTTTAAGACAACAGTCCTAGTTGTCAATTATTTTCAGCCCAGTTAAATCCAAATACCTGCTTAGGATACTCAAACAAAACCAGACATGAAGACATACCTTGAACATTCTATTAAGGACACTTTCAGTCGGCCTTCTGCTAATGAGAAATCTTGTATATTGAGATTACGGTCTCTATATTCTTCTGGTGGCACAACTTGAAATGGAAAGAATGGCTTGAACCTAGTCAGAAGAAGTACAAATCACTTTGTCAGAACAATATTTCTGATAGTATTCAATATGCAGCTGCAGCAGAGAGGAAATAATTACAAACTCAAATAAAGACACACAACAATTCAAGATGGTGAACAGGGTAGACAGAGAAACAAAGTTTGTATTTCCAACTTGTTTCCTTTCCTCATCTGCTAGTTTCATTTTAAAGCCAATTCTATGAGATACTGAAGTGTAAGCACTCAGCATTATCCATTATTTGCAATCTCTCAGCCACAGGAGCCCCTGATATGGAGAGGCTTTCTAGGAGCAGTTCCTCATGCTTTTCCCAGCAAAGGAAAAAGAGCATAGAGGGAGAAAACCAAGGAAGAATGAAGACGAAAAACACTCCCCTTGATACCCATCCACTCTGTTTAATATACCATCTTTAACCAAATAGAAGGCAACCCAGAATGCAAGATGATTTCCCTTTAAAAAGTTACACTCAAAAGTTACTTTAATTACTGAACTTAATTATAACCTGCTTGTAAATGTAATACCATCCCCTCTTTTTCTTGATACTGTATGAAGAAGAAAAGCCCCTTGTGTGCCTCGATGCTTTACTGATTCATCATCACTATATATACATAGCCTTTATTGGCATAATCAAACAACGAATATAAAATACAACAGTAATAGGAGCGAAGACCAAGGAAGAACCATAATACTTACATACTAGTACATACTCTCGACTATCTCCATAATAAAATTAGCAACCTCTTCACAAAAACCAGTCAGAGTTGGATTTGCAGCTGTATAACCTTGCAGATTTTTCTAGGTTGCTAAACCTACCATTTAGTAGGCCAGAGGGCATAACGTTGAACCACACAATATTGTGAGCTCTCCTTGAGCGGGGATTTGTTAAAACATAAAGATAATAGGCTCTGCTCGAATGGAATTAAAAATTGTGTAGGGGAGCAAGTTCATTTGGCTGCTAGATGTAAATCTGCAAATTCCAGATCTAGAAGCTGGTCTAAGCATATTGAACGCTTCTGAGCGGGACATTAAGAAACATAAGAACATAAGAACAAGCCAGCTGGATCAGACCAAAGTCCATCTAGTCCAGCTCTCTGCTACTCGCAGTGGCCCACCAGGTGCCTTTGGGAGCTCACATGTAGGATGTGAACGCAATGGCCTTCTGCGGCTGTTGCTCCTGATCACCTGGTCTGTTAAGGCATTTGCAATCTCAGATCAAGGAGGATCAAGATTGGTAGCCATAAATCGACTTCTCCTCCATAAATCTGTCCAAGCCCCTTTTAAAGCTATCCAGGTTAGTGGCCATCACCACCTCCTGTGGCAGCATATTCCAAACACCAATCACACGTTGCGTGAAGAAGTGTTTCCTTTTATTAGATCTAATTCTTCCCCCCAGCATTTTCAATGTATGCCCCCTGGTTCTAGTATTGTGAGAAAGAGAGAAAAATTTCTCTCTGTCAACATTTTCTACCCCATGCATAATTTTGTAGACTTCAATCATATCCCCCCTCCTCTCCAAACTAAAGAGTCCCAAACGCTGCAGCCTCTCCTCATAGGGAAGGTGCTCCAGTCCCTCAGTCATCCTTGTTGCCCTTCTCTGCACTTTTTCTATCTCCTCAATATCCTTTTTGAGATGCGGCGACCAGAACTGGACACAGTACTCCATTAAATAGAGAGATTCAAGGGGCACACCAATAGATATGATCTTCCTCTCTATCAAAGAAAACCAGGGGTTAGCCTGTGTGTCCTGGAGTATCAGGGAGACAAGAGAGTGTTCGGATGGAAGATAGTGAAATTTTGTAAAATAAAACAACTAGGAAGACTCTGGTTCAAATCTTGGCCAAACTGTGACTACGGGTAAGCCACTTCTTTTATTCTCAGCTCTCCAATATGGATCTACAATATGGAATCTACAATATGGAAAATGGCCATCTACCCCAATTGCTTGCTATGAAAATGAATGAAATAATTTATATTCAGTGCATTAGGCACATATTCAACGTGCATTTAAAAAATAATCTATATTATCACTCAACATAGGCCAGCACCAAAAACTATTTTACTCTAAATTAAAGTCCAGTTACAATGGTAGGTTTTGCATGAGGAAAAAATGACATTCAAGGCATTGATTACTTGTCACAAATTATATAATTCTGCTGGCTAGTATTTCAAAAATAGGACTGTAAGTAAAAGATAACTCCTCCATGACAAGACTTTTTCCTTCCACTGCAAGTACAATTATATTAATCCAGTAATCTATTTGCAAAATGTCTTGTAGGAGAGTACAAACTTTAAGTGACTACAGGAATAGAGTAATGGGTTACCAATAACATATTTAAATAGGTTACATGCAAGAGCAGCATCGAAAATAAAATCATTTATCAGTTTTAAAAACAAAACTTAAAATTAAATATAGAACAAAAGAATTGTTCTATTTTGCAAATTGACTTCAGCCAGACCAAAGTTGATATTTTTAAAGAATGAGCTACATTTGATTCAACAACAAATACAAATCCAAAACCTTTAATGGCATATAAAGAGTGGTAAAATACAGATTATGTTAAAACCAATTGACTAAAATTTACACAAAGGTTTCACTCTTGATCCAAGTGCCTTTGTTAAAAACCTGGCAACTGATTCAGTAGTGTGGGGATGATGGTCACTAAGCAGGTGTGAAACTATTTCCTTGTCTGATCTCACTGAAAATTTCTTCAAGATGGCCTCGAGAAAAAGCAACCGATAGACTGCCAAATCTTTGCAATGAAGGAGCACGTGTTCAGTTGTTTCGGGTAGGCCCGCTGCACAGGAACAAGTCCTGTTCTCCTGTGGGATGCCATGATATCTGCCTCTTGTTTGGGCAGTCGGTAACACATTTAGCCGAGCAAGCATAAAATATCTACGGAGATGTGGATTGATTAAATTACTCATATATTTAGCCATAAAACCCGGCAATGGTGGTGAAATGCCATAAAATGTGGGAGAACAAGTTCTGCAGGCTCCAGCTGTGAGAAGCTGCCCTTCAATGTCAAGAGCACGTTGTTTCAAAACTCCGAAAGCCTGTCTTTCGATCCATCAGTAGGAGTTGGTCCAAAAGATACACCTATGTTGTTTATTTGCTTGATAATTTTGGTGTGCCAGGTGTAGTGTAAGTGGTCGCTTACTGAAAATATGTGAGACGGCCCGGGAGGGCTCTATTATGGAGGCGAGGCCTGTACTTAAAAAAAGAGAGCCAAACCGGGGAAAAAATTACACTGGCTCCGGTTTCTAAACAAAGAACTTGATACGTGACTGAGTTTGGAAGACCCAATAAACGACGAAGAAACAAAGATTGAACACTCTCTAATTTCTCAGCGGTTTTGCTCCCCAGATTGGAGCTCCGTAAAGTAATTGTGGCAGTAGTTTTAACTGAAAAACTTCCATTGCGGCAGGAAAAAATTGACCGCCTCTGGTGTGAAAAAATCTGGATATTGCCAACACTTTGATTTTACTTGTATTGAGAGTCTGGTGGATATGAGAGGTCCAGGTTAAGGAATGATGGAAGGTGATTCCTAAATATCTGTATGAATGGACCTGTTCAATCAATGTACCGTTTATTTTCCACGTGCTGAGTTTTTTTGAATTCGAAAAGATCAGCACTTTGGATTTGTTATAATTAATCGACAGGGCACTGTTTGTGCAGTACGTCGCAAAGGCTTGAAGTAGTCTTTGCAGGCCCACCTTGGACCGAGACAGTAACACAGTGTCGTCTGCATAGAGAAGTGCACATGTGGGTCTTTGTCCCAAAATGGGTGCGTGACTTTTAGTCTGAGATAAATGAGGAGCAAGGTCGTTTAAATAAAGATTGAACAGGAGAGGAGCAAGAATACAACCCTGCTTGACTCCCTTGTTAGAAACTATAGGTGAAGCTAAGCGACCCGCACGATCACAACGAACTTGACAGGTAGTTGAGGAATACAACTGGCGAATAAGAAACAGTAATCTCTGGTCTATTCCCAACACAGTCAATTTTTCCCACAGCTGATTCCTGGGGATAGAGTCGAATCGCATTTCAAATCTAGGAAAGCATAAGGAGTTTCCCACCCTTGCAGGGTGGCAATATTTCTCCGCCAAATGGTTTTAAAACCAGACAATGGTCACGGGTGGATTTACCTGTGGCTTATGCTACCTCTTCCGGGCCGAGCACTGAAGAGGACCAGGCAGTGAGACGTATCATAAGGTACCTTGCGTAAAGCTTACTAGCCACTGAAAGCAAGCTTATGGGGCGATAGTTAGATGGATTTGATGGATCGCCTTTTTTATGTAGAGGTACAATGATAGCTTCAGTCCAATGCTTAGGGATACAGCCACTGTTGTTAATTTTGGTAAACAGGGTAGCCAAAATAGGGGCCCAGAACTCCGGGAATCTTCTAAAGAGTTCAGGTGGCAGGCCATCAGGGCCTGGCGCTTTCCCTTGTTTTAGGTCAGATATAAGGGTGATCACCTCGTCGCAGCTGACAGGAGGCCATTCAGGTAAATGCTTTGCTGCTCCAGTTGCACATGGAGTATCCAAAAGTTCTGGATTGCAGAAAATGGCTGTAAAATGTGTCCTCCATGCTTCCACTGAAATCTGAGAACTGATGGCTGTATAGGGCTCGCCGGCACTTGAATTAATTATCGCCAAAAGCTTTGCTGTCTCTGGAGTTAAAGGCTTGATGGAGATTGTTCCAAATCTTTGTAAGATGTAATTTCTTTTTGGTCTTTAAAGATCATGATAGGACTTTCTAGCTGCGAGGTACTCTTTTGTTAGCGACACTTTTCCTCTAAGTTCACAATGATGACATAACTTCCGGAGTTGGGACTTGCCGCTCATACATTCTCCGTCAAACCAAGGTGGGAGGGATTCACTGAAGATGTGAAAATTTATGATGTGATTGATTACTGGAACCCTGAATGAATTTAGATAGGAAACCAGTTCATTATAGATTTGACAAACCTCCTCCTGCTGTCCTTGCAGCAGTTAACTGTTATTGAAGAAGAAAGTTAGCCATCCGATCCATCAGAAATAGAATGGCTGGCGTTTAGTTCAGTTTTCTTGCGTCCAAAGCGAAGCCGGACATGACAGGAAGACCCTTCTTCCTGAGCTGATTTGCTTTGAAGAGGGATTTGTTTATTAGTCTAAGAAGAAGGGGAGAGTGCTCACTTTCCGTTCGAGCCATAATTGCAAAGTGATCAATGTGGTTTGTTAGTTCAGAAGCGATATTATTACATAATCAATCCACACTCACCCCACGTGCAGATCCTAAGCGTGAGACTTTCCAGGGTAATCAAAGGGAGGGAAGACCATTTAAAATTACCCTATTTGCTACGATGAGGCAAAGGTCCTATCAAATGGGGAGCTGCTTGATTTATGGTGTGATAAGCTGGACCAACCTGCATTGAGATATAGTGGTGTCAGATTGAATTTCATCCAAATTTAAGCCACATCTTTGACTTAGGGAGCTGAATCATTTTCTCTCGATCCTGGTGTTTTAGATCACCAGCAATGGCAATGGTGTCAGAGGGATGTTCTTGCTCAAAGCTGAGAAAGTATGTATTGATGGAGATGCGTGACCAGTTCTCTACAAAGAATGCTTGCCTCTTCTGCGGGTTTGTGCAAATAAACATTTTACTAGTAAAAAAATTTCCAGATTGAGACTCTGCCGAGAATCAATGGGGCTTGGAGCCAAAGGCGCGGAGTTTAGTGCTACTGCATTGATTTCTGCGTTGAGAGAGACTTAGGATACAAGTACCTGCTCTCACATCCCCTCCCTCTGGCTTTTAACTTGAATGCTGGAATTGAGAAGGAGGCATAACCTGCAAGATGAATGTCGCTACTGGTCCAAGTCTCTTGTAATGAGATAATATTAAAACTGGCTAGAAATTTCATTAAATCAGAATCCCCTATGTGGCGGCACCACCCTGATATGTTCCAGGAAAGTATCGATAGTGCAGGACATTTCTGGCGTCAGGCTGTACCGTCCAGTGGTGTGATCTGTGACTGAGAGTACTGTACACATCCATTAGATGAAATTCTGTTAACTGTAGAGTTCATGTCTGGGTGTGTGACTGATATGGGTACTCTGGAAATTGTTCCGGTGTTTTGCGAAGTTGAGCCGTTATTCGGGATGATGTCATAGTGGTGGACTTGAGCTTTTGATTCTACATATGATTTTTCACCATTTTATGAAATCATGATTTGCTTGCAACATTTTCCTCAAGCTTTAGATTACTTTTATCCTTTAAAATCAAGTTTCTTTTACTTATCCTTCTAACGTCCTTTCATTCCCTCTCATTCTTCCTCTTCAAGAGAGGCAAATGTACAAACAGCTTCCTGCCAGTTCCACATTTATCCACACTTTTCAGAACGACCAACTCAGAAGCAAACACTGGTCACATTTTTAAAAAATGAATTTAAGTGCTATTTTGAGAATGGCTGTTGACTTCCACCCTTTCTACAGCTTTCACTGTCTTAATTTAAGTATCCACTGTCACATGGTTCCTCTTCAGTCTTACTGACACATAAGTAGGTAAACATCTGTTTTTAGGCCACACATATCTGGGAATTACTTGGCCCTTAGCGGGCACTATGCATGAAGAAGGGGGAGAAGGATCTGGGCAAATGTTACAAGCTTGAGGAGCGGTCCAGTCCAGCCAGTACATGTTCTTACACTGAGATCTAATTCTTACTTATTTACTTATCCAAGCCTGTACTATATCATTTCAGACTACAGCAGGCTGTTCCACAGAAAATAAGATATTAGGATTAGTGAGGCAGCATTCCATCTTGCAAGCGCCCCCCTATGCAGTTATAATTTGTGAAAATTAGGCTTCAGACCCAACTCTGGGCTAACCATACACAGCAACAAGAGCTGCATCAGTTATCATTCATGTTAGCTGCTGCCACATCTTTATGTTCAGGCAGAGGAAGATACCAGAACACAAATAGATACATTTGACATGTTTATCTGTTACACTCTAGAGATCATTATTAAAGCTAACCTGTTTATACAATAACAACATATCCCCATTTAACAGATTTGTAGTTAAAGTTATTTAATGGAATTCTCCAAACCCACCCCTACAAATAGTGAACATTTTATCAGGCATTCCCTGCTGTATAAAAGAAAAGGGAGAAAGGACCTAAAAGGAGGCTTGCTGCAATACATTGGTGCATTTAGTAACTGACAGTATGTTGTGTAAAACAGAACCTTGGAAACTTACTGCGAGGATTTCTCCCACTGTGAGATAAGGATGGCATCTTGAAACTTGGGTTTTTCCCATTGGCTGCTCAGGGAGACAGGACAAAAAAACCCCTTTCAATTTCCTGTCTCTTAGGCAGGAAACACCTAGTTCAGTTTAAATATTTTCAGGGCTAACAAGTAATACAGGAAGAAAAAAACAATGAACACAAGTCAGAAACAAGAATAGTTTAAACCATGCTGACATAGTCAAAAAGGCATTCGAACAAAGTCACCAAATGAGCTGGTGCTCAAGAAAGAGATAAACCAAGTTGTTTGTTCTCATCACTTCTAATAATGTAATCATTGTCACTTAGCCTTATTCCTTGATTTCTCATTTCTGCAGCATGACAAAATTTTATCCAGTCCACCTCTTCCTCTTCACTTCTCAGGTGGGCGAGATACCCTCCTTACCTCAGAACAGAAGGAACTCTCAGAATAAGTTTCCAAGGTCCCATTTTCACACTGAGGAGGAGGGCAACTTGAAACTTGGGGCTTTCAAAAACAGCGTTCCTCTGCCATCGGGTGGGAATTACACATTTTCTATGACATGCTGCAGAATTCTGTGCCCGAAAGCTGCATTAGCTGAAGAAATATATTCTGTAGTGCCTGACAAAAGTTGATAAGGAGGATCAAGCCTTATGTATTTTTTTCAACTGAGCCTTGATGGTCAAGATTGACTGCACTTCTTACTGAATGAGCTGGGGAGTCTTTGGGAAAGGGGACATTACTGGCCTTATTTGCCTGGAAAATGTGCTGCTTTATGGTGTAACATGGCTGACCTAGACACTTTCTTTCACTTGTTTGGAGTTGTCAAAGAGATGAATAAGAAGTTCACTTTCCCAATGGAATCTACACGCCAGATGTAGATCCTAAGAGCCCTTCTCAGATCTAGTGTGTGCAAACTGTGGACAGAAGGACAACAGGTGAATCTCTTGCCTTCAATGAACAGGGAGTTAACTTTAGGCATGAAGGCAGCATCCCAAAGTTATCTCACCCTGCCCTTAGGGAAAATATAGGGACCTTTCCTGGCTAAAAGAGCTCCAGCTTTGAGATCCTTTAAGTTGAAGTTACCGCCATCAAGAACAAAGTCTTCATCGAGAGCCACTTAATCAGAATCGCTCTTAGCTGTTCAAATGGAGCACTAGTGAGCAGATAGCAGCAATGAAGTCCCCAAGCAGGAAAATAATGGATGACTAAGAGGGTCAGTCTGTGCCACCCCTTTGAGGAACATGAGGATGTTTAGTCAAAGCAACCATTACCTGTGGAATTATGGTTGCTTAAGCCACCACCTGACGACATAGTGTGTATGCCTTCAGTTTTTGGTGTACCCCCTCTTTAAGGAAGGCTACTATGAAATCAGGATTGGGACAGATGATACCATCTCACAAAGGCTTTCCAGAAAGAGTTGTATATGCATCAGGAAGATAGCTTCCTAGAGACCATGGTGGTTTCAGCCATCTCTAGGGTATAACATTGTTCTAACGACTGGTTCTGTTCAAGAGCCATGCAGTTGGTCAGAATTACTCTGGGTCCGGGAACCACACCAGATCTTGTTGCAGCATGTCCTGGCTCACAGGAATATGCCAAGGTTTTTGCACTAAACGTTCCAATAGATATGGGAACCACAGTCTTCAAGCCAAAAGATAACTAGCAGAGCATCCTGGTGTACCTTCCTTAGTGCCTTTGGCATAATTGGTACAGGCAGAAATGTATGTGGTCACAGAAAGGTTAGTGCATCCAGTAACTCTGCTCTTGGATGATGGTATCCAGAAAAGAATCATGGTACAAGATAACTGGAGGCTGAGGTGAACAGATCTACCCTTGAAACAACAAATCTGCCCATGGTCATCTGAAAAGTGTTCCTTTTGATAGACCATTCATTCTCATCCATGGTTTACCTGATCAATTGGTCTGTTCATGTGTTGAGTGATCCCTGAATGCGTTCTGCCGATATCAATTGCAGATTCATTTCTGCCTACATAGAATGTTCTTTGCTTCACAGTGTAAGGTGAACGATTTGGATCCCCCATGTTTGTTGATATGGGCCCTGGCTGAAATGTTGTCGATCCTGACGAGAACATGCTGGTCCTCGATTGTTGAGTAGAAGTGTAGAAGCACCATCTTGATGGCCCTGAGTTCTAAGACATTGATGTTCAGTCACTTCTCTTCCTTAGTCCAGAAATCCTGTGTTGGCTGTTCTCATATGGAAGCTGCTCAACTGATAAGACAGGTGTCAGTGAAAGTTTGTAATATATTCTTCTGAATATAGGATTATCCCTGTCAAGTGGTTGTGCTTGATCCACTTGATCTTCAAAGATCTTGCTTTGTCTGATGAAAGTTGTTAGGTACAACTTATACCTTTTTATGATCGCTGACTGGTGAGAATGAAGGAACCTCTGGAGAGGCCGGGAAAGCAGATGAGCCCATGGGACCAAACCTATGCATTATAACACAAGGCCCTGTAGTCAGGTCAGGGACATTAATTCTCTGACTTGGCTTTGGAGATATTCATGACCAGGCTCGATATCGTGTTGACTTTTTTTGTCTTTGTTCAAAAGGTAAACATGGTCCTCCAAAATCTGTATGATCTGACTTGTATCCTTGAAGGCTTTTTTCCCTGGTAGACAAACAAATCAGAATATCATAATATTCAGCATTCCAAAGCAAGTTTGAAAAGCAGAGCTCCGAACTGGAAATGCTGATTTTGGAAGGAAAATCTGAAGCCGCTGTGCCTGGCTCACTCCTGACTACCTGTCCCTCTCTGCAGCTCTGGGACAACCAGTTACAGCCCACTGATGTTGGGTTTCACCGCATCTGTCTACCCATCACTGGTTGTCCTGCCACCTGCTCCCAGCTGGCTGAGGTGATCTCTCATCGGAGCAGTTGGGCTCGGGTCACTGCTTGGGGTCGGAGGGAGCCAATGGGGTCAGTCAGTCCCGTGCCAAGTCTGGCGCGAGACAGCTGTGCTTAAAAATGATTCCTTAAAGCTCACAGACATTTGGGACTATTTTCACCTGCAGAACCACGCTACTTTTACTTACCCCGCAAGACAACTAACTGCACTTAGGTAATAGGGTGCAATAGTGCAGAAGGATACACAACTCAAAGAGTTAGATGGGCAATAAGGGATTTTTAGTGGTGATAAATGGACCATCTCATAATGGTGCCTGACTCCATATTGGCTTCTGTAATAGTTGTGAATAGACGGTGTCTTTCAGGTGTCCCCAGGGAGTACCCTGAGTCCCTAGAATGGGGAAATTATCAACTGCATCACAGGGGCTAGAGAAAAGGCTTATGTAACAAATTAAAATGTTGTGTATGTTTCTTTTAAATGAGAAGTAAGTTGCAAAACTTGGGAGAAAGACAGGTGACTGGGCTAAACTTATAGTGTTATATGAAGTGTAGAATTGCCAAAGAAATAGGAAGAAACCTTGGAACATTAGAAAACGAGTCAAAGATGTATAAGAGAGAGCAGACTGTTGTGAAG
Organism: Sphaerodactylus townsendi; assembly: GCF_021028975.2. NCBI lineage: Eukaryota > Metazoa > Chordata > Lepidosauria > Squamata > Sphaerodactylidae > Sphaerodactylus > Sphaerodactylus townsendi. Next base: position 51,827,531 of record NC_059432.1, on the reverse strand, counting down.
CAACTCACTTCAGCAGAGGCTGTTCCCTCTGTTTTATTTGTTGTAAATTGTTTCTTGAAACCTTCATGCTAAAAAACATACATAAATAAAAATTTAATTTGTTAAATGTACCCTGGAATCCCACACTAGTAATTTCTTCAGGACCTAACTCGATGTAACTGTAAACCAATGCTGCTACAAGATATATGTAACCAGCCTGTTACATGTTACCATTGCCATCTGCAGCATTCTTTCCTTGATACTTATTTTATGGCTTCACATCCTTTGTAGATAACTAGACTTCCCCTGACACGTTGGTCCCATGAGGAACAGTATTGTTTCCCTTATCTCATGGGGGCAAGAGGTCAGGTGGCTTCTCTTGCTATTTGCAACCAACCCTGGGGCACCTCAGGGGACTATCTTTCACAACTTCTTGCGTAAGCGGGAGGGGGAAACTGATGGGGATAAAGGAACTGGGAAAAGCCAGGCTAGTCAGAACTGGCTTTGCCAAGCTCTGATCCTCTGACACTTATCAATAAAAGCTATTGATCAACAATACAGAGTCCGTTTATTGGCTTACGGTTCGAGACCTAACAGGACCACATAGCCCTTCAAAACTGATTTAAAGCTCATACACACCACTTCAGGATACATTGTAAAGAGGTTTGGAATTAAATTCCTGGTAGCAGTGAAATACAACGAAAAGAATGAATAAACACTGTTTACAAAGGAATAAGAGAGTGGACATTGCAGTTTGCATTTGTAAATTTTGTCCAAGACATCAAAGACACTTGCATTCCTCCAGTATACAAACAGGGAAAATTATTTTAATAAGGACCACCAGCATGTTTTGGCTTATAAAGCAAAAATGAATAGTTAAGACAAAGTAAAGTTAACATATTGCAATCTTATGTATATACTCTCAATTGAAAAGAAAAGAGGTGCCTAGCTAGATCAGTTCAAGACATTCTTAATCCAGCACTTTGAAGGAAACCTAGAAACACCAAGTACTTCACGTTCCATCAAAACAATGTTTTATATATGAACAAAATTAAGCCTAAAACAGTTATAACCTAAGGTGATTCAAACTGTGGGCAGGGGGAAGACACTAGATATATGAAGACCTGGAAAAATCAGAATAATTTAGGGGGAAAGGTTTTTTTTTTCATTTCCCCCTTAAGCCCCTTTTTAAAATTTCTCCAAGAGTACTAAAAAAAACTTCTATAAAATATTTTATCTCATAGACATCAAGTAATAAGTGCTGACACAACCTCAGCAAGCTCCAAAGAATACACAAACTATCTTAAAATGGTTTTACAATTCTAATGTTCTTTTCACATCCACAATACGTGCTAACCAGTGGCAAAAACATAAACAGGCCTGTGTGCACATGCACATTACTTCCATGCACACACAAAGCAATAGCAAATGTTTACTTCTCACACAAGTCTTTTGCATCCCATGGGATTTTCCTCTACAGGATTCCTAATGTACAGAAAACATTTTAGGAAAAACAAGGAGTGGGACAGAGAAATTGAAAAGCTTGCATGAACTTTCTCAGCAAGTATCAACAGAAGTTTAGAAAAAGTGAAATAATCCCTGTCTCAACGGATTCCTAATTTTAGAAGTGTAAAAACTATACCTAAATGTTAGTCACCATACTAGCAAAGCTAAATACATTCTGGGGGTGTAAATCTGAATATGTTTATTCTAAATTTCCCAAAAAAATAAGCACATTGTGATTACACTGAGATTTCAATGATAATTCTCCAGCATGAATTTTGCCTAGCAGAGAAACATTTTTAACAAATTATTAGTAAGGTAAAAGTATCATAACTTCAAGGTTTTTTTACTTCCTTGTCTCCCATGGTACCTGAAAACATTAACTTTTACAATTCACGTTCTCCCTCCGCCAGTTGTTCATTCACTGCAGGCTCAACTGTGTTTAGCAATCATGACCCTCCTCCTTTGATAACATGGCTTTGCAATATGTTTAATAAAGGAAGGAAAGGAACTGGAGCAGTGGCGTACCTAGGCAAACTTGAGCTCTGGGCAAAACCTGAGTTTGATGCCCCCCCATGGGCGGCCACCATCCCCCAACATGACCAAACAATGATTTTTTCCACCAGGTCGTTTCAAAGTCACCATCACATTATAGAACATGCCCCAACTCACAAATCTGAACATAGCAATAGGCCATGCCACAAAGCAGAAATAAATGTTTTGAAAACATTTTCAAAATGTTTTATTACTGCTATGAAAACATTTTATGTTCCAGTCCCCCCAATTGGGGGAAACAGCATAACTTTCAATGTTATTTAAACTGGGGACCCCAGATTCCCCCTTTAAGGTGGATTTAAAAGGAGAATCTGGGCTCCCTAGTTTAAACAAGTGATGCTGGAATCCACACCCAAACAGTATCATTTTCAGTGGTGTTTAAACTAGGGAGCCCAGATTCTCCTTTTAAATCCACCTTAAAGGGAGAATCTGGGGTCCCCAGTTTAAACAACATTGAAAGTGATGCTATTTTGGGGAGGATTCTCATCTACCCTGAAACAGCATCACTTTCAATCTTTAAACTGGGGACCTCAGGCTCTCCCTTTAAATCCCAGGGGATTTAAAAGGAAAATCTGGGGAAATTTGGAGGGTGCCAGCTGTCAAGGGTACAATTGTTAAGCTAGCAGCACAAAACTTTCAGGGTATCTTTAGGAGACCCTCCTGATGATACCACCCAGGTTTGGTGAATTTTGGTTCAGGGGGTCCAAAGTTATGAACTTTCAAAGGTGTAGCCCCCATCTCCTATTAGCTCCCTTTGGAAACAATGGGAGATGGGGGCACCCCCTTTGGGTGTCCATAACTTTGGACTCCCTGAACCAAACTTCACCAAACCTGGGTGGTATCATCAGGAGAGTCTCCCGAAATATCTCTGAAATTTTGGTGCTGGTAGCCTAAAAACTGCACACCCTGCAGGCCAAAAACAGAAAAACACTGAAAATAGAAAAACCCCACAAATGAACCTGCATTTTTGCACCCACCACAAGGTGGCACCCTGGGCATCTGCCCACTTTGCCCAATGGGAGGAACGCCACTGAACTGGACTAATCAATGATAAGGAGAATGTGTGCTAATTCCAGTTACAGGGAAGAAGTTGGAAAGGTTTGGAACTGAGAAGAAAGCAACCTGAACAAAAATAAATTAGAACTTCACATTTTCTCTAATCAGTCTCTTTCCAGTCTCAGCTTTCCTGAGCCAACACAAAAAGTGAGAAATAATTTAAAAAAACTAAGCCCAGTTCTACCACTCATATGACCAAGCCATCCAACTTTCTCAGCTTTTCCAACGATCTTCTAGGAGGTATCACATCTTGTGCCAGAGATCTGCAAACTGCAAACTCAAGAACTAGATACAGTCAAAATGCCAAGCAAGAACACTTCAAACACAGGACAATCTGTCCTGTGCCTAGTAATCTACTGCAAGACTAGTCTACCTCTTCAGAAACTTAAGCTACTGGAAGGCAAATTTTCTGAGGCTTTGGATCGCAGACTACAAGACATGCAACTCTTCACTACAAGCCAGTTGCAACTGGCCAGACAAAGCTGTGAAGGAAAGATTTCTCCTTGTAGCTCTATGATACCTAATATTCAAAATTTTATCAGCTACTGAAGATCTCCTCCAATAACATTTGCTATCATGCATTAATACTTACACATACGCATCTAAATTTCACATTATTTTTACAAATTATGGATGCTCACTTAAGACAAGCAAATAAGTTAACACTTGAATGATACTGCTCCTACAGCCAATTTGGCTCTGAATAATCTCAGGCAGACTAAAAAAACGACAAAATACATTTATATATAACTCTACGTAAACAATCCAGAATTACTAATTATTAATCTTAAACAACTGAAAGAAAACTTGGCAACTGTCAATGTAACACTAAAATGAACCCCTGTAAAAAGAAACTTCAAATTATTCAATTTACATATAGGATTCGAGCTAAAAAGTTTTATCCACCTATCTCTTGCCATACTGAGCAAGTCACAGCTGAATAAAGAATGTTGAAAGGTATCTATTTGACCAGAACCACACTGACATACTCACTCAGAATATGGCACCTTATTTAAATGACCCAAAAACTCCCCTAACAGAATGGCATTCAATTTAGTCAACTTAAATAATTTTCTGCAGCATGGAAATATCAGGAAGTCAAAGTATTTTGGAAGAGATTGTGGCAGCATTAAACCTAGGTACAAAAGTGCACATTACATACTTTTATCCTAAAAGTATGTTTCTAAAATCAAGTTTTTGCAAGCAGCTCAAGAGTATAGCAAGAGCTGTTGATGGCCCATGAACTTTTAAATCATAAAGGTAGATTCCCAAAATTTGGATATGACTTCCAACCAATTTGCTCCATGAGTTCTGATAAGAATCAGCTTTCAATAGGTCTAAGTATCTGCTGATGTCATGGAGAATAGAATCTTAACCCAGAATCTGAAGACTGCAGCCCAAATTCAAGCTTCAAGGAATCTGAGGCCCAATTCTGCACACAGAGAAACTCCAGCAACACAATTAGAAACACCAGTAATTTTACGAAGAAAAAAGTTCACCTCTTTAAAAAGAATAGTGTCTACCTCCAGCTTAACAAATCATGCTATGAAAGGGCATCAGTAAATCTAGATACTGAATGGCCAAGAACCTTTTCTTTAGATACTGTAAAGCCAGGTTAGGCAACCCCCAACATATGTGCCAGGATATGGTGAAGCTGGGATATGCTTCTATCATTTACATTTGTAAAGCAGTTTTATTTTTGATCCTTACTCCCATACCACCACCACCCGCCTGATAAATATGCAGTATTTCCAGTGTGTCCGGCCTAGTAAACTCCTCATCACCCCTCCCACCTTTTGCCTCCTGCACACCAACCTCTTCCCAGGTGAGTATTGTATTTTTTCAGCAATCAGACCCCAAAAGGTTGACCAGAAAGCATCAAATATACCAACAGGCATTGTATACAGACAGTATCATAACCCTTTCTGTTAGAAATTCTAATTACCTCCTAAGATTTTCAAAGAATATTACACCCTAGTAATTTGCACCAGAGAATCCACAAGACTACTTGCTTGCTTTCCTGCAGCACACGCTAATATCCTGCACCCTAGTCCAGAAATCATTCAATCTTTTCAAAGTTCTCCATAAACAAAAGGTCTCAGGGAAGGCCACACAGAGGCAAAGACAGTTCTCACCATCGACATCAGGGGAGAGGGGAGCTCACATATGCATCTGCAGTTCACACAGAACTTGAGATAATGGACAACTTTTTTTCTGCTGGTTTTTACAGGAGGCAGCAATAGCAGTGAGGTGCTCTTGGTGTCGCCTGCAAAACCAAGAACAGAGAATATTCTTTCTTCTATAGAGAACTCAGGGACAGAAACTCAAATTAGACAAGGCAAAATCTGTTGGTCTTCCTAACACTTTCCAGAGGCACTTTAGTGTTTACTTCAAATGTCCCTACTATACTTCTTCAGTAAAATAAGCTCCTTTTTACAGCTTAAGCCCCAAACCCCTCACCTGATTTTATAGTGAGGCAAGGTATGCTTGCGCCTAATAACCTTCTTGAACTGATTGACAATGATGGAAGTAAGTTGTGGCAGGGGTCGGCCTTCAAATTGGGACTTGACATCAAAGCCGATGAGAGGTTCATCCACAAAGGTGAAGGACCAGTGAGTGAAAGGCAAACGGGTGAAAACCAGTCTTAACCGACCCGCTATTTTGGAGATTTTGACAAAGAGGTAGGCTGACTTGCCAAAGACCAGGTCAGCATCAATGGCCAAGTGGAAGCCACCACTGTATTCCAGGTCGACCTCAAAGTCCAGTTCCTCGGGGCAACCTTCCTCGTTGCAGACCACCGGCCGTAGCAGCTTGATGTTCTTGAAGAGGGGCACCACATCCCCCAGCGAGACATCCCTCAGGCTGAGCCCTTCCAGCACCTTGCCTGTCATTTTAGTCTGGAGCAGCTCTTCAAATTCCACCTTGATCTTCCTAGTGACCCAGTGCCTGACCAGGGAAGTATCCCTGAGCTCCCTGAAGAGAAAGAGGCAGACGGCATTGAGCCAGTAGAGGGTCTCCTCAGTGGACTCCACAGAGGGCTCCTGGGACTGTGCGGGCAGCTGCTGTTTACAGCCCTGCTCCGACCGGGTAGGGGACTGGTTAGGAGTCGAGCCGCCAGTCGCAGGGGCCTCGTGTCCCACGTAGCCGGCGAAATAGTCCTTGAGGCTGGAGTCCGGCAGCACCCTGGCGGTGAAGGGGCTGGAGCCGGCCGGCTGGGACGACCCCTCGGGGGGCTCGGGCTTCTTCCGATAGAGCAGCAGGAGCTGAATAAGCAACGTGAGGCAGGAGCCGAACAAAGCCGACAGCAGCACCCCGTATACCGACATCATCGCTCCTCGCCTCGCCTCAGCGCTCCTCGCTGCCTCAGACCGACACGCCGCCTCGTGCCCCGGCCGCCGCCTCACGCCGCCCCCGACGGCGACACAGCCAGCCCTTCCACCTCCATTTTGCGGGCGGCGACCTGAAGGGACCCTTCTCAAGCCGTCCCGGTCAATCCCTGCCGCCGCCGCCGCGCGAAACAACTCCGGCCCGCTCCGCCTCACACAGCGGCAGCATCCGGGCCTTTCCTTCTTTCCCCTTCCTTTCTCTCCTCCTCCCGGACATGAGAGACCAACAGCCAGTCCTCCGTCTAACCGCCCTCCCCTCCCCTTACGCCTCGATTGGAGGAACAGGAGCGAGCCGGTGAGTGACGTCACAGAACACGTCCTCCCGCGCGCTGACCTCATAATACTGCGGAGGCAAGTGGGGGGGGGGGGGATCAGGGGAGGAGCAGATGTGTGCGTCGCCTCTTCCAGGTTAATCCTGTGGTGCTGGTTTGCTGTGCGTGGCGGGTAAAGTGGTAACACACGCGCTTGCCTGGATTTAGAATGTAATGACGTATTCAAAAGATGGTTCGGTTTTTAGGCGACATGTCAGGTGCAGAGGGATATTCAAAAGCGTCACGCGTTGTAAAAGCTAACCTCGTTGCCTTCCGTCTTAAGGACAGGGGGATCCTTAGTTCCTCAACAAAGTCTGCACTGCAGTCTTAAAAATAGCTTTCCAAGAGCAATGACTTTGGAACGCTGAATTGTGTGATTGTCTGGGGTTGCACTGTCTGAGACGGAACAGCATTTCTTTTAACATCATGAAATACAGCAGACGGAAGGAAGTAACTGCATGCATTCCAAAATATACCCTCGCGTTTGTTCGTACTGTAGATTCACCCTGGCAAACCCCTCTAATAGCAACAACTATCACCTAGCGTGCTCTGGTTTTCCTGCCTGCATTGCTATCCCACCACATTGAAAATGACCCTGCTCTGATAGTCAGACTTCCTCTGTAGTAAAGATTATGCAGTTGGCTGACCAGGGTTATTATCAAGAAATTAAATGGAGAAGTTCTAAACATGCATGTAATTAAACACTGACAAAACAAAAGGAATGTCATGTGATACTTTTTATCTAGACAAAATTCTGTGCGAGGTTTTGAGTTCTCCAGCATGCTTCATCAAACTGCGTAATAAGAACAAAGGGGGGGAAAGCAATACACACTTCACTGAATATATCTATTGCCAGCAAAAAGATAAATGGACCCAGAAGGGCTATGGTCTTGCATCTCATCAACAGAAGGGATGATGTTTCTAATATAAGGAACCAGCTATCTCAAGGTGACAACCATTTTTCTATGAAAGACCAAATTCAAAAATTGAAGGGAAGATGTATTGGACATGTCAGTAGGCCATTGTATGCAACAGAAAAAGCCTAATCAGAATTCTGTGAATTTGGAAAGAAGGCCTTTATTTTTCAGAAGATAATAAGAAAGAAGAAGCATATGATTCATCATAACTGCAGAACTGGCAAGAAACACACTTTACTGATACAAACAGTACAATAACTGGATTTGGGGTATGCTATTAATGGAAATATAAATTATTCAAAGTCACTGGTACCATATTTAAAAAATATTATTGGCTGATGTAAAATAATTATATTTTCATTCATTAATTGCAAACATATCAAGACCTATTTAAGCCTAATTTAAACCAGTAAGATTTACCGGTACTTACCGGGAAATGTAAGAGTATCTTTCAGGAGTTTCACGAGATGCTGAAACCAAGTTATGGACTGCATTCTACATTTACTGAGATGCTGAAACCAAGTCTGAGATGCTGAAACCAATGCATTCTGCATTTATTGAAGTTGCAATTTATTCCCATTAGCCATAATGAAAAAAACAAGCAGAAAAGAAATACTTCATCAGAAGTAGAGCAATGGACTAGTATTCATCATTTCAGTTATAAAATCAGTTGATAACATGGGGTTTGTCAGTTTTATACTTTTGCTCTGTTATTGAACTGTATTTTTTTTATAATTCCATGACTATCATAAGGGATAGGAGTAGCAAAGAAAAGCTAGTGTATGCATGATCCCATGTTCTAAATATAGCTTACAGCAGTAAGCTGCACGATAGAACAAATATAGCTATAAGCCAGCAGAATGAGACTCAGGATTTGGTATAGCTTCAAGGACAATTATGTTGACACATCTCTGGTCTCAGACATGTTTACAGAGCTTCCCTCTGGAGTCCTTTCAGATAAATTGAAGGCTACAGAGAACTAGAACATGGTGGCACATCTAAGTGGAAGGAGGTTGCAGAAGTTTTGCTGAGGCTTCTGGTACTGTGCACACTGAAGAGGAATGGTGGCAGAGGCCCATGCTGTGCTTCCATTTCCCACATTATGTACTGGATCTGCTTTAGCAGGGGGAAGGACCTCATTAGGATATAATGCCATAGAGTCTACCCTCCAAAGCAGTCATTTTCTCCAGAAGATTTGACCTTAATTGCCTGGAAATTGATTGTAATTTTGGGAGATCTCAAGGCCACACCTGGAGGCTGGAAACCCTACCCAACAGTAAAAAATTCCCCCCTAACCCTCACCCAAGAAAATAATTGAGAAATCAGTAATGAAGAAAGGTGTTTCTGTACATTAAAAAAACACTGATTCAAAATTTATTGCTTTATTTTAAAACACTTCTATGCCCTCTTTTGACCTAACTTAGGGTCCCCAAGGCAGCAAGCATTAAAATGTGTCAGACATGGAAGATTTCAAACATTAAGAACAGCATTTAAAATACAAATATATAAATAGATTTAAATATTTTAAAATATTTAAAATAAAACAAATAAACAGAAAAACCAAGGAAGAGGAATAAGATTTCTATAAAATGTTTCTATAAAGGTAGTTATACTTCTTCCAATAGAATTCACCCCTACACATATATACATATATACACATATACACATATACATACACACACACACATTATATATATAAATGTCATACCTTGATACATACCTTGATACACACATACATATATGTTGAGGACAAAGGTAAAGGTATTCCCCTGTGCAAGCACCATGTCAATGACCCATGGGGTGACATCACATCACGTTTACTAGGCAGACTATGTTTATGGGGTGGTTTGCTATTGCCTTCCCCAGTCATCTACACTGAACCCCAACAAACTGGAGAAGACTGAGTCAACCTTGAGCTGGCTACCTGACTTCGGTCAGGATTAAATTCAGGTCATGAACAGAGTTTTTGACTGCAGTATGGCAGCTTAACATTCTGTGACTTGGGACTTGTATACATTCTTGTTTTAGAGTGCTAGTAGTATGTGTGTGTGTGCACACTCACAATTACCGGTACTAGTTCAGAAAAAACATTCACTTAACTCTATAATAATCTGAGCACTTGGTGGTCATCTGAATCTAACTAATAGTTTGGTTTACTTTCTGCCCACCTGTGTTTTAAATAACAAAATGTTGTAAGTTTACCGTATGAAGAAATACAGAGATCAGTAACACTAATTATCCAAATCAACTTATTTGCTTACCTTGTATAATTTGTTTTATTTCTTTTAGTAATGGAAAGAATAAAAATTGCTATGCAGACTGCTAAAACTCCAGTTCGCAGCAACTAAAACTGTTGTTCAGATGGCAGTCACCCCAGCTTTTGACATTTTGATTTGTATTTCCATGATAATATCATTATATAAATGATAATTATGCAAAACAACATTCAGTTTGAAAGTCATACATGCATTTCTAACAAATCACACTATTTCATGCCTTAGTCTACCACTAGATTTAAATATCTGATTAAGAGTTACCAACTTTCTTCTTCCTCCTTTGTGCTCCCAGGACATTGCAGCACAGTTATTTTACCATTCACAGAGTATCATAAACTTTCAACAGCCATTCTCTTTTATTAGGAAGTATCTGGGTCTTCCAGTACCTAGCCAAAAACATTATCGCTGTTGTCAATAAATTTGTCACCAGTTCTCTATGAGCAATTGAAATGATTCCACTGTCGTTAAGTAAGATAAAACATTAGGCCTTATCAGAAGAATGGTGGAGGTGGAAAGTCCCATCAAGTCACAGCTGACTTATGGTGACCCCATAAAGTTTCCAAGGCAAGAGAATTAACTTAGAACAGTGCCTGGCTCAAGGTCACCCAGCAAGCTTTATGTGGAAGAGTAGTGAATCTAGGCCACTTCTCCAGATTAGAGTCCACTACTGTTGAGCACTATACCATTTGGCTCTCCTATCAGAAGAATGCATTTCCAAATATCATGAATAATGTATCTTTGTGGACCATTTTATTTTTAAAAATATCATGCTCTGCAACACTCTATGGCATGTATGCTGGAGGTCAGTTTTTCCAAAAGAAAAAAAAAGTTTATTACCAGTGGTGGGATCCAAAAATTTTAGTAACAGCTTCCCATGGTGGTGGGATTCAAACAGTGGCGTAGTGCCAATGGGACTGGGCGGGGCACAACAGGGGCGTGGGTTAATAATTTCTCTGTTACTGTAAAATATTTTCTCTGTTACTGTAAAAAAAAAGTTCCTAATTTCCCACTGGTATCTTTCTGTCCATAATTTAAACTCATTATAGCAAGTCCTATCATCTACTGGCAACAGAAACAACTACTTCTCCTCTAATTGACTGCCTGTCAAATACTTAATACTTTCAAACACTTAATTTTGTTTCTAGAAATCAAAAGAAGGATACTTTCCTTAAACAAGGAACTTTACCATATTTCTAAAATATGTTTTTAAAACAGCCCAACAGGGAGAATTATCCCGTTTTCTACCTTCGCTAACCAGCCACATAGGAAACAACAGGACTTTATGATTTTTGGACCTAATGAAATTTCTAACGGAAAAGCAGACCCAATTAGTAACCCCCTCTCGGCACACACAAATAATTAGTAACCCACTCTCGGGAACTGGTGAGAACCTGCTGGATCCCACCTCTGTTTATTACTTATTCTGCTACTCATTTTAAAGGTAAAGGTGCAAGCACTGGGTCATTATTGACCTATGGGATGATGTCACATATTGATGTTTATTCAGCAGACTATGTATGGGATGGTTTTCCATTGCCTTCTCCTATCATCTATACTTCTGGGTACTCATTTGACCAGTCTCACAAGGATAGAAGGCTAACAGCCCCACTCAAGGGGGTGTGGACCCAGCTGTGGCACTGCACCTGATGGTCCCACCCCCACCAAGAGGCTTCGCAGCGGCGCAGGAAGACTGGAAAGGCGAAAACGGCTCCCTGTCATTGAGAGACCCCAGTTGACCATAATAGACTTACACCATCCTTTTTGGTGCAGCAAGTCTGAGCCCCTATCCACAAGCATAACGTGGCAAATGGCCAGGGGAAAGCCCAGTAATGCTGGCTCCTTCCCCAGAGCTCCCCCCCCCCCCGCAGCTACACCAGCAGGGGTGCTGAAACGCTGGTCCACAGCCATGTACTAATGTTGGGGAGGGCCACAGTGGCTGCATACTGAAGAAATCACCCTTCCACCTGGGAAAGTGCCCTGGGGAAGGCAAATCTGCCAGCACGGCTACACACCACTCCCACGGGCAGATATGTTTCCCCCACCCCCTTTATGGGGCTCTGAGCCAACCTTGAGCCGGCTACCTTAAACTGACTTCCATAGCGAAAAAGTCATGTCATGAGCAGAGCTTTCACTGCAGTACTGCAGTTTATCACTCTGTGCCATGGGGCTCTACAAATTTTAGTAATTGTAGATAACCTCAAATACCATTAATTAATCATTTAAACCAGTTCTCAACTGCATTTTTACAGAAAATAATTATTCCTTTGTATGGATAAATTTCTTCCTCTTGGCATTTAGTTTATAGCCAAGAGGCTGCAATAATTTTTATTATGTTCATTATCATATTTGTATTCAAGATGAATTAATAAATGATATATTTTTGAAAATATTGTCCAACAAAAAACTCTCAAATTTATTAAGCACAAGTCTTTTTTCTTATTATTATTTCTCAGTTTACTAAACAATGTATTTGGAAATAATCAAAAATTCAAATGTTATTATTCTAGTTTGTAGAAAGCATATGGAAGGGAATAAACCTATAACTGTATAATAAATCTAAAATGCCAAGTTTTCAAGTTTGGCATTTTCCCAATTCTTGGTGTTTTTTTAAAAAAATCATATTTTTGGTAAATTTTCTGTCTCTAATAGCAGGTGCTAATGGTGAATTGGTAGGGGACATGTACTTAATAGGGACATTTATAAATGGAATACTTACCTTGTAGCTCTTTGCTTTACAGTGGGGGTTTCCTGTGGTTTTTTGTTTACGCAGGTATTCTCCGTCTGTGAAGTGTTCCTATCCAAGGCAGTCTGCTATTTTGCCTGCCCCCCGCTTCCTTGTTGTTTCCATGAAACCTTCAATTGGGGAGGTTGTCTGCCACCTTTTTCCCCCTGCCATTTTGGTCTAGACCAGTGGTGTGAACTTTAGCCTCAGAGTGGATTCAGTTATCGCCGCCCCTGCCAGCATTGCCAATTGACCATGCTGGCAGGGGCTGATGGGAATTGTAGTCCATAACATCTGGAGTGCCAAAGGTTCGCCACCACGGGTCTAGACTCAGGTTAGTTTTCAAGACCACATCAATTGCTTGTCAATTTCACTGGGCCTATCCCTCCAGCAGTAGACCTTCAACATAAAAGAAAGAGCCTTCTGACCCTTCTGAAATGGTGGCATGAAGAGTGGGAGATTTTGCTATGGTGTGGGCAGGGGAAGTTGGAAAGGAGCAAGAAGATCTGAAGAAAGCTTAAACCATGCTGATCTCCTTCACTTTCCCTGCGAAGGGAGAGGAAAAGTCAAAGTTTCAGAGCCTTTGGAAACCAAGAGGATTCTCTGATCTGAAATCAGGGTGACTGGCAAAGAGGAGAAAACACGTGCTTAACTGAGAATCAAACCCAAAGAGCATGTACACTCAATGTGAAGGACATCACAAATGTGTAAATGGCCTGTAACTGTTCCTATATTTCTATCATAGCATTAACATTCATACTATCAAACTTGTAAAACTTTTTATCACTTTTATTCATCCATAAATTCTGACATTTCATCAAGAATCACTCCCAGACTTTCAAGGTTATAGTTACATTCTGAGATAATGATATTAATTTCTCAATGCCAGATTTCACATTTGTGCCAGGCAATTGTTGAAATGTAGCCATAGGCATAGCTTGGAGTCTCTCATTTGAGTGGTCCCTTTTGATTATTAGATCATTGACAAGCATAAGATGGTGTTTAGGAAGTGTCAATAGAAATCAGGATATCTGCCATGAATGGTGCCTCACACTTATTCACAAGAAAATATTTGAAGGCACTTTTCTGAAAAAAATCCATTGATATCAATTCAATAATTCAGTGATCTCTTTATAAACATGCCATGCAAAAGTCCAGTGAGGTTCAGTTTATAGTAGTAGTAGCACCAAGCCTTTATTAGCATATAAGACAGTACAGGTAAAGGTACAGTTTATTTCTATTGCACTGCCTTGCTATTACATGAAACAGCTATCCACATTATTGAAAAATCCATATCTGTTTGTGCTGTTAACACTTGCTAATCCCCTTGTTCTTGCTGATTTAATCATCCTTGCTTCTGTTGTCTGCCAAATGCCCTGCACATCAGAGCACCCTTGTTAAAACCTATCAGGAATCACGTTACATTCTGTGTATATTGTCTGTCACACTGTCAGTCTGGATACTTACAGTCACTTTTTATGCCCAGCGTCTGGACTTTGCGTGAAATACTTGATGCTAACCAACAAACCTACAGCAGAATTATGTCTTCAGCTGTGTTCTATATCTAGTTTTACAAGGGCATAGTAATTGTATACAAGAAATGTGTTTATTGCTTATTTATGAATCCAATCATGTTTTCAACTGGCCAAAAATGTAAGCACACGTAGTACCTGAGAGCAATTTCCCTGTTCTGTTGATCGTCCCAAGAAGCTGGTATTCAGAGCCATACTACTTCTGAATATGGAGGTTCTGCTTAGTTATTGAGCTTAATTACCACTAACAGATCTGTCCTCCATGGACTAATCTCCTTTAAAACCATCTTAATCTAGTGGCTATAGCCATATCTTGAATTTTGTTTGGGAATGCCAGATGTGCCCTGTTTTAAGGAATGTCTTTTAATTTAATTGCAAATCTGAACCTGTAAATAATCTTCTTTATTTGAAAGGATTACTTGTAAGTTCACAGCATCACAGATCTATGTAACATGACGTTTATTCTTTATTTTAAAGGAAAGTGAATGAAAAATGTTCGGGGTTTTTTTAATGGGAACTGACAAACCTAACTTTGCCAAACCATTTTAAGGAAGGAACTGACAGGTGCAAATGTTTGGAACTTTTGAAATCATCTGAGATCTATATATATAAAAAGCTAACAGTGACTTTGTTAGTCATGCCCTAACACCGAAACGGCTGGACAGATCGCCCCCAAATTTTCACAGGACGTTCCTCCCTGTTCTGGGCAGGTAATTGGACCTTCAAATCACCGAACGTCCATACCTGAGCCAGGTAAAATGTCTTTTTCCTGGCGCACCAGGCCATGAAGCTCTGTTAAAACAATTAAGTGTTGTGAAGTCACAACTGACTCAGAGCAACACCTTATGGAGTTTACAACAGCTTGAGCATAGTATACCATTGCCTTCCTCTGCATAGTATGGAGCAACAGTTGAGCATAGAATGCCATTGCCTTCCTCTGCATAGCAACTCTAAATCTTCCTTAGTGGTATCTTAGGTAGTTCTTATTCTCAAAATGTTCTTATTCTCAAAATCTTTTTATACCATTAAGTCTGAGAAATTCTAGCTATGCCTATCCAGGCAGACTGGGCCTCCTTTTCATCTCTGTCATTTTGATGATCACATGTAGCACCATGAAGAAGGTAGAATGTAAAGTTCAATTAGGCAGAACATGTAGACTAGAACTAAGTAAACAGCCATGTTTACTGTGGCAGCCACAATTTGATGACTTACCAAAAGGAACATGAACGCTTTTGATTTCACAGTTGCATGGGATTAAAGTTCAAGGCACACGTTTGTATGCTGTTTAGGAGTTGCATGGGCATATATACCACACAAGAAGGCCAGGTATCCTTCTGTATTAATAATGTATATATACAAGTTAAGGTGAGGAGGGAAAGACAGCTGTATTAATTGACTTTCTGAGATGCTAATCTGTGGCTCATTAGCTTTAAACATAGGTCTAGCAACACTGTGCCACGTAGAAATAATCAAGCTGGGTTCACAGCTCAGTAAATGCAGTAACGTGCTCATCCATTATTCACTCTATAAATATACACGCCCCTTTATTTGTTCTCTAGAGAGTTTAAGGAAGCAGGGTGATTAAAGGCAAAGGAAGAGAGGTTTGTAGATAAACAGGCATAATAAGAGGCTGGAGAGGAAGAAAGCTGGCACAAAATGAGAGAGGCAGAACCGAGGCTGGAGACACATACTGTGCCTGTAGTAAAAAAAAAAGCAGCTGCTAAAATGCTGCTATATACAAAAGAATCCCTTCCTTGACAAACTAGTTTTCAAGATTAAGAACGTTTTTCTCTGCATGGAAGGGTATTCAGTCAGGCGAGCTTTCAGCTAGATATTCCTGCCAAAGGTAAAGGTAGCAGGGGAGAAGTGCATTTTGACTCTGGAAGAGCTAACCCCTCCACCTCTACATCGTGGCCCTGAGTTGTGTTAAGCTCACCTGAGAATGCTTGTGGGGGATAAATTATACATCCTCAGTTTGAATCTGAGAACTCCATTATCCTGAGTAGTTTGGTCCCGAATCTGAAGAGATAAAAGTAAAGCACAGGTTTACCATTCCAGTGAAAACTAGGGCCCACTCTGCGTGGGCCCAGGGAGCGGTGGGGCACCAGTGTACATGTACATGACACCGGTGCAGCCGTGGGGCCATTCGCACACTTGCCTGGGACCTGCAGCAGACCACGGCTGCGCATCTGCATGGAGGCGTGCCACTTAAAAAAACTTACTTCCTCTTCCTTGCGTAGCTCCATCGGGCCAAGGGGACACACCCTGTGGCCCTAGCAATGCCCCGGGGGTCGGGGGGCAGGAGTCATGTCCCCTCATCCCTATGGAGCTATGCAGGGAAGAGCAGTAAGGTTTTTTTTTAAAAGCAGTGCACTGAAAAGCGGCGATGTGCACTTGGTGTCGTTTGCTCGGCACTGGCTGCATGTCATCTTTTCAAAAGACTCACTAAACTAGCAAGTCAGAAAAACCCCATTGTGGGGGGAATAGGTCGCTGCAGTTGTGCTCCAACAGTGGCAGTGGTGTGAACTCCTCCCCCACAACGGTGTTTTTACTGGCGGCACACTGGTCTTTATGGCCCATGCGGAGTGGGTCTAGGACTTTATGTGTGTGTGTGTGTGTGTGTGTATGTATATATGTGTATATGTGTGTGTGTGTATGTGTGTGTGTATATATATATATAGAGAGAGAGAGACTTACATATATACAAGAACTTCACAACTACTCTTTCCTATTCATTTTCATGCTGTGCTGCCTTTTTTAGACTCCCAGACTAACCTCTAAACTTGTTTCCTTCACAGTCTTCCTCCCTTAGTATTATCAGTCTTACTTCTTCCCCTCAGAACTTGCTTCACTGTCAGCTAGGAAGTGGTTACAGCAATTGACTACGTTCTGTCCTTCCTCATTCTGGTAAAGCAGCTGAACAGGCCAGTCTCAGATAAGGTTAGATGAGTGGAAAAGGAGCTCAGACAGAGAAAAAAGAAAGAAAATTCATCAATAAAATGTAAATTATAACTGATCTCCACAGTACAGAGATCAGTTCTTCTGGAGAAAATGGCAGCTATGGAGAGTGGACTTCATGGCATCCCATCCCTGCTGAGCTCCCTTCCCAAACCCATTCCCAGGTTTCACTTCCACATCTCCAGGAATTTCGCAGTTAAATCCTATGTACGAGAGACACTTTGAACACTATTAAAAGACTATTTAAATAGTAAGAATTAGGCATTTTTCTAGAGGTGATACCCACAGTTAGGAAGCTGGCTTTTGAATCCTGATGGCTACTCCCATGCCATGATATCTGAGTTTCAGGAGAGGACCATGTTTTTATATTTAAACCAAGGAGCTAGCATGCAATTACAAGGCTATTGATAGTCTAGTTTCCACAGGAACTCTGATATACCCTAATAAAAAACTTTATTCTGTGCTTCTCTGACATTCATCAACCTTCTGTCCAGGATTAATGACTGGTACTTACAGGATAATAGCCCCCCCCCCCCCACCCGCCCATCCACAGGCCACTCAAGAGTCTTCTTTACAATTTCGACTTCTCTAGAAACCTAATAAAACACATGGTTAGGTCCATCCATCCATCTCCTGATCAACTGTTGCCAGGAATTAGACATACTTGTCACCCAGGCCCATCTTCTCATAACAAGACTGTATCATCCACATCCCCTATTAGCATCTCCCATGAGAACAATTTAGATTTCCCAGGAACAGTTCAGATCCAAACATAGGAGCATAGATCTTAACATTTCTCCAATCACAGAGTGATCCCAAATTTCCCAGTGGCAAGAGGGACCATAGAATTTGACCCAATCGCAGAGCAAATACAAGTCAACAGCCAATAACATTTGACCCAAACAGTAAATGCCCAGGTAAAAAGAGTATAAGACTGGTACCCCAGAATAAACAATATAGATTCTCTTCCACTCCAGGACTGCTCGTCCATTACTGACACTGATGCTTCCCTCGCTACTGCAGATGGCTGTACTGAAGGACAGAGGTGTACCAGGAGAAAATGGTGCCCGGGGCCCAGCCTGTTCCAGCGCCCCACCCCCATGCCCACCCCCGACTTACCACAGCCACTGGGACCACGGGGGCACGGGGGGCACTGGAGAAGGCCATATCCTTCTTGCAGATACGCCCTGCTGCAGGATCAGACAACATATAGAATTTTTGTTTATTAATCTGCTCAATCTTGCCCCATAACCCTTCTTTCCTGAGCCCAGTCTGCCCTCATCTTGAGTACTGCGCAAAGGAGTCTTGCTTCCCGAGTCTTGAGTCTTGCTTCCAGAACAGCCTTCTCGTGCTCCTTTGGGGACACTGCACACTTGTAATAGGACTCCACGCAGTTAATCTGGCACTAGCCTGTGAAAGAACATGTAAACAACATGACTTCCACTAGGAGTCTTGCAATTTACATGTTGAATACCTATTCCACAAATGAATGTGTGATTTTATATTTTGCCCAGTTACTCATAGCTTAATATATCCCCCCAAATTCAGTATTCCGCAGTGCCTTCTAAATCTGCCTGCATTTCCTTGATTCTTCTTGCGGTTATTTTTATATGTTCAATAAAGATTAAAAACCAGTTACTTCCTTCTTCTGCCTTCTCTCACTAGAAATATCATTTTCTGTGTGTCCTTGCATAAAAATAGACTCAAAGTCCCTTATTCCAGGCCTTGGAGGGTTATTGCCATGCCACCTGATTTACATAAACTAGGATTCTAAAAGTAAATTAAACTGAGGTTACAATTCTATTTGTGGGGGGCGGGGAACAATTTCTAATTTACTGGAGTATCTGCAAATTGGTCTCACAGCAAATTGTAGATTTGTCAAGCCAGGAAGTTTTCAATTAAGCTTCCCAAGCAAGGAGGAGGGAGGTGAGGGGAGTTATGTGAGTGCATGAGTACTGCATACAAGCTGTGTGCATGACTGATGCTGATAACACATCTGTACTTACAGTTTTTCATGACATCTGAATGCAGACTGTGTGCTATTAAGGGGCAATGAACATGCTGAACTTGCATTAAGTCATATTGTAACATTATTGCAACATGTTTTCCTATAGTAGGAGTAGCTACAATCACCAAATTTGGTGTATCACTGAAAAAAGAGACCTAGCATGGTGTTGTGGTTAAGAGTGGCAGACTCTAATCTGGAGAATTGGGTTTGATTCCCCACTCTTCCACATGAACTCTGTCAGTCCATACAGAGGCAGGCAATGGCAAACCACCTCTGAACACCTCTTGCCTTGAAAACCCTATGGGTCTCCATATGTCAGCTGTGACTTGATGACAAAATCACTCACACATCACTGAGAAAGCTGCCTGAATAGCCCAGCCTAGCTTGAACTCATTAGAGCTTGAAAGCTAAGCAGGACTGGCCATGGTTAGTACTTGGTTGGGAGACAATCAAAGAAGACCAGGGTTACTATGCAGAGAAAAGCAACGAGAAATAACAAAGGCAAATTATTTTCTCCATATTCATCTGTAATGGCTAGTCAGCACCCACATGCTATCTTCATGTGTGTTGATTAGAAAATACCCCTGACATTTTAAATAACTACAAGTTTTTCCAGTCTGAATTTTAGCCATGTGAAAATATTATGATACTTTTATCATGGCCTTAAGGGGGAAATTGCAGTCCATACATTTTGATAGAATTGTTATCTTGTGGGTATTAATGCTACTGACACTGTTTAAAGTATATACATTTAAGTATGTCTGTTATAATGAAGGTTTGAATAAAATATAAATAGACATCATGTCTCATTTTTTAAACACATTCTTATTCTAAAACATGGACAGCTATAGAAAAGTTTTCTAACCAATTCAAGCATTATACTGTAATTATACTGAAAAAAATTCTACCAATATCACCCATTATACTAGGATCATGCAGATACACAGATGTGGTAGTATATTATATCTAAATGAAAATAAGGGGATATTTATACTCAATACACTAAACATGAAGTAGATATAAAATAAACTTTCTCCATTAACGGTCTTTGTTCTCCAGTATGTTGAACAAGGTAATGCAGCAATAGTCTACAGAATGAATGCCCTTTCTAAATTTTCAACCTCTCTTCCAATTCCCCAAATTTCCATTTTATGTAACAAGATAACACTAACAGCCAAGTTGCAGGAATGTCTTAATTCTGTTCTTGAGTTGTTGTACAGTGAATAAATGGATGTAATGCCTGAGTAGCCTTTAATGTACTGCAATGCTTAACCTATTAACCATGCATTAAAGGCTACTCAAGCACTACATCCGTTTATTCACCGTACAAGAATTCAGGAAAGGAATTTAGCCATTCCTGCAACTTGGATGCTTTTAAAGCATACATGGGGAGGTAAGTGAATGAATGTTTTAAAAGAGTTCAGACTCTTAAACTACCTAAGTTCACCACTGACTTGAATTGCTTTTGGGGTGTTTACTAATAAACCTCAATTATATTTGTGTTTTTAATAGACGTCTATGTGGCAACAGCTCTACTGAAACAAAGTTTCCAATCACCAGATTTCTTACCGTTCCTAAGCACTTCTAAATATCAAATCACAGAGACAGAAGAAGACACATAGCCACTAGTCTAACCCTCTGCTCAATATAGAATGTCCATTGCTACAGTATCCTTGACAGATGGCTGTCCGGGCTCGGTCGCAGCGCCCAGACTTGTCCCGCTGGGTCATGCACAGACTGGCACCGCGGGAGATGGGAAGGCTGCAGAGGAGTCTCTTGCAGGGACGGTGGAGGCCTTAGAGGGCTTGTTCAAAGAGGAAGGCAGGGAAGAGAGGAGTGTTAGGCCCAGCAGGACCCACCTGCCCACAGCTGAGCCAAATGTGGGAGATGGACTGGAAAAGCAGCTTAGACCAGGCAGGGCCTGCCTGCCCACAGCCGAGGCGGATGTAGAAGATGGGCTGCGGAAGCAGATTGGATGAGGGAGAGAAATGAGAGGGCAGAAGGGATATAAGGAAGTGGGAAAGGGAGAGTCAGGAGCTGCCGCAGCAGCAGGAATTGTGGGTGGTGGTGTGAACAGACAAGGGAAAGGGACAGCTCAATGGTGGGAAGTGGGAAGGTGGGAAGAGGACCCTGGAGCCCAGACCCCCTACCAGAACCTAGAGCATGGTTTAGGCTGGTCTTATCCCTGTGCAATAACAGGGTGGGAGTCTTTCACACAGGCTGGAAACACCTCTCCCTGTGAGGCAACAGGGGAGAGCCAAATCCTGGGAAACTCCTCTCCCTGCGAGGCAACAAGGGGGGGAGAGAGAGAGGGAGAGTGCGAACTCTCAAGTCAGCCAGGGGCAGGAAGGCAGAGAGACCTGCTAAGAGGGGGGTGTTGGCTGTGTGGGAAGGGCTAGGGGGTACACTCCTGCAGGCGCCCTGTGGGCGAGGTGTTTCTTGGCCCTCTGGGCCAAGGGGACGAAACACCGTCTGGGGAATCCAACCCCCAGGTCAGGGAAGGAGGGACAGCACACTAACCTGAGGACACCGGGCGGCTAGAGGAAACAACCCAACGGCTTTTGGACCTCTGCTTGAAACCTTCCAGTGATAGAAAGTTCCTCCCTCCCACAATTAGTTCCCTTGTTCCATTACTCTTCCCCTTCAGAAGCATCTCCTCCTAAAACTGACTTCCTGTAACTTAAGACCATTAGATGTAGAATTATTTCCCAAATAATATGGAGCTATCAAACTAGGTCATAAAATATTTTCAGGTCCATTCCAGTTTTCACCACCCAAATTTATGTATTTATTTTGAAATTGCATATTCTGCCCCTCCAGATACCTGTTTAAGGCTGTTCAAGATAAAAGCCCACACGCGTGCAGAACATTGGAGGTTTGACTGGCAGAAGAAAGCAGTGGCTGATCTAGCTGTTCAGAGAAAAGCCAGAGAGGTTTTTTTTCCATGGGGAGTAGGGCTCCCCTGGAATTACAGCTAATCTCCAGATTACACAGATCAAGTCCCTTGGAGTTAATGAATGCGTTGGAGGGTAGATGGTGGCATTGTCCCCCATTGAGGTCCCTGTCCTCTTCACACTCCACCCCTAAATCTCCTGGAGTTTGGCACCCTGAAGCTGGCAACCCTACCACCCCAACCCCTGACCAGTGGTTGAGGGGAAGATCTGGCAACCCTATTGAGGAGAGGCCTCCATGGCACAAGCACATGCACAGACCATTGGAGGCTCACCTGATTGGACTGGAGTGACTATGCTGGGTGGCACTTAGTAGCATTGTTAAGAGGAACTCTCATAATTCCTTTTTTACCTGGTTTCTGCCTGAAATCCAACAATCCATTTCTTTTAATCTTTTTAAAGAAGTTGGAGTCAGTATTTAATCCATTCCATTTTGATCACAGAGAAATTCAATGAGGTTGGAATTGAAAGGAATGTTTTGCAAAATTTCAGAATTTTGCTCTGTTGATGCTCGGAGGTGGGCAGTGGCTTCCCAAACCTTCCTATCCTGCTAGCATACCACTTTGAGGGGTGTAACATAAAACAACTATAAAAGCTGATGTTACAAAAGGGTGCACAGATATCTATACAAAGATAAATCAAAGGGAAATGAAAAAGAAACCCCTCTTTTAAAAGAGAAAAAAAGAAAATAAGAGGGATCAACAACTATATGTAAAAAAATGGATTTTGGAGGAAGACATTCCACTCTCCAAATCAATGCTAGCAGGGAGAGAAAGAAAGGGAAAGGAGAGCTTTTTGGGAGGAGGGGTGAGTCTCTGTACCTGTGTGTGGAAATTGGAAAAAGGAAACTCTCTACCACCAGGTTCTTATTTTGCCATCCTGGAGATCCTCTCTGTATGAGTGCAATGGGAGAGGTAGAAAGCATGGTTCTCTTGCTCTCTATCTTCATGTACTCACAGCTAGTCCTTCTAAAAAACAGGATCAAAAGGGACTTGCAACCCACTTGACCTTATCAGAATCTGTGCAATATTTTGAAGGTGTAAATTTATCAGCAATGTAGGGAGCTGATGATCTATATTAGTTGCACAAACCCACCTGTGATCATGTTCTATTGATGGAGTTTAATGCCAGAGTGAGATCTAAATGGTTTCAAATATAAGCTGGTTAAGATGAACTGAGTATTTTTGGATCAAATTATGGGGAACAAAGAAAGCTTAGCAGTTGCATAAGTAACATTTTTTTGCTAGGTAGTTTGCTGTAAAAACATTATGCAATTGCTCAGTTGCTACTACTAACATCTCCAAATAGTAAGTCAGAAGGCAGATAATTTTCCCATGAGTTTCTATATTTAGAGTCACTTCAAACTTTGTTCTCATTTAAAACTCCAGCGCTTAATTTGATTAAAAGTTGTATCTGAGGCCTTCAAAATATTCATCCTACTACAGATAAGTGATAATTTAGTGATAATTCATAAGAAACATTTAGAATCATGGATATGTGACCAACTAGACAATGATAATATCACAGTCAAGGTAAGTGATTAATTATTTCTTTTAAATTCCCTTTAAAAATGCATATAAGGAACTATTTTCCTTAAAGAGGAAACCTTCACTTGAAACATACATGTATTCATTATCACTGAATACATTTATACCAGACTCTTCTATGGATAGAGTTAGAGGCATACAATATTTTTTCTCTTTCTCCAGCCTTCACAAACTAGCAAAGAAGGACATGCACCAGCCAGCCCAGAGGTCATCTAGGATAACAGGCAGTATAACCACATGAAGAGTTCTGCAGCTGAGAAGCTATCAAGAAGGCAGTCTAGCATTGCTTTCCTGATTATTGTATTTCTCTCTCTTTCCCCATTGCTTTGCTTCACATTCTGTCTGCCCCAATCACCCCTCCCCCAGGGTTTATTGTTTACACAGAAGCAGCAGCACAGACTGTATACTCTGTGACCAGGGGAAAAGACAGTGAAAAAAGGTGAGTTCTGGGGTGTGTGTGTGTGTGTGTGTGTGTGTGTGTGTGTGTGTGTGTGTGTGTGTGTGTGTGTGTGTTTTGGGGGGGGGTATCCATAAAGCTCAATTCTTATCTTGTGTGTGTGTTTTTGAAGGTTTGTGTGTTCGTTTTTTGAGGGCTTGCGGAAGCCCTCAAAATTAAGGGGGAGAAAAACAACAGTGATCGCATTGTGGGAGTCAATTACAGACCTCCAAGCACAGGCGAAGATCCCATGGGGATATCCAGGGACAAATGACCCGGGCACTCCCTGTGGAAGTTACGTGGGGGGCGCAAGATCACTTGATCACGCCCCGCCCTCTCCTTTGCTCAATTGCACCTCGTCATCATCCATAACAGCCCTTACTGTCAGGAAGTTTTTCCTGAGGTTTAGGTGGAATCTCTTTTCCTTCATCTTGAACTCCTTACTCCTGGTCCTAGTCTCTGGAGCAGCAGAAAACAAGCTTGCTCCCTCACCAACATGACATATCTTCAAATATCTAATCATGGCTATCATGTCACCTCTTAACCTTCTCTTCACTAAACTAAAAATACCCAGATCACTAAGGCAGATTCTGCATGGGCCAAGAGCTGTGGTGTGAAAATGGTGTAAACCCTTTTACACTGTTTTAAACTGTTTTACACCATTTTCACACTGCTGTTTTTGGCCCATGCTGAATCTGCCTAAGTCTCTCCTCATAGGGCATGGATTCCAGACCTTTTACCATTTTGGTTGCCCTCCTCTGGACCTGCTCCAGCTTGTTAATATCCTTCTTGAATTGGGATGCCCAGAACTCTATGCAATATTCGAGGTGAGGTCTAACCAGTGCAGAATAGAGAGATACAATTACATCCCTTGATCGTGACATTATATTCCTATTGATGCAGCCCAAAATCGCATTGGCTTTTTTCTTTCATGGAGTAATGGATTCAAGGTGCAGGAAAAGAGATTCACCTAAACATTAGGAAGAACTTTCTGAGGCCGTTTCCGCACGGAGGCGGAAATGGCTAGGTCGGCGCATTTCGCGCCGACCCGACGACGCTGGGACCGTCCGCACGGACGGTCCTGGCAACAGCCGGGCAGCCGGCGCCGCGGAGCGCCAGCGCCCGGCCGACCCGGCATGTCCCCGGGCCTCCGGCGTGTCGCCGAGGCCTGGGGACACGCCCCCTGGCCCTGCGCGCCTGCTCCAGTGGCGCAGGGCAAAGGGGCGTGTCCCCAGGCCTTGCCATGCACGCCTTGAGCCCGGCAGGGACAAGGTAAATGAAGTACCGGGTGGGGGGAGGCGTCCGAAGCCACTGCCCGTTCAGCTCCGGCAGCGGCTTGGCCGGCGGCATTTCCCCAACAAAGGCGGCTTCCGAAAGTGCTCTGGGGAAACGCCCGGCTTCGGGCGAGGCCGGGCTGGGCTTAGCGAGGGTAAGCTGCGGCGGCTGCGATGATAAGCTGCGCCCCCTGTGCGAATGGCGGCCTAGAGACAGTGTTTTTGCCGTCTCCAGGCCACCATTAAATGCCCGTGCAGAAACGGCCTGACTGCTAGGGCTGTTTGACAGTGGAATTCACTGCCTCGGAGAGTGGTGGAGTCTCTGGAGGTTTTTTAACAGAGGCTGGATGAACCTATGTCAGGATTGCTTGTGTGTTCCTGTATGACAGGGGGTTGGACTTGATGGCCCTTGTGGTCTTTTCCAACTCTCTGATTCTATGATGCTAATCTTTAGGGTGACCAGAGCTGTCACAAACTAGGCTAATCCTGCCTATGTACCTGCCTCTCTTTAAAGCTTGCCCCTGAGTCTCTTACACTCCCTGTGTCACTTTGACTGAAAATGGTTTCTGTGTCAGCCCAGAAGACAGCCATCAGCTGCTGTGTAATGCCTCATAATGTATGGCTGCTTTCAAATGGAGAAAAACCCAAAGAAGCTATGTTTAGTTTTAGTATCATCCTAATTTCCTCCACAGGAGCTCTGGAATCCTGGATAGGCTACTGAGAAATAGATAGCTGTCTCTCTGCCCTCCCTCAAATGCTGTAGGTTGCTGTTAATCGTAAGATAATTGTCTGTTTAATTTAACATTCTAGGGATTTAGAAAGCCTTAATACCACCTCCTCACCAGCTGTTCAGTGCATCTGATGCTGCAGTGTGAACTCTCTTCTACTTTCTGACTGACAGAAAAGACTTCCATGAAATGCATAAAATCTCAGAAGTGCATCCTATTAGCAAGGTGAACTTTACACTTCTCTTTCAAAGAGTGGCTTCACTAATGCTAGTGAATGTCAAGAAGTCAGACAGCGTCTTAAAGACTCAGCATTCTTAAAACAGTCTTGTAAAGTAGGACAGTACTCCTAATCCCATATTCCAGAATGGGGTCCAAGACTGAGGCCATAATGGCTCTTGCCTATGTGCTGTAGTGTGAATCTGGTTTGCTTTCTGACAAAAAGGGGGTCTATGGAAGGTTGTGTGAAAACATATCATTTGAAAGGTCTTTACAGTCCAGTACTTAGTCATTACATGTCAAACAACATAGCTAGATTTAATTTACATGTTTATACAAATATGAAAGATGCTGTTGAATCTAAAGAAGGAAAAGGAGAGGGGGAAATGCTA